>NC_136420.1:55317580-55617580 GCF_052625555.1 Lactuca saligna | reverse complement strand
GATACAAATTTACAGAGTATGATGTGGTTAGGTACCTAAGCTTATATAAGGTTGTTAGGTATATTCACTTTATCCATATATATATATATATATATATATATATATATATATATATATATATATATATATATATATATATATATATATATATATATATATATATATATATATATATATATGACCGATTTATAAATAATTGTGTATATAAAATTAGATTCAAAATTTTCAGGTTCATCAATAGTAATGCTAATTTACCATATATTTTTACTTATGTGTAATGCATATTTAGACACCAAATCTCTTAATAAATAACATTGAGGAAATGAAGAAACAAAAAAAGGTTAAATTATTATATTCTTAAATTTAATTGTAAATTTATAAACTTAGACACCCTATTGATAAAAAAACGTTATAAAAAAAATATAATACTAGGACTAGAATTACAAATAAAATTGTTTTGGGACCAAAGCCATAAAATTATGCTAAACTGATAGACCACATTTAATTTACTTAAAAAAATTGAACGGGTATTTCATCGAGCAATCTCTCGCTATAATTTCGTTGTCAATGCCCCTTTCGTATTACAAGATGTCATCATTATGTCTTCACTGTATTAGTTATAATTATAATCTAGGTAACTCCAAAAATGGCTAATCGTTATTATCTATCACCCTAAAGTACAAAGCTTAAACTCCAAAATATAGTAATTAAATATTTGTATATTCAAATTAGATTAATAGCAATTATGTTTTTGATTTTCCTTGGATTAGATTATCATGGTGTACATGAACATTTTTTTAAAGAATATCCATGGGATATTCAACTCTATAAAATTTAATCCATGTCTTCATTATATTGGTACAATAACACGTATAACAAATTACTTCCTCCGTCTCAATATTATTATCCACAGACAAAAAATACACAGATTAACAAAATTATTAATTATCATTAACTTTATTTAATAAAATAACAATTTTGTCCTTACTTTGCATTTAATGTTCCATTAAATACTTAGTTGATTAATTAATTATTAGGAGTATTTATTTTTAGAAGTACACTATTATTTTGGGACAAATCAAAAAATAAAGATGAACTATAATTTTGAGACGGAGAGAGTATAAAATTGTGTTGCATCGATGTGAGATTTAATAACACTCCTTCTCGGAGCTAAGGGGTTAATGAGGATAGACATGGGATCCTTCTCGGAGCTAAGGGGTTGATAAGGATAGACATGGGATGCACTAACATTCCCTCTTAAAGTTGGAGGCTTGATGAGGATAGACAAGGATGTGCTGAGTTGCAGGGGTACGAGACGTCATGTTTGATACCATGTAAATATATTTAGAGCCCTAGTTTGTCTCTCCAGAAGAGCATTTATAGAAAAACGAAGACTCCAACATATATAGCCTCTTATAAAATTGCATCGTACCGATATAAGATACACTAATAAAATAGTCTAAGCTCAGTGGCAATATCCTAAAGAACTTGTTCATTTGGGTTAACACTATAAAAATAACACCCTATGTCCATGACACTTTTTACCCTATGTCGATAAGTTGTCGTCTGGATAGGCTATACTGACGACATGTCGCCGACTAAGAGTCTTCGGTATAGCCTTGTCGTAGGTGGATATTGTCGTCGGGATAGGTACCCCTTATACCGACGACATGTTGTCAGCACAGATTCCATCGTGAATGATTTTTTTTTTTAAAAAAAAGAAAGTTTTATTAATTACTTTTACCAAATACATGTCGTTAGGATAGGCCAACTCTATACCAACAACATGTCATCGAGATAGGTGGGCTCTATAGCGACGACTTATTGTCGGCAATAATATGTAACCATTTTTTCAGACTAAGCTATAGCGACGACATGTCCTCGATATATGTCAAAACCGTTATCACAGTTAAGACCTATATGGAAGACAAGTAGTAGGGATAGCCAATGTATGTTTTTTTTTTTTTTAGTTTTTACAAATTCTGTAATTTACAATTCTTGTTTTTTCAACAAATCTTGACATTTTTCAGCATATATCCATAATATTTAAACATTCAATAAATATTACTAACACACGTTGTTCGAATTCAAGTCTATTACATACCAAAATGAGATACAATAAACTAACATTGTTCAAAATAATACAAAAAATCAATCAATCATCATCATATTCTCCTTTCATCCCCTCGGTTTCCTCAATCTCGTCGGTTTGTTGAGAGGTATTTCCTTGTATGTTGGGATTATATAGAAAGTTAGGAGTTAGTGGTGGTTAGATGTTAGGAATACATGCCACCAAGTCATTATATTGTTGGAAGTATTGTTGCATTTGTTGGGTTAATAAAAAAAATTAGGAATCACTCATATTTTAGGATGAGATTGGGAAGATTTGGAAGCCCATGGATTTGGAATTAGACTTATGTTGGTGGTTGGTTTCCTTCTCACTCCACGATTATATCAATGTCTTGTCCGGAGGGCACGACTAAGACATTCTTTCTCATTTACAATTTTGCCCACCCCGGCCTCTGTTTTGCATTTTCTGATACTCTTCTTGAATCGTCTCCTAAAATAAAGAAAACAACAATTAAAACAAAAAACTAAAATTAAACACTAAAATAATAATAATAATAATAATAATAATAATAATAATAATAATAATAATAATAATAAACGAAAAACCAACAATTAATAACAATAACATATTAAACAATGTATTAGTTTCGTTTATCACTTATCTAATCTTCTTGTGCTCAACTTGTACACCAAACCAAGCCTTCCTTGAATTGTATCTGTCTCCAGCTCTCGATATGTTGTGGCTACAATCCTTTTTGTTCATATAATAAGCCAACCATAATAAATATATTTACATAAGTGTTAATAACAATTTTATATAATGCATATTTATTTTATTACCTCTGAATGACATCTTTAAGCAAATGATCTACAACCAAGAGCACTTTTATGCGAAAGTTTCACCCTAGTACCTTTAATATTTTCCAACACGTTTCTATATCCCACGGTCAAAAACCATAAATCAATCATGTTATCGCAAGGATCGGCGGACCAGTTAGTCGGTGAATATCCTCTAGCAATTTGCTCGTGTGCATATCCGCGACCCTGTCAAAATAATTTTTCAGATCATGCTTACGATCTCTATATGCTCTTTTCATGTTAGCTTGGATTGATGGGTTTTATAGGTTACAAAAACTATGTGCTTGCAGAATTTCACTTAACAGTTAAGGGCACATGCAACCTAGAGGATCTATGTCTTTAACACTTTGAATGTAACATACAATGAACAACAAAATAACATGAACCCTAACTGAAACCCTAGTATAATCAAAATACAAGAATTAGGGTTACATACCTTTGAATTTGTGTAGCAAAAAAATACTTCAATCCGTTGTGTTTGTTGGACTTGGAAAGATAGCACCAAAAGGATGATTACTCTAATAACTCACACCCAAAACCAGGAACCCTAACATGAGAAGGAGAAAGGAGATATGAGGGAAACTTCATTAATATGCTTCTAGGTAATGTCATGAACGAAATTTGAAAGCGAAGGGGTCCTATTAAATAATAGATTTAATCGTAATTCAAATATTTTCCTTATCTACTACCAGGTGGCTTCTCGAAACCCTAAAAGAGCTCCCAAAATTATCTATATGATGGTAGGTTCTAGAATTGCTTCTTTTTTTCAACTAGTGAACAATTACAATTCACCACTTGCACCTTTAATAAATTACAGATTAATTCTGATTAATAATTAAGCAACTATTGTCGACCATCTTACCAAAGGCACCCACTTACTAGTCATTCAAGAGAGTTCTTCGGTTCAGAGTTGGACGATTTGAATGTGTGCGGGATTGTTGCTCAACATGGTACTCCAGTCTCCATTGTATATAATCGAGATGTTCGGTTCACATCTCGTTTTTGGCAGAAGTTCCACGAGGAACTAGGTACGAGGTTGCATCTTAGTCCTGCATATCATCCACAAACTAACGTTCATAGTGAGCAGACCATTTAGAGACTTGAGGACATGTTGAGGGCCTGTGTAACATCCTGTTTCGGATCGTCTGTGATTTAGGGTTCGTGGGGTGCAACCCGGGCACGAGAAAGCCTTGAGACTGCGACGAGTTACTAGAAGTATTGGGCTGCTCGCCATTTTTCCGTGGATGTGGGGATTGTTGGAAACGAGCTAATAGTGAGGAAGTTATGATAGTTCAAAGTGTTGGCAGGTTTGGTCCCTTATTTGAGAAAAGGTGGCAGCTGAGAACGCGGTGCGTACGTGTGTGTACGCTCAGCGTACTCATGTGCTTAATTTGGACGTGGAGCCACCTAGTATGCTGGGCGTACCAGTGGGTACGTTGGACATACTATGCTCAGAGAGAAAACCCTAAATGAGGGTGTGACTCTATTTGAAGAGCATGATGGCCTCATTTCTGGCCACCATTTCCAGCCTTCAATCCTCTCAAACCCCTAATATCCGTTTCTCTAGCTTGAGTATCCATTTGTGAGCTTATAAGTGTTCTTGTGGTAATCTTGAAGTGAAAAAGGAGCATTGAGGAGGATGGAGTTGGAGTCCAAGCCTTGGATCTGAGCTTTTCTATGGTTGGAGCATCATTTGAAGGTATAAAGCTCAAAGCTTTCTCATCATTTTTTATTTAAGCATATTATGGTCCATTCTAGGGTTTTGGTCCTAAAGCTTGAAGCTTTGTGAGTTGTTGAACTCCAGAGCTTAATATATGTCCCATTAAGTGTTATTAATGGAGTGGATTCATAAAAATGAGGTCTTGGTTTTTAGAAACACCGCATGTATGAGATATGAGCATTTTTGGGAGTAAAGAGTGAGAGTTTTTATGTTTGGGACTTCCTTAGCCATGCAAAGGCTTAAAGTCACGAACATTATGGAATATGAGCCTTTAGGAGGTCCAGATCTGAGAGTAGATCTATGGTCTTAACGGATTAAGACCAAGAGAGTGGGAAGAGGAAATATGGGACGTACACCCCGCGTACTGATCCAATGTCCCCGATCAAGATTTATGTGGATGCTTGTGTATGCTGAGAGCACCAAAGGAGGTACGCTCTGCGTAATCTAGTTGTTGGCTTTTTTGGCTAAATCTCATATTGGGCCTTGAGTGTTGGGCCTAGATTTTGGGCTTATTGTACTAGGTATTTTGATTAGAGAAATATTATGTATGTTTTGGTCCTTGTGTTGGTCTTGCAATTGGGACTTAAGTTTAGGAGTTGGGCCTTGGGAGTGCCCATTTAGTATTGGGCCTTGGTGGGCTCAATGAGCTTGAGTAATTATGGGTTTTGGTTTAGTGGTAGAGGCTGGTGTGCAGCAGCAACATCTTTAGGAGTTGTTCATCATCCGAGGTGAGTCTTCTCGCTATACTTACCATGAGTGGTATCTTTGTGTGACCGAGGTGCCTTATGTCCTTGCTTGTGTATTGTGATACTTTCCATTATGTATTTTTGATTTATGTTGAGTATTATTATTATGAGCTTATTGAGTTAGGACCTAAGGGTCCACCCGAGTTGTAGGACCACAGGGTCTCCACTGAGACACATTGACTTGAGGGTCTTATTGAGTTAGCCTCGAGTGGCTAATGTGATGTGTGTGGTATTTTGGGGAACTCAGTAGGCTTCGTGCTTACCATGTATGTGTTATGTGTTTCAGGTACTTCTTGGGATCACGGGAAAGCGCCAACTTGATTGTACACACCAGACTGAGTTATATTTTGTGGATCTTGGATTTTGTTATTATAGACACATGTTTTGATAAATTGAGATTTTTTGATTTATGTTAATGAGATTAATGTGATTTTTACATGAAAATTTTGTTTGAAAATTTACGGTTTTACAAGTTGGTATCAGAGCCTTGGTTTGAGGGATTCAGATGCACCTTCGGGTATGTCTGGACTCAAACTGAGGATTTGAGAAAAGATTTCAAAAGAACTGATTTTTCTAAAACGAGTAAGAGTTTCTAAGAGAAAAACAAGAATGAGCAGTGTGTACAATCAGCTAGAGCCCGAACGGGGATTTCCCAAAATACCTTAATTGTTTAGTTTATGAGATATTTATGAGATGTTTATGAGATATAAGAATTGCATGCTAGAGGATAGGCTATGTATTTCAGATTCTAGGGCTAGAGTTGGCTGATTTGTGATGCCTTAGCCTAGGAGATGTTGCTTTCTGTTATTTGCTATGTGAATGTGCTGAGTAGGAGTACCTAGCAGAAATCTTTTAGAGAGAGAGCTTTGAGTAGCGGGGTAATCTAGGAGAGATACCTATATGATAATTTGAGGAGTCTACTGAGAAGAGTGATTAGATACCATGAGAGGTAAGATAACCTGTGTTCGGTGATGCCTTTTGAGTTGTGAATAGAGCAAGTGGAGTTGTGTGCTCGAGTAGTTTTTTTTTCCAGTGGAGGTTAATTGATGCCCGAATGTTGCTTGCTTCGTACTTTGTGGAACTCTTGATAATGGCAGTCAGCTACTAAGTGAATATGACGATATTCATGAGGTAGATGGTTGGCATCATAAAGAGTTCTTAAGCAACTGATGGCAAGAAGTGTGAGAACCTACGAAGAGCCTAGGGAGTGAACTTATTCAGATGAGTACGCTGATAGAGGAGAGTATTTACTGGAGAGCGACCGAGTATAACGGGATTGGTGATCGAGAAGGTTGAGAAACTACTTAGGAAATCTGGCATGATTCATGTGGAAAGTATGGGTAGATGTGGCATGTAGTATGGGCCCCTACTACTGAAAGCAGAGGACCCATACTCGACACACAGAGAATTTTAGGGGTTCTAAGTAGCAGATTGAGGGGAGATAACATGGTTTGAGTACCATGATTCGTAGCAGATAGTGCTTCTGACTTTACCGGTTGTCCCATTGTGATTGTTTAGACTGAGAACTTATATGATAGATTTTGGGGCCAGAGGTCCATGTCGAGCAAGCCTCAATTGGAGCGTACATTGAGAGGGAAATTGAGTTAGTTTCTGAGAGATTTTACTGGTGAGATTCCAATTGGAGTCACAAGACTCATGGATGAGTAGAGATGGTGCTTTATGGAGGATTGCAGTCTGATTTGAGCAATCGGTCGATAGTTGATATGTCACTTTCTGTGACCAGAGTTGTGCTATTTCCGTTTCCTGTGAGAAGTAGAAGAGATATTGAGCTTCCGGTTTCCGGGTTTGGAGGTAAACCCCGTGAGGTAGCATATGGTTGCGACCTTTTCACCAGAGTATTTGGGCAAAATGTCTGTTGCGAGGTATTTCTTATACCATGAGAGAGTCATCAATAGGGACTGAAATGGATGAGTACAAGGGTATACCTTCGTTGAGTATAGTAAGGTATAATCAGTAGCAGTTCTAGGTTCAAAGAGGAACATATCAGGGTGGTGGCCCTCGTGGGTTATATCGGACATCGAGTGTGAGAGTGAGGTCTCTTGCTTCCATGATAATTCTCATGATGGAACGATGGTTGAGGAGTTAAAGATGAGGAACGTGATAGTTCATTATTTCCATACTAAGAGTCATGGCTACGACGGGAAAATTGAGGTGTCGGTAGTGTGTCGTTATGAGATTTTGTATGACTAGAGGAAGTCACGTTGGGAAGTTTCCGAGCATTTCACCTGAGATTCAAGATATTTGGAGTCGCTTGGTCTTTATCGGGAAGATCATCAAGTGCTATGTAGTACGTTCCAAGAGTCAGGTGCGATGTACCTTGTGAAACAGTCTGTAGAGTAGATTGTTGGTATGCAGATTGGCGATGGTTCGAACCCTGAGTGGGGGAGAACTGGGTATTTAATTGAGAGGATCAGAGGTTTGTTCAAGTGAGGATGGAGAACTGGTTATGGAGATCTGTGGTTTGGATTCATAAAACTTGGGTGATTGGTGGATGAGGCAAGGTGCGGAGCGAGATGGTGCATATTGTGCATGTTTAGGAAAGGATGAGTGTATCCATGGCGAGTAGACATTGGCCAGGGACCTTATAGTGGTTAGGAACACTTCGAGGTTGTAATGGTTGAGTTTGAGGCGGTTGGCTCGTTAAGGATGGTTTTGATGAATGAGAATTTCTAGTTTCATGTATGGGTTGTTATATGCACTTTGGGAAGGGCAGAAGTTGATTGGAAACAAACTTCAGAGTCGATGTGAGTATTCTTGCATGGGTTTTTGAGCAATAATAGGCGGGGTTCCGGATTGTTGTCAACGTGTTTTGATTCATTTACGATTCCTCCAAATTTCAAATTGAGAGTTGGAGTATTTCGAAGTTACGAGTTGTGTGAGAGGAAGATCAGTGGTTGAGGCAAGCCATTATAAGATTCTGAGAGGGTGCATTGAGGTATCCGAGCATGATGCCCTAAATTTTCAGATTATTTTGAGACTTGAGTTATGAGATGGCAAGTGGGGTACCAAGTGACTATGGTTCCAGTGGGATCCCTTTAGCTATTTGTCATCAAATAGGATTTTCCAAGAATGTGAATTGCATTGAGAGAAAGTGTTTTGTCACGACGGTTATCATCGGAAGTGGTGATGCTTGACATGGATGGGTGTGTGTACCTATCTATGTTGGAACGTGAAGTATTCGATAGTGAAATCAGTGGGGTGATGACTTGAGGATGAGATTATGGGGTGATAAGAGACTGAGTGGGTCCGAGTGGGAGTGATCACTTGAGACTATCAGGGAAAACAATGGGGTGAACCCCTGGCGAGCGAGAAAGTATTGCGAAACTGCAGGGAGTCGTAGCTTCATTGGAGAGTGATAGAGTATTGTGAAACTGTGGGGAGCCGTAGCTTTCACTAGTGAGTGAGAGAGTATTGTGAAACTGCTCGGAGCCGTAGCTTTCACTGGCAAGCGAGAGAGTATTGTGAAACTGTGAGGAGCCGTAGCTTTCACTGGCGAGTGAGAGATTATTGTGGAATTGTGGGGAGGCATAGCTTCCACTAGCCAACGAGTGAGAGAGAGAGAGTGAGAGAGAGAGAGAGAGCGTAGATAATCTGTGGGGAGCCGTAGCTTTCACTAGCAAGCAAGAGAGTATTGTGAATCTATGGGGAGCCGTAATGATCACTTGTTAAAGCATGGTGTAGAGGAAATCTTAGGCGTGGGTAGCCTTACCCATCGAGTCATTGGGAACTGGGTAGCCAAACCAGGGGAGAGACTGGGGTTTCTGTGATGGTGGGGAACCGTTATATTCCGAGTTAGGTTGGGGTTATCGCAATCGGCAGGAATTGGAGAAGTGATGTACGCGTGAATTTGCGAATCACTGGTTGTGAGTTGAGTATCAAATTGGAGATGAGTGGTCCTATTTATGTTGTCGAACCAGACTCTCGAGTTTGAGTTTGGCTATAGTAGTGTATTGGGTAAACAGGATGAGATTTCGGAGGTTCGAATGGATTTCATTTCGAGAGGTAATGATTTTCGTCTAATGTCTTAGACCTGAGTATGTCACTTCTTTGGTTTAGAAAGTACCACGAGATGCATAGAACTAGTGAGTGGTAGATGACAGAGGTCGGAGGTGAGACGACTTCGGAAGGGGTTGTAGTGTTCGCTTGAGGTAAGGCGAACTTCGTGACTTGTGTGTCACATGATGGGCTGAGATAGCTATTACGAGAAGGAATTTATAAGGTTGACTTGTTGGGTGTGCAATGAGTAGCCTTTGGAAGTTTAACTGTTGGATTGGGAGTTGACTTGGTGCTCGGTGTCAGTAGGAACATTTGAGAGGAAGTTGGGGCTTATGATTATAGATGTCAGAGGATCGTTCCGAGCAGGCATGATCGCTTTCTTGTGTCTGAGGATAGATTTTGAGGTTCATTCTTTCAGATGAGTTCTGATAGTTGTTCATGCAATGGGTCCTTGGTTGGATGTGACCCTTCCGTTCCTTTGGAGCTACGATCTGGATCGATTGGTATATCTGGTATGAGTGACCGGTAGCCAATTTTTGGTAACCACTTGTTTTCATTAGTCGCAATAAGATAATCCGAGTTGGCAGTGTGTTCTCAGGGTCTATTATTCGAAGAGCGATTAACATGATGATATCTTGCAAGGGCGGTCTGGCAGGGAGACAGACCACTAGAGTTTTCAAGTTTTGGAGAGTCAGAACGGGGACCGTAGCGGCAGAGGGGTCCTTCTTTTTCGGGATTGGTAGTTCCTTTTTGGGTTTAGGTGTCTTTAGAGGGGGATTGTTGTATGATATGAGATCCTTTCGGTGGTGCTTCACAGGGTATTGGGCTCGATCTATGTGTTGTTGAGGAGCTATTTCAAGGGAGAAATCAAATTAAGTGGGGGGAGAATTGTAACATCCTATTTTAGATCGTCTGTGATTTAGGGTTCGTGGGCTACAACCCGGGCATGAGAAAGCCTTGAGACTGCAACGAGTTACTAGAAGTTTTGGGCTTCTCGCCATTTTTCGTGGATATGGGGATTGTTGGAAACGGTCTTATAGTGAGGAAGTTATGATAGTTCGAAGAGTTGGCAGGTTTGGTCCCTTATTTGAGAAAAGGTGGCAGCTGAGTACGTGGGGCGTACGTGTGTGTAAACTCATCATACTCATGTGCTTAATTTGGATGCGGAGCCACTTAGTACATTGGGCGTACTAGGCTTAGAGAGAAAACCCTAAATGAGGGTTTGACTCTATTTAAAGAACATGATAACCTCATTTCTGGCCACCATTTCTAGCCTTCAATCCTCGTAAAACCCTAATATCCGTTTCTCTAGCTTGAGTGTCCATTTGTGAGCTTCTAAGTGTTCTTGTGGTAACCTTGAAGTGAAGAAGGAGCATGAGTGGTCTCGTTGTGTGACCGAGGTTCCTTATGTGCTTGTTTGTATATTGTGTTACCCTGCATTATGTCTTTGTGATTTATGTTGAGTATTATTATTATGAGCTTATATAGTTAGGACCGGAGGCTCCACCCGAGTTGTGGGACTTGAGGGTCGCCACTGAGACACATTGACTGGAAGGTCTTATTGATTTAGCCTCAAGTGACTAATGTGATGTGCGCGGTATTTTAGGGAACTCACTAAGCTTCGTTCTTACTGTGTATGCTTTATGTGTTTCAGGTACTTCTAAGGATCATGGGAAGGCGCCAGCTTGATTGTACACACAAGACTGAATTGTATTTTCTGGATCTTGGATTTTGTTATTATAGACACGTGTTTTGAAAAATTGAGATTTTGGAGATTTTCTAATTTATGTTAATGAGATTAATGTGATTTTTAAATGAAAATTGGTGGGAGTTAGGACTCCTACCTTCCCTTAGTTGAGTTTCTTACAACAACAGCTATCACTCCAGTATCGGTGCATCACCTTTTGAGCTTTTTATGAGATTAAGTATCGTACCCCGGTATGTTGGGGAGAGATTGGTCATAGAGTATTGGGAAGAACTAAGGTACTACATCAGATGTCCGAGCTTATTCAGAAGACTAGAGAGAGGTTGAAGACAACTTAGAGGTGGCAGAAGAGTTATGCCGACAAGCATCGATCTGAGTTGGAATTTCAGGTCAGTGACATGGTATTACTGAAGGTGTCACCCTGGAAGGGCGTAATACGCTTCAGTAAGAGGGGGAAATTGGGACCCCAGTGTATCAGGCCATTTCGGTTGATTAACAAGGTTGGCAAGGTGACGTATAGATTGGATTTTCTTGAGGATCTTAGCCAGATCCACAACACCTTCCATGTTTTGCAGCTACAGAAATGTGTGGATGATGATTCAATTCCTTTGGATGATGTTCAGGTTGATGATCTCATGAAATACATTCAGAGAATTATGGCAATTTTAGACCTGAAGATGAAGGCCTTGCGCAACAAGGTGGTGTCATTGGTCAAGATCTACTGGCAACATCATAAGGGATCTGAATGGAGATGGGAACTCGAGTCAGAGATGCGGGGGCATTATCCAAAGTTGTTCGTAGCATCAAAATTCGAGGACGAAGTCTAGTTCAAGTGGAGGAGAATTATAACATTTCGACATTGAGGTATTTTCAAATTTAACCCTTAAGTATAAAGACTTATAGTATTTAGCCCTTGTGATTGAAAATTTAGCAAATTGGCCCATAGTGGCAGTTTTGTAAATTCTAGGTGGATCATAGTATGATGGGTGTACATTGTGTATGTGGAGCGAACATAAGCGGGTCTTAGTATGCTGGGCATACACCTAGTACACTGGGTGTACATGAGAGATCCTCAAACCCTTATTTTTAGGGTTTTGTCCATATATAAACATCATTAACTCTTCAGTTTTCATTCCCTCACTAGCCTCCAACCCTCATTTCATCGTTTGCAACCCTAATCTCTTGGGTGTGTTCCTTTGAGCTCAAAAGTGTGCGTTTATGGTGCCTTTGAAGCAACGTGAAGAAAGAAGCATCATCTTGGAAGATCAAGACCTTATAGATCCAGGAACACCTCGCCTCGAAGCTCCATTTTAAGGTATACGATTATGAACTTGATGATTCTATGCATATATCTAAGTTAGCCATGAAGTTTGTGTTCTTTTGGTCCCATTAATTAGGTATTTTGAGTATGAGCTACTCCTATCCATTTAATCGATTCTTTCAGTCATTTTGAGGTGTTTAGAAGCATAAAAATGTAGTCTTGATCATATCTTCCCTTCCATGCATGTGTTATAAGACCTTAATGGGCTAAGTGGTTGAACTTTTTGATGTTAATCCCTTATTAGACATGAAAGACCATAAAGTTGGAAATTTTATGGTCAAAAACATAATTTGAGACTTGGATCTGACTTTGGACGTTAAGACTTGGTGTGTTAAGCTCTTAATCAGAAAAGGGGTTGACCAGGTGCGTACGCTGGATGTACCAAGAGGAACGCTATGCGTACATGGTCAAGGTCTCGATTTTGGGTCAAAGGGGAGTACGTACTGCATACAAATGAGTATGCCCAGCATACTCAGTTGGGTTGACTCAACTGAGTTGACTTGGCTGGTTAGTGGAGTTTGACTTGTTTTGATCCAAAGGATATTTTGAGTAATTTAGTATTAATTTAAGATGGGCTATATTTTGATTATTAGGTTTCGAGCTGAGCCGGTTGTCGGACTAGAGATTTATTCCACTAGCTTTGAGTTTGAGAGGTGAGTTTTCCTCATTGTACTTGCGGGTCGAAGGCACCAATGCCGACCCGGTAGATTATGTATCCCAATTAGGATGTTGCCATGCGGTAGTGATCTATTAAGATCTTTATGTTTATCTGCTAGTTGTTATATGTTTATCTGATATGTATATGTCCTGTAACTCCGTAAATTTTCAAAAAAAAAAATCATTTTAAAAATCACGTAATTCTCATAACATAATTCACAAAGCCCCAAAAGACAATGTTTTCAAAAAACACATATTCAGAAAATGTTTTAAACACAATCCAGGATCCCCAAAATGTAACTCCGCCTCATGTGTACAATCAAGTCGACGCCTTCCCGTGATCCTGAGAAGTACTTGAAACACATAACACGGTAAGCACGAAGGTTAGTGATTTTCCCAAAATACCACACATAACTCATTAGCCCTCATGGCTATACTCAAATAAGACCCTCCGGTCAATGTGTCTCAGTGGAACGCTTCGCTCCCACAACTCGGGTGGACCCTCTGGTCCTAACTTAGTAAGCTCATAATAGCACACAACATAAATCATAAAGACATAATGCATGATATCCCAATACTCAATATAAACGACCCTTCAGTCACACAAATGTTACCACTCTAGGTAAGTATAGTGAGAAGACTCACCTTGTAAGTAAGCAAGGAACTGAATACCCCTCAAACAGTCTAATCCCCGCCTACATGTAATAAGCATCTTTAATTAACACTTAAAGATCACAACTCTAAATAAACTCATGTTAGTCCCTCTTTAACTCTTGGGATGGATAAAAGACTATTTTACCCCTCCATGACCTCAATTCCTCAAGTTTTGACCAAACCCTAAAGTCAACAAAAGTCAACATTCGAGTCAACAGTCCATGTTGACCCAAATCATCGAGTGCATCTATACGACTCGTCGAGTCCCTTCGGTTCCTCAAAACCCTCATAAAGGTCCAACTCAACTTTCCAAGTTGACCCATCAACTCGCCAAGTTACAATGTGGTCAGACTCATCGGGACAAACTCCAACTGAATCGTCGAGTCAGCTCATCGACTCGTCGAGTCCCTTAAGTCGAATTCTCATTCAGGCGTTTTAAGGCAAAACTGATACCCCATACTCTAGATCTATCTTCCTAAGGCTCAAATATCACGTAAAACTGTAAGCCTTACGTGCATGCATGTCATATTAGGCTCATAATGCCAACACAAGCTCCAACAAGGGCTAGATGCGCAAGAGATTGCCTCCAGCTCAATAAAGATCGAGTCTTTAGATTCATAAGGCTCCCCACAGTCCATATATGAGGTTTCAACCTCAAGCCATGCTCAAATGACTTAATGACACAAGATGGGTTGGAGAAAACCCTTAAAACTCCCTAAACCGAGATCTCATAAGGAAATGATCAAGTTAGCATCTTTTTACCTCCAACTAAAGCAAATATCTGAGGAATCTCTGGATCCAAAACCCTCCTCTTGATCCATGCTTTGATGCTCTCCACTTCTCCTCCAAAAGATCACAAAAATGCCCAAGATTAACTCTCTTTTTTCTCTTAGCTCACTCTAGGCGATTAGGGTTTCACACAGGGGAGTTGGGTGGCTAGTGAGGCGAAAATGAGGTCTTAAGGCCCTTTAAATAGGACACAAAACCCGAAGATTTGGGATTTCCTCACACAGCGCCAACTCGGTGAGTCGGCTCTCTGACTTATCAAGTAGGTCATTAAACCCATGTGACCAATCCGACTCTACTCGACGAGTCGGGCATACAACTCGTCGAGTCACTCATTAAATCCCATAAATATATATATATATATATATATATATATATATTATAACTGAGAGTCGGGATGTTACATGTCGACATAGTACAATTGAGTTGAGGTAGTGCTGCTTCGTGTGGTAGCCAATAAACCCAAGAGCAAGCCGAACATAAGTTGTGGGCCTAAATAGAAAGCCAGACATATGTTGTGGGCTCAGAAGCTGTCCAGATGTGGGATGTGGTCATGGAAGGCGAGTTACACCCATACTGTGGCCTCAAGGGTAATCCAATATATTAGTTATGGACTTATTGTATGGTGTTATATGTTATGTGTGTTGGTACTTTGGGGAAATCACTAAGCTTTGGCTTATAGATTTAGTTTATTGTTTCAGCTACTTCAGCTGATCGTGGCAAAACAAAGGCGTGACCATACACATCCTTGGGTTTTATGTTGATTGGATTTTGGGAAACTCTGATTTTAAATAATAATTTGGAAACAATGGTTTTTGTAAACACTTTATGAGTAAATGCGAGGTTTTTATAAGTTTAAATTTGTTGTGATTTTTTTGGAATGTTACAGGAGATATGAGGGAAATTTCGTTCATATGCTTATAGGTAATGTCATGAACGAAACTTGCAAGCCAGGGGGTTCTATTTATAGTTTAGGTAACTTGGAGGCAAATCAAGATTTGAATGGATTAAATAATAGGTTTACTCCTAATTCAAAATTTTCCCTTATCTACTACCAGGAGGCTTTTGGATAAAATAGATCATTTAATAATTATATTCACCCCTTACACCTTTAATAAATTCCAATTAATACTGAACTAATTCCAGATTAATTCTAATTAATAATTAATCAATTCTTATTGATTTCACATTAATTCATTAATCATATAAATAAACAAATCAATTGTTTAACAATTGATCTCATATTAATTTATTAATCACATAAAAAATGAACAAATCTACTATCTATTTCAATTAATATATTAATAATATAATATATTAACAAATTATTTTCTCTTACTTTCCAATTAGTCTATTAATCATATAATAATCTAATAAATTATACTTCTCTCTCCTAATATCATTTATAGCTATTTATAGTCATGAGGGCAACCCCAAAAAGACTTTTCTTCTAATTACAAGAGTATTCCAATTTAGTTATGAGCTTAGACACCTTAATCTAACATGCATACCCGCTCGAACGCTTTCCCACAAATCTATATGCCAAAACCTATCAAGATCAAAATAGTTCATGAAAAAAAACATATTTGATTAGTAAAAGAAATGTTTAATAAGTGTAAAATTCAGTACATATAAAAAATATTGTATACTTACTTATAACTAAGGATATATAACATCTTTGTGCTTGACAGGAACATGATGCCAAGATGGATAATGTAATGGTACCTTTTCTACTACCTTATTTGAGATCAATCTAACTAACAGTTGTGCGTTATCCCTTATGAATCAGCAGGTCTCCCCAAAGGTATCAACGACCTTAACTAAAAGGCTATTACCGTTATCGTCGTACCCTTCAAAAATATTTAAGTTCCTTTTAGGCCACACACATTTTTCAGGTTTTCTACATTCACACACAGAATTGGAAATTTAGAAATTTAGAACTTCAGAAATATATCCAATACTTAAGAATTTCATGTAACTTACAAGATTCGAAGCTCGATGGTAAACTGTGTGTGCCCCTGTGTGGAGGTCTGTCCCCACCATCTACGCCATATCCCTCGCGACAGGTGCCGACATCTGTTTTACAATATTATAAACATTCAAAATTTATAATGAACATACTTTAAACAAAACTTATAAGCAAAATTTGAAATTTTAACAAATATTATAAGCAATTAGGATATATAATAACCATAACATACCGTTAACCAAAATCATCACTACAAAAATATACATGTACAACATCATCATTGATGTCATAGTTTTCGTTATTAATTTTTTCATGATTATTTGAAGAGTACGTATTACCACCGTAATCATCATCGTTAATGGAATCTTAATTGTTTATAGTAAGAGTCACATTCCTCCTAGAATCCACACTTGTTTCACCAAATTCACCTAAAGTCGTATGTATAAGCAATGTGCCTAAGTCAACAAACAAGGTGACATCAGTTAATCGAGTGTCTTTCACGACAACATTGATACTTGGATGATCCCAAAGTTTTCGATAATGAACCTCTTCTACAAATCTCGAGTTATTATTTTGAGTAGGATCTTGGAGATAAAACACCTTTTTAGCTTGCTTGGCTAAGATCTATTTTTGATCATCATATCATGTTTTACCAACATACCATTCATGAATGGTATCGATAACAACCATATTCTTTTTAGTAATTAAACTTCCTTTATGTAATGATGCAGTAAACCATCTACCACAAAAGAGTACAACTGAGTAACCATGTAAATATTGTAACACTATGATCTCCTCCATTTGACCAAGAATGGTATACCATCTTATCCTAATGTAACACCACTACTTTGAGTAGTGAGACGAAGAACACGACTATGGATGACAAATTAAACACCATTCACTATGCATGTAGTGTAAGAATATGCGGACCATATGCCAACACTTTAATTCATCAGTATAGTCCAAAGACATACCTTTTTGGAGATGATAAATCTGTAAGGAAATATAAAATTGTACGTTTAAGTGATAATATAAATTATTTTTACACTATAAATATATAACATATTTACCTTTCATTCGAACCATGAAGGAAATTATGTTTTGAAATAACTTTCAGGTGATTTTGGTTCGAATTCATAGGATGTGGAACACAACAATTAGAATAGTTAAAATATATTATAACACTATCGAAAATATAGTTAATAAATCAAAAGACTTATGGTTTGTAGCCTTTCGTTTCATCCTCATTGCAATTTTTTTAATACAAACCAATCTAATAATTTTTTTGGCCTCGTTACAAAATTTGACTATTTTCTTGGTCGACATTGCTCGACATTGTGATGAGAACATAAAATCTACCTTTTTGAAAGGTTTGGATCCTCATTTCGTCGGGTTAAGTTTAGATTGCATACCCTCAAAGTAGAATGTCAAAATTTTGTCTACAACATAACCCTTTGCTATTCAACCTTCTGGTTTGGCTTTGTTTTTTTACATAAGTTTTAAGCTTTTTCATATATCTTTCAAAAGGAAACATACATATCATGTGTACAAGCCCTCCAAGAATAGATTCTTCAGGTAAATGAAGACCAAGGTGAATCATTATGTCGAAAAAATGTTAGAGGATATATCAACTTAATATTAAATAACATCCTCACTAATTCTGCTTTGGCATTTCTCATGTCGTTAACACCTAATGACCATGAGGATTTTTTTTTAAAGAATGTACATATGTCAATGCTTAATGTTGAAACATTTGCTAGGAGACCTTCTCGAACTCCTATAGGAAGCAATCACTACTTGTGGATGTGATGACCGTTAGACTTTAGCCTAGCCAAATTTGATTCAGTGTCAGAAACCTTCTTCTTAAAGTTCTATCGAAAACCATCGGGTAGTCTCACTCCTTTTACGAACTGATAGAAACATTGTCGATCAATTAGTTTGAAAGAGTAATCAACATGTATTAGTATCACTTTCTACTTGTTGTTTTCCTTCTTCTTGTTGACTTTCTATTTTGGCCATTGATTTGGCTGAATGCCCATTTTTTCAAGTCATCTCTTGCTTCTTTTTTGTCTTTGGTTTTTTCATTCTTCAATGTAGTATTCAACACACTCTCACTCACATTTTTCTCCACATGCATAACATGTATATTGTGTTTTAGGTCACAGGAAGACAAATACTCAAGCTAGAAGAAGACACTCTGTTTCGTCCAATTCAACTCTCTCGTTTCTTTCACTGCTTCACTTTCTTTTTGCACCACCATGATTAGGATGTTTCCTCGGATTACGATCAGAGAGACAAGCTAGTTGCTTTAATATAATTGCATTACTGAATCGTATTAGACGTGGTCTTGTCTTAGTTTTACTATTAAAAATTAGAATCTACCTCCAACTATGGTTCATATTCAAGAATTGTCTGTGACCAACATAAGACATCTCATATTGGTCACATAAATGGAATATGTGCCTGCGTTACAAGTAGGCCATGCAAAATAACCTTGACCACTCCATCCAGAAAGCTATTATGTGTTGGGAAATCATTGATATTATATAACAACATGGGACACATATTGAATATGGTGTTGTTTGATGCATCTCTCATTTGACTCCTTTGGCCCACAACATTTTCAACTCATCCAACAAAGGCCTCAAGTAAACATCAATGTCCCTTTCGGGTGATCTAGGGCCAAGAATCAACAAAGTTAGCAAGAAAGAAGACACTTTCATACATATCCATGGTGATAAATTGTAGGTAGTCAATATAACCAGCTAAATACTATAAGTATTATTAAAATTTCCAAATGGATTAAAGCCATCATCAACTAAACCTAGACAAATATTTCTAGGTTCTTTGGAAAAATCTAGATATCTCGGATCAAAAGCTTGTTGTGACTTCCCATTAACCGGATGACACATCATACCATCCACTAAGTGTCTGGTATTATGCCAACTCTTATCTTTAGCTATGAATCTGGAACTATACATTTGTTCAAGCTTTATAGTCAAAGGAAAGTACTACAACACTTTTTGTGGTACTTTTCCCCTTTGTGGTTGCGTCTACCCATCTAATCTCATTACAAATCAGGCAATTCTGCATGGAATCATTCTCCTTCCAAAATAAAGCACATCCATATTTTCAAACATGAATGGATTGATATCCTAAACCTATCTTTCTTAACTTCTTTTTAGCTTCATAGTGTGAGGCTCGAATCTTGCTCTTCAGGAAAACAACTCTTGTAAAATCTACAAGTTAGTCAAACGAACTATATGTCCATTTATTGATCACTTTAATATACAACAACTTTACCAAAAATTTTAAGGAACACATCTCATAATCAAGGTATAAATCGGTATTGAGCTCCTCAAACAAAGCATCATGTAGCACTTGGTTTCCGGTATGTGAATTTTATTTGAGCATTTCCCTATTTTAGCCTTGGACTCGGCGAGTCATAAGGTCCGACTCGCCGAGTAGGGACGAGACTCAGGACACGTTTAAGTTGGCGACTCGGCGAGTCCATATCCCGGACTCGGCGAGTCACCGCTGTTGGATGAAACCCTAAATTTCAAGGGTTTGCACCCTATTTAAACCCTCATTCCGCCCAACCTCGTCCCCATTCACCCCCTAGAACTCCCAACCTCGCTTTTCCCTTATTTCCTTGAGAGATTGAAGTGTTTTTGGAGTGTTCTTGAAGATTTTGAGGAGAAAGAAGAGTAGATCAAGAAGAGGAGAAGGAGACCAGGCATCTTTGTGATTTGTGTCCTAGAAGCCCAGATCTGTGAATGGCATGGACTGGAATTGAGCAAATCGGCGTATTTGATGGATGCATGGCTGCGACTCGGCGAGTCGTATATGTGACTCGACGAGTCTGGTCGCGAGTCACTGGACTGGTCCCTTCATGATGTGTCGAGTTGAGCCGTGAGCCAAAGGGGGTGACTCGGTGAGTTGGGAGCTGAACTCACCCATGTTAGGACTCGGCGAGTCAATGCCTTGACTCGGCGAGTCCAAGGCAATCTTCTTAAAGATCAAGAACAACTCGTCGAGTTTGTTCATACGGCTCGACGAGTCGGATGAAGATTGTCTGAGTTCTTGGATCAAGAGGGTACTCGTCGAGTCGATGCCACACTCGACGAGTAGCAGCGTGCAGAACTGAGAAGTGAGAGTAGGACTCGGCGAGTTGGGCGGCCCAACTCGGCGAGTCAGCCCAAAAGAGAGTTGACTTTGACCAAGGGTAAAAGAGTCATTTTACCCCAAGCGCAGTGTTTAGTTTTTGATTGAGTATGTTTATGGACTTGTAGCCGAGGAGATTCAGGAGCAGCAGCCGTTAGCTTCCCGAGCCACACACTCAGCAGCCAGCTTACGAGGTGAGTTTCCTTCCAGTAGGAACGGGTCTAAGGCCACAATGCCGACCCGTTCAGTTAGCAGTAGTTCCCGGATTTAGGTCCGATGCAGTAGCTAGTATGTTTGATGCCTTCGTGGCTCGAACAGGATTTGTGTGCTATGTTTTATGCGTTAAGTGTTATGTGTTCCGGGCTACGGCCCGATGAAGTATGCCGTACATGTGTTCATGTTAATTGATGTGTTATGCTATGCCATGTTCAGTCAGTCAGTTCCGGACTTCGGTCTGATGCAGTTAGTTCCGGACTCTGGTCCGATGCAGTTAGTTCCGGACTTCGGTCTGATGCAGTTAGTTCCGGACTTCGGTCCGATGCAGGGGACAAGGTCCCAGTTAGTTCCGGACTTTGGTCCGATGCAGTTAGTTCCGGACTTCGGTCCGATGCAGGGGACAGGGTCCCAGTCAGTTCCAGACTTCGGTCCGATGCAGTTTCCGGGCTTCGGCCCGATGCAGTGGGCGAGGCCCAATATGTGTTTATATGTTATTGTATGGTATGTGGTAGTTTGGGAGAGCTCACTAAGCTTCGTGCTTACAGTTTCAGTTTTGGTTTCAGGTACTTCCGCAAGCAAAGGGAAGAGCTCGGGGTGATAGCATCGCACACACCACAGCTTAGCTTTTATCCTGGGGACGGTTTTAGTTGTTTTGGATTTGATGTAGTATGATACAGTTTTCCGCACAGTATTTTATTATGATTTGGGATGCATCGCGTATTTTTTTCTATGTTATGATAATCATATTATGGTTTTGATTATATTGAAAAACGAAATTTTTGGGTCATATTTTTGGGTCGTTTCAAGTTGGTATCAGAGCCCTGGTTTGAGGGATTCGGATACACTTCCGGGTGTGTCTGAACTCAAACTAAGGGAAATAAAAGATTTTATTAAAATAAAAATGTTTTACCAAAAAGAATTTTGAAAGCACTTAGAAAGAAAGAATTGTTTTTAACAAGATAGAGGTGTGTGCATGCGGTCAGCCGAGCTCAAGTAAGTACTCCCAAATTACCCATACAAGTTAATTGTTCAGTTTTAGTTTCAGTAGAACAGCATGCTAGTATAGGACTAAGGATCTAGGAGAATGCCTTATGTGCCTGCTTATGTGTTACAGCTTTATGAGTATTGCATGCTAGTACTGAGTAGACAGCAGTAGGATAGCCTGATTAGGTTATGCCTGTTAGTGGAAGCTTAGCATCCTATGCTAGTGCAGTTTCTTGTTATGAGAATAGTTTGGCCTGAGTCTGTTTCCCTTGTCCGAATGCTGCTTGCTTCGTGCTTGGTGGGGTTTTGAGTAATGGGAGTTAGCCATTAGGTGAACACGTCACACCATATGTGATCAGGTTTGAATAATCCCAGAGTGCTGGAACTGGCCCTATTGCGCAGCTCTTGTTTGAGTCCAACCGTTGTAGGGACGGATCTTTTACTTGAAGGATTATCTGATCCTCATCACATGTGATGGTGTTTAGGTGGTGGCTAACTGGCATTATGAGGAGACCTACAGCAGCTGAGGACCAGTCGTGTTAAGCTTGAGGTTTCCCTAGGGCAAGCCTAGGATGAGAGTAGCAGAGAATAGCAGTAGTAGAAGGTACTTGGTGGAGTCAAGGCAGTTCTTGAGGAAAGTACGGATAGATGTGGAAGGTAGTATGGGCCCGTACTACTGAAAGCAGAGGATCCGTACTCGAATCAAGGAAGGCCAAGACAAGACTAGGAAGCTAGTAGCAGTGTCATGATCCCTTGAGATATTTCAGTGTTCTGATGTTGTTATGATATGTTTCAGAATGGTAGTTTTGCGTCCGAGACCAGCAGTCCGCAGCTCAGATGCCGGAGGGGGATCATGCCCGGAGGTCGGGCAGATGGATGAGCAGACTAGAGAGTTCCTTTCTTCTGAGGTTACCCGCATCATACTGGAGCAGACTCCTGTGATCTTCGGTTCGATCAAGGAGGGTATTTTAGAGCTGATGGATGAGAGATTGAGTACTTTCTGTGCTGAGATGGCGGCCGTGATGGGGTCGCGCACACTTACGTTCAGGGAGTTCAGGGCATGCGGGGCTCCAGACTATCATGGGGCGCGGGACCCCATAGCGAGTACTAGATGGTTGGCGGATGTGGCCAACGCTTTCCGCACTAGCAGGTGTCCCGAGGGGGACAAGGTCAGGTTGGCGTCCTGTCTTCTGAAGGACAGGGCACGGGATTGGTGGGAGGAGGTCGGACATGCCATCGAGGATGATGCGGCATTGGATGCCATGACCTGGGCTGATTTCTCTACCAGGTTCAGGGCGGAGTTTGCACCGGTCATTGAGGTGCAGCAGTTAGCTAGGGAGTTTCAGGACCTTACCCAGACTACAGAGACAGTGGCGGAGATCACCGCCAAGTTCAGGGAGAGGGCTCTTCTTGTTCCTCAGTATGCAGTCGATAAGGAGATGAAGAAGGCCCGTTATCATGAGATGTTGCAGAGTGACATCCGCATGTTTGTGAGCCGGTCTAGTTGTAAAACGCTGGACGACATGATTGCCAGAGCTAGAGAGAGGGAGATTGATCTCGAGATGGAGAAGAAGAGGAAACCAGAGGCGGTTTCGGGTTCAGGCAGTGTGGGCAAAAAGCCCAAGGTTTCAGATCACAGGTCTAGGAGTCAGCAGAGCCACGGTCGGTGTGGCAAGTGTGGAAGATTGCACGAAGGGGCGTGCAAGGCAGGGAGTTCCGGCTGCTACAAGTGCGGTCGGACTGGGCATTTAAGTAGGGATTGTACGGCCCCTGCTACTACGGTTACAGCATCAGATCTGATTTGCTTTCAGTGCAATCAGAGGGGACATAAAAGGTCCCAGTGTCCCAGTTTAGCTGCAGCAGGGAAGGTGGTTGCACCTGCCCCTGCCACCTTGAGGATTACGTATGGCCGGCAGGGCCGATCTGATGCGCCAGTGGCGAAGAGCAGGGCGTTTCAGATGACAGCAGAGGAGGCGCGAGCGACTCCTGATGTGGTGACGGGTATGTATCTTTTAATTGTTATAATATCGTTTGAATATTACTTGATGATATGTTTTATTTAGGGTCGTTCTCGGTGAACGGCATCCCTGCTTTGGTACTGTTCGATTCGGGGGCTACCCGATCATTTGTATCGCTTGCGCTTAGCAAGAGATTTAGCAGAGCTCCAGGGGAGCTGGATTGTCCATTAGAGGTTGAGATAGCAGATGATAGGACCGTGAGGGTCGGCAAAGTACATAGAGGGTGTTCCTTTCAGATATTTGATGAGCAGTTTTCAGTGGACCTGGTTCCTATTCCCCTGCGTGGGAATAAAGTTATGGTGGGCATGGATTGGCTCAGCCCCAATGGGGCGGTGATTGATTGTGAGCTTCAGCTAGTGAGGGTTCGCACTCCCAGTGGGGGAGAGATAGTGATTCAGGGCGAGAGGCCCCAGCGAGGACCGACCTTTTGTTCCGCCGCAAGGGCGAGGCGCTACGTTCAGCAGGGTTGCGCCGGTTTTGTAGCTTACGTCTTGGATGCCCGGGAGAAGGGCAAGACGACGATTGATGATGTTCCTATTGTTCGTGACTACCCGGATGTGTTTCCCGAGGATTTGCCGGGGATACCTCCAGAGAGGCAGGTTGAGTTCAGGATCGACCTAGTTCCTGGTGCGGCTCCGATAGCCAAAGCACCGTATCGGCTTGCTCCCCCTGAGATGCAGGAGTTGTCTACACAGCTTCAGGAGCCGTTAGACATGGGTTTCATTCGGCCGAGCAGTTCGCCTTGGGGAGCGCCGATCTTATTTGTGAGGAAGAAGGATGGGTCGCATCGTATGTGCATTGATTATCGGGAGTTGAATAAAGTAACGGTGAAGAATCGTTACCCACTTCCGAGGATAGATGACTTGTTTGATCAGCTTCAGGGAGCGTCTTGCTTCTCCAAGATCGATCTACGCTCCGGTTATCATCAGATGTGGGTTAGAGATGAGGATGTACAGAATACTGCTTTCAGGACCCGGTATGGTCATTATGAGTTCGTGGTGATGCCATTTGGGCTCACTAATGCCCCAGCCGCGTTCATGGATCTCATGAACCGCGTGTGCAGACCGATGCTGGATCGGTCGGTGATAGTATTCATAGATGTCATCTTGGTATATTCCAAGACACAGGGGCAGCACGAGGAGCACCTGCGGGAGGTGTTGGAGACTTTGAGGAGGGAGAGACTTTTCGCAAAGTTCTCCAAGTGTGAGTTCTGGTTGCGCGAGGTGCAGTTTCTTGGTCATCTCGTCAACCAGAAGGGTATTTTGGTAGATCCGGCCAAGATTGAGGCCGTGATGCAGTGGGAGGTCCCGAGGTCTCCATCTGAGATTCGGAGCTTCCTAGGGCTGGCAGGGTATTATCGGAGATTTATTCAGGACTTCTCCAAGATAGCAGTGCCGCTCACCCGACTAGCCAAGAAGTCGGTGGTTTTTCGTTGGGGGCCTGAGCAGCAGGCGGCGTTCGAGACTCTCAGGCAGAGATTGTGCGAGGCTCCGATCCTTACCTTGCCAGAGGGAGTAGAGGACTTCGTAGTCTATTGTGATGCTTCGATCACGGGTATGGGAGCAGTATTGATGCAGCGAGGACACGTAGTAGCTTATGCCTCGAGACAGTTGAAGCCTCACGAGGCTAATTATCCTACCCACGACTTGCAGCTGGGGGCAGTTGTATTTGCCCTCAAGATTTGGAGACATTACCTTTATGGGGCCCGCTGTACTATTTACACGGATCACAAGAGTTTGAGATATCTGATGGATCAGCCGAGTTTGAACATGAGGCAGAGGAGATGGTTGGACGTGCTGAAGGACTATGACTGTGAGATCCTTTATCATCCAGGGAAGGCCAATGTGGTGGCCGACGCCCTGAGCCGCAAGGTGTCGACGGCCCCTATCAGAGATCTGTGTGTGAGGATGACAGTGATCACTCCGTTGTTGGAGCGGATCAAGGAGGCTCAGATGGGAAGTGTGAGAGGATAGTGGGCCGAGTAGCTTCATTTGATTACGACAGTCAGGGTTTGTTGACGCTTCATGGTAGGGTGTGGGTACCGTACTGGGGTGGGGTACGGCAAGTATTGATGGACGAGGCTCATAAGTCTCGATTTTCTATCCACCCAGGAGCGACGAAGATGTATCGAGATCTTCGACCTGATTATTGGTGGCCCTGCATGAAGCGGGACGTCGCTTGGTATGTTGAGAAATGTTTGACCTGCCGAAAGGTCAAGGCGGAGCACCAGAGACCTCACGGTAAGATGCAGCCGTTAGACATTCCCGTGTGGAAATGGGAGGATATCACCATGGATTTTGTCACCAAACTCCCCAGGACCGCACGTGGAGTGGACTCGATATGGGTAGTAGTGGATCGGTTGACGAAGAGTGCTCATTTTATTCCGATTCAGGAGAGTATATCGGCGGAAAAGTTAGCCGATATCTATGTGCGGGAGATTGTGGCACGTCATGGAGTGCCGGTATCGGTGGTGTCGGACCGAGATGTTCGTTTCACATCCATATTCTGGAAGCGGTTCCACGACGAGATGAGTACTCGTCTCCATTTCAGCACCGCTTTCCACCCTCAGACTGACGGGCAGAGCGAGAGGACGATTCAGACTCTTGAGGACATGCTTAGGGCATGTGTTCTAGATTTTGGGGGCAGTTGGGATACGTATCTTCCGTTAGCGGAATTCTCGTATAACAACAGTTATCATGCGAGCATTGATCAACCCCCTTTTGAGATGTTATATGGCAGGAAGTGCAGGACCCTGATTTGTTGGGGCGAGGTCGGTCAGTGAGTCATAGGGAGCACCGAAGTGGTGCTCAAGACGACTGAGTTGATCCAGCAGGTCCGTAGTAGGCTGCAGACTGCGCAGAGTCGGCAGAAGAGCTACGCCGACAGGAGGCGTTCGGACTTGGAGTTCCAGGTGGGAGGTATGGTTCTTCTGAAAGTCTCACCTTGGAAAGGTGTCATTCGATTTAGGAAGCAGGGCAAGTTGGGCCCAAGATTCATCGGGCCGTTCAGGGTTGTAGCCCGGGTGGGCAAGGTGGCGTATAGGCTGGATCTGCCAGCCGAGCTCAGTCAGATCCACAGCACTTTCCATGTTTCGCAGCTGCGGAAGTGCCTGGTGGACGATTCAGCGGTAGTACCGTTGGAGGATATTCAGGTTGATGACAGCTTGAATTACATTGAGCGCCCAGTCGCAATACTTGACAGGAAGTCAAAGGCTTTGAGAAACAAGAGGGTAGAACTAGTAAAGGTGCAATGGCAGCACCTCAAGGGTTCGGAATGGACTTGGGAACCGATGGACGAGATGATGGAGCATTACCCCAAGCTGTTTCAGGATCGAGCAGCAGACTTCGAGGACGAAGTCTAAAATAATTGGGGGAGATTTGTAGCACTTGGTTTCCGGTATGTGAATTTTATTTGAGCATTTCCCTATTTTAGCCTTGGACTCGGCGAGTCATAAGGTCCGACTCGCCGAGTAGGGACGAGACTCAGGACACGTTTAAGTTGGCGACTCGGCGAGTCCATATCCCGGACTCGGCGAGTCACCGCTGTTGGATGAAACCCTAAATTTCAAGGGTTTGCACCCTATTTAAACCCTCATTCCGCCCAACCTCGTCCCCATTCACCCCCCAGAACTCCCAACCTCGCTTTTCCCTTATTTCCTTGAGAGATTGAAGTGTTTTTGGAGTGTTCTTGAAGATTTTGAGGAGAAAGAAGAGTAGATCAAGAAGAGGAGAAGGAGACCAGGCATCTTTGTGTCATCCCAACGTTTTCCTTGAGGTATAGCTCGTTTTCCCCCTATTTTCAAGCTTGTAATCTCTTTTAGCTTCATAGGAGTCCTTCTTGGGCTCTTCCCCAAGCTTGTTTGTGCTTTGTGGGTTGTAATAAGTTGTTAGCCTTTAGATCTAGGCATGATTTAGTCCCTCGAACTTGGATCTAATGCCTTTATGGGGTCATATTGCATGAAAGCCCTAGATCTACCTCTTTTGGTGCACTTTGAGCCTTAAAATCCATATTGGTGAATATCTACACGTAAAGTTGGAAACTTTACGTGTGATTTGTGTCCTAGAAGCCCAGATCTGTGAATGGCATGGACTGGAATTGAGCAAATCGGTGTATTTGATGGATGCATGGCTGCGACTCGGCGAGTCGTATATGTGACTCGACGAGTCTGGTCGCGAGTCATTGGACTGGTCCCTTCATGATGTGTCGAGTTGAGCCGTGAGCCACAGGGGGTGACTCGGTGAGTTGGGAGCTGAACTCACCCATGTTAGGACTCGGCGAGTCAATGCCTTGACTCGGCGAGTCCAAGGCAATCTTCTTAAAGATCAAGAACAACTCGTCGAGTTTGTTCATACGGCTCGACGAGTCGGATGAAGATTGTCTGAGTTCTTGGATCAAGAGGGTACTCGTCGAGTCGATGCCACACTCGACGAGTAGCAGCGTGCAGAACTGAGAAGTGAGAGTAGGACTCGGCGAGTTGGGCGGCCCAACTCGGCGAGTCAGCCCAAAAGAGAGTTGACTTTGACCAAGGGTAAAAGAGTCATTTTACCCCAAGCGCAGTGTTTAGTTTTTGATTGAGTATGTTTATGGACTTGTAGCCGAGGAGATTCAGGAGCAGCAGCCGTTAGCTTCCCGAGCCACACACTCAGCAGCCAGCTTACGAGGTGAGTTTCCTTCCAGTAGGAACGGGTCTAAGGCCACAATGCCGGCCCGTTCAGTTAGCAGTAGTTCCCGGATTTAGGTCCGATGCAGTAGCTAGTATGTTTGATGCCTTCGTGGCTCGAACAGGATTTGTGTGCTATGTTTTATGCGTTAAGTGTTATGTGTTCCGGGCTACGGCCCGATGAAGTATGCCGTACATGTGTTCATGTTAATTGATGTGTTATGCTATGCCATGTTCAGTCAGTCAGTTCCAGACTTCGGTCCGATGCAGGGGACAAGGTCCCAGTCGATTCCGGACTTCGGTCCGATGCAGTTAGTTCCGGACTCTGGTCCGATGCAGTTAGTTCCGGACTTTGGTCTGATGCAGTTAGTTCCGGACTTCGGTCTGATGCAGTTAGTTCCGGACTTCGGTTCGATGCAGGGGACAAGGTCCCAGTTAGTTCCGGACTTTGGTCCGATGCAGTTAGTTTCGGACTTCGGTCCGATGCAGGGGACAGGGTCCCAGTCAGTTCCAGACTTCGGTCCGATGCAGTTTCCGGGCTTCGGCCCGATGCAGTGGGCGAGGCCCAATATGTGTTTATATGTTATTGTATGGTATGTGGTAGTTTGGGAGAGCTCACTAAGCTTCGTGCTTACAGTTTCAGTTTTGGTTTCAGGTACTTCCGCAAGCAAAGGGAAGAGCTCGGGGTGATAGCATCGCACACACCACAGCTTAGCTTTTATCCTGGGGACGATTTTAGTTGTTTTGGATTTGATGTAGTATGATACAGTTTTCCGCACAGTATTTTATTATGATTTGGGATGCATCGTGTATGTTTTTCTATGTTATGATACTCATATTATGGTTTTGATTATATTGAAAAATGAAATTTTTGGGTCGTATTTTTGGGTCGTTTCACATCAAGTTTTGGATCCATACCTTTTTTGGATTAGTGTCTAAGCCTGTAACCAGATTTGGTAAGTACTTTACCCGGTTGTGCATGGTCCTTTTGGTTGCCTTCAACAAAGCAACTTGACTAGAGAAATAATAGAGAAAGAGGTTATTATGGTTTATTAATATATTATAACAATAATATATTAAAAGAGAAATCATAATTTTTTTAATTAACATTGGTCAAGAATTAATTAAGAATTTATTTTGTAATTAAAAGAAGTTAATTAAACTAGGGGACTGAATTGTAACTATGTGATAGTTATAAAGTTGGGCAAGGAAACCCTATATGATAGGGTGGATGAATTCAAGGGGATAAGGTCTTAGAGTTCGTCCATGCTAAAGGTTTCTAGGGTTATCCTTTGGACTGCTTGGTAGGCAAGTAATCAGATAAGGATAAGAACTGAAACCCTAGTTCGTACACCTATAAAAAGACCCTTTAGCATAAGAAAATCGGTGACTTGATCCTAGAAGTTCCTAGAGCCGATTTGCAACAACGTGAATTTTCAAAACAATTTTTCATTTTTCAAACAACATAAAACTCAATCATTGTTGTCAAATATCATGTTTAACAAATGTCATCATGATAAAAACATATCCCAAGATCATAAGATAAATCTTCTACCAGTGTGTACGGATCACGCCGGCGCCTTCCCGTGATCCTCGCTAGTACCTGAAACACATAACACATAAGACTGTAAGCATAAATGCTTAGTGAGTTCCCCAAAATAACACATACAACACATACTCCACTCAAGTCCATAACTCTATGTGACCTTCCGGTCCATGTGTCTTAGGGAAATTATGTCCCAGCCCTGGTAGACCTTCCGATCCTACACGTAATGACTTTCTGGTCCATACACTGTTGACCTTCCGGTCCATAACAAGATGACCTTCCAATCCAAATACATACTACTCATAACATAACATAACATAACATAACACATACATATTGCATAACATATATCATATACTCTTCATAGCACATAGGACCTTCCAATCACATATAATTACCACTCTAGGTAATGTATAGTGAGAAGATTCACCTCATATGAAGTCAGATAAACTCTCGTGCTCGAATATCCCGACCTAGCCTCCTCCTATCAACAAGATAACATTTCTAATCAAAATCCTCTCATGTTCTCATCTATAATAATGGGTTAAAGACCATTCTACCCCCCCCCCCCTCCTTGAATCAGCTTGACCAAAACCCTAAGGTCAACGGAAGTCAACTCTAGTCAATGGTCAAACTTTTCCCAGACTCGTTGAGTGCACATGGGTGACTCGGTGAGTCCAAGCGTATCCTTTGAACCCTTATAAAGCCTCACTCGACTCGTCAAGTGAACCTTCCACTCGACGGGTTACCACTGGTCATGAATCGCGGGGCAACCCCGACTTGACTCATCGAGTTCCCTTATGGACTCGGCGAGTTCCTTCCATGGCAACACCCAAATGACCTTCTGAGGTCAGATCTATTTCTCTAACTTATAGATCTGACCTTACCATACTTAATAATCACGTAAAGGACCGACCTTTACACTCATGCAACGTCCATAATGCTTCTTTGGGTGAAATAGCCTCTAAAATGGCAACCTAGGTTCATATCTCTAACTGAATATCATAAAGCAGGGTAGATAGGACCCTCTGGACCTCTTAAAGTCCAGATCTAAGACGAAATCCACCTTGGGACCTCATATACTTCGAATCCAACCTAAAGAAAGCATAAGAAAACCCTAGATTCAAGTATATCACCAAATACACGAGGTTGAGCATAGATTTATACCTCTAGCAGCCTCTTCTGATCAAATGGTGGTAGATCTGAGCTCCTCAACCCTCCTAGCTTGCATTCCTTCCTTCTTTCTTGCAAAAACACACTTAAAATGATGAAATTAACTTATTCTCTCTCTCTTACAACGCTCTCAAGTGCTCTGGTGCTCCCAAGGGTGAAGGTGGCCGTAAATGAGGGCCATAAGGTCCTTTAAATAGGGCACATGCCCGAAGATTTAGGGTTTCTGTCCACAGCACGGACTCGTCGAGTCCACCCATCAACTCGTCGAGTTCGTTCATTAATCCAGTCAGCAAATCACGATCCTACTTGACGAGTCTATGCATTAACTCATCGAATCCCTCCTCAAAACTCAAAATAAACAATTTAAATATGGTACCTGGAAATCCGGATGTTACATGATTTTTTCCTCTCCTCTCTCTCTCTCTCTTGCTTCTCCATTTGCTCTTGGTGTTTGTGAGCCATTAGAGATACTACACTTGTGGTACTCGCTTTCAAAGACAAGAAGATTCAAGATACAAGTTGTTATTACAACATAACAACAAGAAGTATGTTTTCTATTCTTCTATTTGATTTTCGCAAATACTAGAAGCATTCTAGGTTTCTTTTGTGTTCATAGTGTTGTATAACTAATAGTGAAAACATAGATCCGTATCTAGGGTTGCATGTACACATAGGATTGTTTGTATAAAAACCATCAGTGGTATCAAAGCATTTGGTTTTGTTTTCATATAGTTTTATACAAAAGTATGAATTTGACATATTAGGGTTTATAGCCAATAAACCCTAAAGATATGACTTTCGAAATTAGGGTTCATAAACCCTAGATTTCCAAATTTGATAGGGTTTCCCAAACCCTTTCCTTTGCCTCCAGGATTTCGAATTTTAGGGTTATCCAACCCTAGGGTTTCGAAATTTGCCTCCTCCCCAAGATAAGATCCCTAAATTTTAGGGATTTTGATATTGTCATATCTTGTGATTATCTCTTTAATTGTTTAATTTGGTAACTAAAGATTTTGAATTATCCCATCCCAAATTATTGATTTTTAGGGGATCTAAAGGATTAGGTTAAATTAATGGTTTAATTTAACAAGATAATCCTGCAAGATTTAACAATTCAAACTATAGTTTAATATCGGGATAATTATTAAATGAAAGTTTTAATATTTAAAATTTAAAATTAAAAGGTTTAAATTTTAGAATTTTAAATTTTATTAAAACCCTAGTGTTTTAAAATGTTTAAAATACACCATATACTATTATAATATTACAAGATTAATATGTATATATGTATAGATTAAAATGCTAGTCTTACTATTAGTAGACCTCATTCACGAAGCCAATCTCTAAGGGGGGTATAAGGTTATGGCCTATAAAATGGCCATTTAATGGGTGTCCACTCTCACCCACCACTTCCTTGATTAGTGGAGGATTGTTAGCCGAATGGGTAGGATAGGGAAACCCTTTCTCATTAATAAGTATAATGAATTATAAAAGTAACTAAATGTTTTTACAAAATTCCCAATCTTAGTTACTTTAGGCAAAAGTGAATTGATTCAATTCCATGAAATTACACTTTGTACCCTTGCTAAGACGTTAGTGGAGCGTGTGTGGTTAACGGGCACACTAATTGGGTTCTAAGAAAAGGTGGAAAAGGGTGACTCGTTGTTTGTCATAGTTTGATGGAGTGTGTGTGGCTGGGCACATCGAATAGGTGACTATAACAATGAGGGCACCATATACATTTGCGTGGTTATTCACACCCACTTTGTGATCCTCGGCATCCCTGTCACAAACTAGATGAGCATATCGAGATTTAAACATGCCATTGAAAAGTTCAATGAATCTCAAAAGAATCTAGGAGTTTTTAGTACATTTAAAACTTAATCTCTTTTTCATTTTTCATGGTGGGGAATTAATGAATTGTCATTCACTTACCTTCAAATTATTTGCTTATTAGATTACAACATCCCTTTTCTAACGTGTAAATAATATTGTTGGATCCTAGCCCTAATTTCTCATTTGAGTGTTTAATTAGGGATTCACTTCTAATCAAACTTTGTTCCTTTCCTTTTCAAATGTCAAACATGAACAACAACAACGCTTCCGGCTCAAATTCCTCCGGCTCATTCTCACTCATGAACTTTTATGGGAGGGTGATATTTGACGGAAACAATTTCAATGATTGGATCTGTAACGTAAGAATGGTCACCCTTTACGAGGACAAATAGTATGTCCTTGACAAGGAGCTGAAGGAGATCGAAATGAACACTGCCACTCCCGAAGAGATCATTTCCTTTCAGGCCCACGAGTGTGATGCCACGAAAGTCCATTGCATCATGCTAGCAACAATGACTTCCGAACTCCAAAAGTCCTATGAGGATATGTATCCCTATGAGATGCATCAAGACTTGATGGACCGGTACCACCAAAGTGAGAGGCAAGAAAGGTACAAGATCATCACCTCGATGATCACTACCCGAATGGGTAATGGAGAGTCCCTTACCGCCCATCTGCAAAAGATGCAGAGATATGTTGATCGTCTGCTAAAGTTGAATGTTAACTTTGATGAAGAGCTAGCGATTGACATCATCCTTCACTCCTTGCCTCCCTGCTACAACCAGTTATGCATGAACTACCACATGAATAAGGAAGAGGTCACCTTGAACAAGCTTCAAGGCTTGCTAAGGACTGCTGAAAGCAATATCAAGGATAAGTCCGTTGCATCAACTCCTACTCCAACTATTGCCCCTGGTTTGGCTATTTTGCAAGGGAAGGGTAAGAAAAGGAAGGCTCCCTTAAAGAGCTAGCACAAGGGAAAATCCCAATATGGTACCTCTTCTAGTGGAACCAAAGTTAGTTCTCCTAAACCCAACTCTAACCCAAAGGAGGCAGAGTGCCACCACTGCCACAAGATAGAGCATTGGAAGAGAAGTTGCCCAGAATATCTACAAGCCATTAAGGATGGGAAGATCAAGCCATCTTTCGCAAGTATTTACATAGTTAAATCTAATGATTCATCGCATGCTATTTCTTGGGTTCTTGATACAGGATGTGGTTTTCACATATGTTATAATTTGCAGAGACTAAGAAGAAATAGGGATGTAGAGCATGGAAGGATAAATCTAATAATGGGAAACAGAAGATCTTTGCCTGTCACCAATATTGGAGTTTATTCCTTGGTGCTTAGTAATGGATTAGGTTTAGATTTAAACAATTGTTGCTATTCGCCAGATATGGCAAGAAACATCATTTCATTTCATGGTTTATATAGACAAGGTTTTAGATATTCATTTGATAATGAAAAGGGTTCTATTTATGCTTATCTTAATAGTGTTTTATATTTTGAAGCATTGCCTTGTAATGGAAAATACGAGACTGTGATGGTTGTAGATAACTTAGGAAATGATGTGTTGCATGTTGACTCTTCCAATAGTACGGATAAATCATGCTTGTGGCATTGTCGTCTTGAACATGTCAACAAGAAACGTATAGCCCAACTCTAAAAGGATGGAGTGTTAGAGTCATTCGAACTTAGGGATGATGACGTGTGTGAGTCTTGTTTACTTAGAAATATGACCAAGTCACCCTTCACTGGCACTTGTGAAAGGGGTGATGGTTTTTTGGATCTCATACATACCGATGTGTGTGGACCATTTAGATCCACCACAAAGGATGCGAGCAGCTTCTACGTGACTTTTATTGATGATTATAGCAAATATGGGTATATCTACTTAATCAAGCACAAGCCAGAAACCTTTGAAAAGTTCAAAGAGTTTAAACAAGAAGTGGAGAATCAGTTGGGCAGGAAGATCAAGATGCTTCGATCGGATCGAGGTGGAGAGTACCTAAGTCTTGAATTCCACGACTACCTCAATGAATGCGGAATAGTTTCGCAATTAATGCCACCTAGGACACTGCAAATGAATGGTGTGGCTGAGAGGCACAATCAAACCTTGCTAGACATGGTTCGTTCCATGATGAGTTGTTCTTCACCACCTATCTCATTCTGCGGGTATGCCTTAGAGACTGCCGCCCATATCCTTAACTTAGTCCCTATGAAGAAGGTTTCCAAAACACCTCACGAGATGTGGACATGGAAGACCCCCGCGTTAGCACATATCAAGGTCTGGGGTTGCGAGGATTTCATAAGACGAAAGACTCACAAAAAGCTCGAACCTCGTAGTGAGCGGTGTACTTTCATCGGTTACCCACAAAAGTCCTTTGGATATCTCTTCTAGACACCGAGTGGCAATGTTGTCTTCGTTGCGAGGAGAAGGCTTTTCTGAGAGCGAGAACTTATAAGCCAAGGGGACAGTGGGAGGCAAATCAATCTTGAAGAGCTTCAAGAGTCGAGCGATGAACGAACCTCTAACGCTGGCACTCAACCTGAGGATGAAACTTCGGTTGAACCGATTAACGAGTCCTTACCCCTTAGATGTTCCGAAAGAGTTAGGGTTCAACCCCAGTTTTATGGTTTTCATATCACTACCGAAGGGGATAAGTTCATTAGTGAGAATACACTAGTGAATTTGGATGAACCTAACAGCTATAAGATATGCATGGCCGGCCAAGAGTCTGCAAAGTGGAAAGAGACGATGGATAGCGAGATTCAGTCCATGTATGACAACCAAGTTAGGAATTTGGTTGACCATGTACCAGGACATAATACGGTAGGGTGAAAGTGGATCTTCAAGAAGAATATCGACATGTATGGGAATATGCACACATATAAGGCGCGATTGGTCGCAAAGGGTTTCACTCAAACACCCGAAGTTGACTATGATGAAACCTTCTCACCGGTTGCTAAGGTAAAATCTATTAGGGGTGTTTACGGGGCGGTTCGGCTCGGATAATAAAAAAATTATGAACCGTGACCACGGGGCGAGTACCTAACATGCACTAACCGAAACCGAACCGAATTATGAAAAAAACCGAACCGAACCGAACCGGATGAAGGCGGGTAACCACGGTTCGGTTCACGGGTACCCACTAAATACAAAAAATCAAAATCATTAATAAAAAATATAAACTATGAGTAAGTCATCAAGTTCTAATTATATATTATAATTTATATAATAACTAATGAAATTAACAATAAAAGGTGATGAAAGTTCTAAACTATTGTTTGAGCTTTGTTTGGGCTATGGGATTACCGGATTGTATGCGGTAGGACGGATAAATTAAAAAAATGTTGATCGAGTGTGGAAGCGTCGAAAACTGGAACAATATTCTTATTATTTATTCCAGTTATATATATATATATATATATATATATATATATATATATATATATATATATATCAATGACGGTTCGGTTCGGGTATAAGCGGATATTGAAATATCCAAACCGAAACCGACCCGTAGATAGTCGGTTTTTTCGGTTTCGGTTTTTTTCGGTTTCAGTTTATTTCGGTTTCGGTTTTTTCGGTTTCGGATTGGCCGGATCGGCTCGGTTTTTCGGTTTTGGGGTTTTTTTGCACACCCCTAAAATCTATTAGGGTGATGTTAGCCATTGCTGCATTTTATGACTATGAAATATGGAAGTTGAATGTCAAAACCGCTTTCCTTAATGGGAAGTTGGCTGAGGAAGTTTACATGGCTCAGCGAGTGGGTTTCGTCAATGTGAAGCATCCTAATATAGTGTGTAAGCTAGAGAAGTCCATTTATGGACTTAAGCAAGCGTCTCGCGGATGGAATCTTTGTTTCGATGAGAAAGTCAAAGAGTTTGGTTTTCTACGAAGCAAGGATGAATCATATCTATATGTCAAAGCCAGTGGGAGTATAGTAAGCTTCCTCGTATTATATGTCGATGACATACTGCTCATAGGAAACGACATCCCGATGCTATAGGAAGTTAAGTCCTGGCTTGGGAAGTGCTTCGCTATGAAGGACCTCGGAGAGGCTTCGTATATTTTAGGAATAAGGATAGTAAGAAACAGGAGTAAAAGACTAATAGGACTTAGTCAGAATACTTACTTGGACAAGGTACTAAAACGTTTTAGTATGCAGAATTCCAAGAAAGTGGAGTTACCGATCCAAAGTAATGCCAAGTTGTGTAAGACTCAAAGTTCGAGTATCGAAGTCGAGATAGCAGAGGTGAGCCGAGTACCTTACGCTTCCGCAGTTGGCTCGATCATGTATGCTATGACTTGTACACGCCCTGATGTGGCCTTCGCTTTGAGCATGGTTAGCAAATATCAAGGGAACCCTGGAAAAGCACATTGGACCACGGTCAAGAATATTCTTAAGTACCTTCGGAGGACGAATGAATGGTTTCTAGTCCTCGGTGGGAGTGATGAATTAAAGGTGCGAGGGTACATTAACGCTAGTTTTCAGACCGACAGGGACAACTACCATTCGTATTTGGGCTGGGTCTTTACCCTTAATAGAGAAGCAGTGACTTGGAAAAGTTCCAAGCAAGAGACCGTAGTTGATTCAACATGCGAATCAGAGTACATAGCAGCGAGTGAAGCGTCAAAAGATGCAATATGGTCGAAGAACTTCATTGGTGACCTTGGATTGTGCCAGCCATAAATAAGACCATGGAAATTTTTTGTGATAATGAAGGAGCGGTTGCCTGACTAAGGAATTGAGGGAACACGACAGATCTCGACATATCGAAAGAAAATATCACTTTATTCGACATCGGGTGGAAGAAGGACTCCTTGTAGTAAAGAGGTTATAGTCATAGGATAACCCAGCAGATCCGCTTATGAAGGGACTGAGCAAGGTTAAGCACTTGCAGCACGCTAGGAGCATCGAGCTGAAGGACGATATTAGTTTAGATTAGATAGTTTAGAAACATGTAATAGATAAATTTTAATTAACATTTGATGATTAAATAAAAGAGTATTACTTATTAGTAACGTTATTGTCTTATGTTAATTGTTTACCTATTGTTTCAATTTGCATGTTTTGACTTTCTGAATAATAAATTTATTCGAACCGTCCACAGTCGTTCATATGTTGGAAGTAGGTATGAATGAAGACTATCATGAATTGGCATGTAGATTGTCTAAAGTGTATTAGAAATAGCAAAAGTTTTCTACAACGTTCATGAGTGCTTATGAGTTTGATTTGAGCATTGGAATAAACTCACGCTTGCTGGAATCACTTCATGGAATTTATCTCGAGTGATCGCAAGATGATAATGTCATATGGTCTTAAAACCTAGATATATGGTTTATTGTTTGTTGATTAGTTGTGCATTGATAATGCGAAAACGCATCAGTGACTTGATGTTATAACACACATTGTTGTGTATGATTTAATTAGTAAATAGTAAATGCATATAAGTCGAAGTTTATCTGTTCCTTTTATCCTAAGAGGGTAAAAGCGATATCATGGCCCCTTGATGATTTGGTTTGACTTATGTTTCGGGCCCGGTCAGGACTGAATTAATGTGTTCAATTAAGTTCTATGTCATACGAATCAGAGATCGAGAAACAAACTGTTGGACAATAAGTATGACTATGTTCCATGTGATTCTCCACACGATATCTAGAATAGAGGATTATACGATCCCTTATCTAAAGGACAAGTTACTGATAAGATCAGAGTTCGACAGCGTCTTTGAGAGCTACGATTGCTAATCAGATTGTACTTGCATTTGTAGTTACTAGACTTATCCAAGTGAGAGACTGTTGGATTATTGTCTAAGCCCGTAACCATATTTGGTAAGTACTTGACCCGGTTGTGCATGGTCTTTTTGGGTTGCCTTCACCAATGCAGCTTGACTAGTGAAATAATAGAGAAAGAGGTTATTATGGTTTATTAATATATTATAAGAATAATATATTAAAAGAGAAATCATATCTATTTAATTAACATTGGTCAAGAATTAATTAAGAATTAATTTTGTGATTAAAAGAAGTTAATTAAACTAGGGGACTGAACTGTAATTATGTGATAGTTATAAAGTTGGGCAAGAAAACCCTATATGATAGGGTGGACGAATTCAAGGGGATAAGGCCTTAGAATTTGTCCATGATAAGGTTTCTATGGTTATCCTTTGGACTACTTGGTGGGCAAGTAATTAGATAAGGATAAGGATTGAAACCTTAGTTCCTAAACCTATATAAAGACCCCTTGGCATAAGAAAATTGGTGACTTGATCCTAGAAGTTCCTAGAGCTGATTTTTTTTCATCTCCTCTCTCTCTCTCTCTCTCTCTCTCTCTCTCTCTCTCTTTCTCTCTCTCTTGCTTCTCCATTTGCTCTTGGTGTTTGTGAGCCATTAGAGGTACTACACTTGTGGTACTTGCTTTCAAAGACAAGAAGATTCAAGATACAAGTTGTTATTACAGCATAGCATCAAGAGGTATGTGTTCTATTCTTCTATGTGATTTTCAAAAATACTAAAAGTATGCTAGGTTTCTTTTGTGTTCATAGTGTTGTATAACTAATAATGAAAACATAGATCTGTATCTAGGGTTGCATGCACACATAGTATTGTTTGTGTATAACCCATCAACCTTGTCCCTTCTCATCTGTATTTTCTTCATTTGTAATTTGTTCTGCCATAACATCATCAATTACATCAAACATCTCATTAGTTATTGGAGTGTTTATTCTTGGAGTCAAAGTGTAGCCTAAAACTGAAGCAACATGTTTCTCACTGTGATGATCCTACATAGTATATGATTATAGAAACCCACAATCATATGTGTGGGCATAAATCATAGGCAACAACTGTAAATACATATTCACTCACTTTTTTCACGAGAAACATACTTTGCCTTCAGAGTTGACATGTTTCTCAGCAATTTCCATAAAGTTTTTAAGACCTGTCAAGATTTTTTGAAACATTCACTTCTCAATAATCCAACTCTTATCGATCATCATTACTCTTTCATTATTAAAACTTACATTGTATATATAGTTATTGAAAGTTAGATTGTATTTTAGCCATCATACATAGTTAGAATTTAAAGTTTACTCCACAAGAAGTAAAAACAATCAGAATTGATAGAGTATTCACAAGTAGATAAAGAAATATATACCCAAGAAGTAAAAATAAGACATAATTGATAGAGTATTCACAAGGGTAGGCTTCTAAACCCACTTTTTGAATACCTTATCTCATATGTGAATGTGTATTGCATGTTTTTTTTGATAAAAATTCAGCATCATTTCCCATTAGCTCCCAATTATATAAAGAACTATATACCCTAGGAGCAAAGAGAAAATGACAACCAAATTTTTCTTAAGCAAATAATCATACAATACACATTCATATCCTAAATGAGATAAAATATTCAAAAAAAAAGTCTCAAAATAGGGACAACCGTAAATTAATTTCTAAATCAATTTCAGATTGGTATTTCTAGATTCTTGATGATTATAAAGAAGAGGCTTGAACTAAAAATAAATGATTCAACATGTTTTCATACTTTGTTAATAATAGCATCATATTTTTAATAGCAACATGCTTTTATTGGTTTGTTTTCTATTATTAATATAAAAAGAAATGAAAATAGAATGCTTTAATAAACAAACTAATATAAGTACGTAGCTATTAATAACCTTTGTAGTTAGGTTTTCTTTAATAACATTGTAATTTTATTAGTTTGTTTATTAAAACATTATATTTTCACTGCTTTTTTGTTATTTTTTTATAATAACATTGTACTTTAAATAATCAAGTTATTAGACTATACACAATAACATTGTACTTAACTTTTTTTTCCTATTATAAATATAAAAAATAAATGATAATAGAATTCTTTAATAAACAAACTAATAAAAGTACGTTGCTATTAATAACATTTGTAGTTAGGTTCTCTTTAATAGCAACAGACTTTATTAGTTTGTTTTATAGAGCTTTCTTTTTTCACTTTCTTTTTTCATATTTATATCATTTATAACATCTTCTTTTTGTTTTTTCTATTATAGCATTTTACTTTAAATATTATTTTGATTTTTTTCTATTATAACAACTTACTTTTTTCAGTTGTAACATTATACTTTAAAAATCCATATTACCTCGTTAAACTAAACTCATAATAAATACAATTAATTCATTAACAATATTAATCACTATCAAACGATATTATCATAAAAATAAAAACATATTAAGCACTAGCCTATTAAAAAACACTTTACAACACAAATTAAGCCTTTATCATGAAAATAGAAACACATTAAGCATTTATTAATTAAGCACTTTATCAATTAATCACTAAACAGTTATAATGAAGTTTAATAGAAGCATTTTTAACACTTACTAATTAAGCACATTATCACTTCATCTTATGTACTCAAAATAGTAAACCTAAACAATTAACATGATTATAGCATTGTACTTTCAATGTTTTTTCATTATCAATACATTTTACTTTAAAAAATCTACTCAATTATAGCGGTGTAATTTGACACATTTTTTTGAATATAATGTTGTATTATGAAGAGATCAAAATACAACGCTATAATATAAAAATGAAAGTACATTGTTATTTTGTGCATTTAAACTCTTAGGTCAAAATTGTTTTAAGCTAGAAACATTACTTGTTATTCATGTTATAGTGCGCAGAATCCAGTGGTGGTTGGTGGTCACCGGGAAAATCCCAAATCAAAAAAAAAAAAAAAAAAAAAAAAAAAAAAATCAACCTTACCAGCTGATGCCGACAATAAAGGAGACCGGATGGAAGGAGATGGACCTCTTTGGTGGCCTCCGGTGACAACCTTACCGAGAAACAAAGAAAACAAAAAATCTTCCATCGAAATCTCAAAATCCAAATCGAAAAAAGTGAAATCAAAACGATCGTTGCTAAGAGATCGAGAGAGAAAGCCTTTGGGCTCGACGCTACTACTGAATCATGGACTGGTATTCTCTCGTTTTGGTAAAAATTAAATTAAAAAAAAAAAAAAAAAAAAAAAAAACTTATTTGTGTCAACGACATGTTGTCAGGACAGAGTTTATGCGGATCGCCACATTTTATACTGACAACATATCATTGGGATAGTATTTGCAAAAAAACGATATCGTTTTTATTTTTTGTACCACGGAATATAATTAAATAGATATTATTATTTATGCAACATATATCGACGACAAGTCGTCAACATAGGTTTTGAAAAAATACCGTAAATGCTTTTTATTCCGGCCGAAGCTATGACTACAACAAGTTGTCGGCATAGCTACCCAGGTCAAACAGTGTTGGTAAATCATATACCGATGACTTGTCGTCGGCAAAGCCTCTTTTCAAGCGACGACTTGTGCCGTCGGCATAGATGTCATCAACACATGGCACAATTCTTCTAGTGTAAAATTTGACTAATTTGTCTGTCTTAAAAGTACCGATTGATAGTAGTTATGATATTTTGCTTTCGCCAAGAACTAGAAATAGAGTTCAGGCAACTATTTTTATTCTTTATTTTTCATTTTTTTTAACAGCAAGAAGAAAATTTTATTGATAAGTAGCTAGTGAGAAAAGTTAGAGTTGCATGCAATTGCAATTCCATTGAAATTTCTTTTGTTAAGTGTAAGTTTAGTGTATATTTTTATTTTTTGTTAGTGTATATTTTGTTAAGTGATAGTAGGTGTGATATTTTGCTTTGGCCAAGCTGAACTATAAATAGTGTCCTGGCAACCCTTCAAATCTCTAAAAAAGTTGCACAACCCATGATTTCTCTTTTCTTGGTGCAGTTGTAAATGGCAAATTTGTTGTGTTGAAGGATTACTTCAGGATGTCGACATTTTGGAAACCTTTCAATTGTTTGTTATCAACGTCAAAAATTTGTTAGATTTCATGCATCTTTTTTGTTCAATTGCGTTATATTTAATAATGTATATTTATATAGATTTCATTTTGTTTTTAAACCAAACTAAATATTATATTTTCCATGCATGGTATAATATTAAAGCCTTAAATGAAAGAAAAAACCTTATATACTTTTCATATTTTATTATAAATAAGTTCCATTAAAAATAAATGATTAAATCATTATCAATGTTGCATATATTTATTGTTTATATCAGCGATTATGAGGACAAAATTGATCTTTTCACCATATATAATAAGAGCATTGCCAAACTCATTGGAAATTAACTAATTCCAAAAAAGAAAATCAAATGGAATTTCAAAAACGAGTATTTGTTGCGTTCTTGCTATCAGCCCTAATCATCACCGTAGCATCTGCTGATTGTACCTGTGAACTAGAAGAAGTCAACAGCAACAATAGCACAGTTCTCAAGTACAAACTCTTCGCACTTGCTTCCATTCTCATCGCCGGAGGCGTCGGCGTTTCTCTACCCTTTGTCGGCAATATTTTTCCGGCTTTACGCCCTGAGAATGACAGTTTCTTCCTGGTGAAAGCATTTGCCTCAGGCGTCATATTGGCTACCGGTTTTATTCATATACTTCCAGATGCGTTTGAGAATTTGACGTCTCCATGTTTGAAAGAACATCCTTGGGGTGATTTTCCATTCACGGGGTTTGTGGCCATGGTCGCCACCATTGTGACCTTGTTGATCGAGACATCGGCGGCAGCCTACCAACTTAAGGTTCAGACGGAAGCGGCGGCGAAACTGGTCGGAGGTGATGATCAGGATGTAGAAAAGAACAGAGGAAATATGGATGTTCACATGCATGCAAACCATGGCCATGTTCATGGATTGGTGTTGCCATCAATTAATGAGTCCGAAGTTCATCGCTATCGGATTGTTTCCCAGGTTTAAACTATTACCATTTCATCATTATAATTCTTAATTTTACACTGGCTATCGATCCTGTGTTAAATATGTATTTTATTTTTAAATTTCAGGTGCTGGAATTGGGAATCATTGTGCATTCGGTAATTATAGGATTATCTTTAGGTGCTTCTAAAAACCCAGAAACCATAAAACCACTTATTGTTGCCTTATCTTTCCATCAATTCTTCGAAGGACTAGGTCTCGGAGGATGCATCTTTCAGGTGTACATATATTTATGTTTCTTATTAAAATATTCTTTTAAGTATATATTGTATTTGTAATTTCGTTGCAAATTAACCATATTAAGTTTCTTAAAGGAAATTGAAAAAGTTTTTACCTGATTACTAGTGGTAATGTTGCAACAATATTACGTACGTTAGTTTTACATTTATTGTGATTAAACCTAATTAATAATATGATGTGTTCACTATATATAGGCAAGAATTAAGTCATTCGCTATTACATTAATGGGAGCCTTTTTCACCCTTACTACTCCAAGTGGGATTGTGAGCGGAATATTGGTAAGCAACCGGTATAAAGAAAACAGTACCACTGCTCTGATATTGGAAGGCGTATTAAATGCTGCATCTTCAGGAATCTTGATTTATATGGCACTTGTTGACCTTCTTTCTCCGGATTTTAAGAATCCTCGGATGCAAAAGAGCAAGATGCTTCTACTTGGTTCCAATGTTTTCCTTCTTCTTGGTGCCGGCCTCATGTCTCTCCTAGCCAAATGGGCTTGACACTACTACAAAAACAAGCTTCAATGAATACATCCGTCATTAAATAACTTAAATTTGTACTCTTAAAGAATTATCTATGATACATATTTCATAGTTTTAGAAGCCTGTAAAAAGTATACTTGAAAATGGTTGAGTTGGGCTACTTCATTTACACCAAACCAAGGCCTCTTTTGTGGGCTTTTCATTTTTTTGGACTCAAGTTGTGTGTGAGAGAGAGAGACACACGTAGGTAGCTAGGTTTGGAACTCCTTGAAGTTAACCCTCTAGACAATGATTTAAAAATAGGTTTTTTAGTTTAACAGGTATGGTGAACGGTTTTCGATTTAATCGTTTTGACCGCTAAATAAACTGGTTTTCATAATTATCATTTTTTTTATATTTTCCTACACATAAATGCATACACAAATAAATAATTTGATGTACACAAGTGCAAACATTAAAATACACATGAAAACAAGTTGTAGATCAATCTAAATACATTAAAATAACTCATAATCGTAAGTTTTACATCAATCCACATGCATTAAAAAGAAAATAAAGTCCTAGATGAATATAAACACATCAAAAAACTTTATAACATTTATCATGTGTTTTTATTAAGAAATTTTTTAATAAATGTGAAAAAAAATACTAAAGTTTATTATGCAAACGGTTTCATATCCATGTGTTTTTATTCAATTTAACCAGTTCAATCGGTTTAACTAAACCTACTCAACCGGATTTTTATAAAAATCGGCCGGTTCGATCTAGTTTAGAAAAAGACATAAAACTGATGATATTTGAACCGCTCCATTCCCCGGTTTCCGGTCCAACCGGTTCGACCGACCGGTTCAAACCGGTTTTTAAAACATTGCTTGTAGGTGTAAAAATAAAAATTGGTTGGTTAAAAAGACAACTTGTTTTACCATATAGACACCCTACTAAGTTTTTAAAATATTTTTATTGGTTGAAATTGCATTGTTTTTTGAAAAAAAACATAGTTATAAATAGTTAATTATAGGTTGACTTTTGATAAATGTGTTCATACAAAGTCTAAGGGGTGCCGTGTCAATTTAACCGTATCGAAAAAGAATTAGTAGAAAAAAGGATAGTTAAACCTAAAAATCTAAACCATTGATGAATTGAGTGCATGAGTTGTTTGATCCAATTATACAAGCATTAGGTTGAACGGTGTGGTGTCAATGACACCACACTTCCAACTCATTGATGTCGACAATTTTGCATTTTTTTTTACCATTTTTATAAGAGGATAGGGTTGTGTTATTGGCAAAAATAAAGTAAAAAGTGTGTGTGTGTGTGTGCACGTGAGAGAGAGAGAGAGAGAGTTAGCAGAGAGAGAAAGACAACTCCATATTTTGTTCTCCCACTTTGCCATCAGTGAAGGTTTGTCGGAAGATTACCACCGACAAAAAAAAAAGTTCAGGGCTGGTGTTCACCGTCGGTAATATGCACATATAAGCATATCGTTAGTAAACTATTATGATACCATATGTCCTTAGGATACTCGTGTAGTTACCATGGTCTCAATTATAACCCACGAAATAGATTCAAAAGGTTTCAATTAAAATAATGAGTTCATTTTATGGTGTTTCGAAGAAGAAATTAATTGTAGCATTGAGCAAGTATGTGTCACAACGATATTTGATTGAAAAATTGTGTCTCAAGATGGAAGATAAGAATGCTCAAGAAAGTCATTATATTCAATGTTGTAAAACTTGGCCAACTCGGATGAGTACTCGAAATCGTCCCCTTATTGAGGCGAGTTAAGCCAACTCGGCTAAATAACTCAAAAATCGATGAAACTTGGACCAAATCGGTCAAACTCGGCCGAGTACTTGGACCAACTCAGTCAAAAAGTCAAAATTGTCTTAAAAAGAAAAAAAAAATCTAGAATTTAAAGATGAATATGTATAATACACTTAATGATTTATGATTTAATAATTATTCACAAGATGAGTTTATTGTGTGTATTTCAGTTTTTGTGTATTCATATATATATATATATATATATATATATATATATATATATATATATATCTAATTTTATTGTATGTTTCAATCAACTTATGATTTTGAAATATATAAATTCCCTAAAACTATTTTTACATGATTTACTGAATCCGAATACTCTCAAATACTCGCTACTCGGAAGTTAGTCGAACCAATACCAAATAACGAGTTTTACAACCTTGATTATATTTATATATGTAACTCCAAGATATAAGACCATTAAAATTTTCCAATCTCTCAAAAAGGCTTTACGAAATCTAAAGTTACATTAATATTTCAAAAAAGTGTCAAGAAACTAAATTTGCAAATTTATAAGGCATTATGAAATATATATGGTAATTGGTGATAGGCTGATGGCCATATTAGATTAAGTAACTAAGTTACGAGGTCAAATGGTTTTGAAACATTAGCATTTCTTTGTGGTTTATAGAAATAGAGTGGGAAACTACATAAAGATTTCCCAAGTGACACATTTTTGTGAAGGTGTATGGTTCATACCAAACATATTTTAACTAAACAACAAAAATATAAGTTGTTAGATCCTTTATTCTGGTCATGCTCTACGGTCTATACGTTGACCACTCCAACACATTTAAAGGAATATCCATTGAAAAGCTAAGTAACAATATTCCATATGTTTATATTCATATTTTTAACCAATCTTTTTAATATATAACACATTTAAAGTAATATCCATTGAAAAGCTAACTAACAACATTCCATATGTTTATATTCATATTTTTAACCAATCTTTTTTATATATACTTAATTATATATTTTTGAAAACAACAAATACTTTATATAAGGAAAAAGAGGCATAGCAAGAAGCCATGACAAAAGGAACCAACAGAAGTTTTAATTTAACAGAATACAAACTTAAAAGAAAGAAAATCAAACTATAAAAAGAGAACAACTCCATTCCACCCATCTTATGTCTTTATTCCCACTTATTTGATCCATTCAAATGATTGTGCTACAATGAAATCCGTTGTTTTTGCAGGATTAACCCCCGTTTAATTGAAAATTTATCATTCCTGGTTAACAAAATATTCCACAAGGTAGAATATAATATCATCTTAGTAATTTCCTTCTTGCTTGGGCATTTTCCTCTTGGAACATCAAAGTCGATAAGACGATAACCTCACCCACATTCTTGAATTGGATATTAAGAAACCCACACCAACGCATTATCCAGTAATATACCTCCTTGGAAAAGTCGCATTCCACCATGAGATGCTTAACAGATTCATTACATTTTCCACACAATTGACAAATTTGGTTTTAGATAGAAATATCCCTATGGTTAAGTTCTTCTATAGCAGGGATTATATTCATTATTGCCCTCCTTACAAAACATTTCACTTTTAAAGGGATGAATTTTGACCATCAGATATGTGGTCCCACGTATTGAATAAGTTTGGAGTCCACCAATTTCCGTAAGGTAATGACCAGATATATGTCGTATGTTTTAAGATTGGATCGAAAACATATGTTTGTTGTGTGAGAGAAATTCAAAGGTCCAAATAGAGAATAGAATACGTGTAGTTTAGAAATGGCAGCAACATCACTAAGGTTTGTTTTCCAATTCCAAGAAAAACCACTATTGCATAAACGATCAATAAGCTGACAAATTTTAACCGCTTGTAGCTGGTACAAAAGTGGGAATTTGTTCTGCAACGTGAACTCCCCACACCAAGTATCTTTACAAAATAGAAGATGAGGATAGAGAGATGGTTCCAGCAAAAAAAAATTATTTGGATCGATGTTCATATTGTTGAGACTCTTTATTGCTTTGGACACATTGCTTCACACACCCATTGCACTTCTACTGTAGAGTTAATTTGCAGGTTTCTTCTTCAGGTTATTGATGCTTACAATAACTCCTGAACACAAACAATTCGCTTCATTTTTCAAATTCCACCACCATTTTGTTAATAAGGCAATATTACCTAAGCCTCCATCTTTTTTTTTCTGCTGTCACTTTTGACCAATCCACCCAGTGGATGTTTTCAATTTTCATATGTTCCTCCCCAAAGAAACCTGCGTCTAAGCTTTTCTAGCCCATCCAAAACTCCTTGTGGTGCCTTGTATAATGACATATAATATGTTGGAAGAGTCCATAACAGTGATTTAATTAAAGTTAATCGTCCCAAAAATGGCAAGTTATTTGCCTTTCAATCTGATAATTTCGGTTGAAATTTATCAACAATGGGTTTCCAATTATTTTTTGCCTGCATATTAGCTCCAATAGAAAATGTGTGAGATAATCAGCCCATTATGTGGTAGTTTGATCCCCTGGATTAAAGACTTATCACTTGTGTCTTGTATTGCCATGTGGAGACGTTCCATTGCTAAGATAAAAAGGAACAGTGAGAATATGTCCCATTGTCTCACTCCCCTCAGGATTTGAAACTCTTCCATAGGAGTCCCGTTGATCAAAACTGAGGCTCTTGCAATAGAAAGGCAACTATGTATCCAAATTCTCCATTTTCTCTCAAATCCCATTTGCTCCATCACTGAATATAAATAGCCTGAGTTTATGGAATCGAACGCCTCTTCAAAATCCAACTTGAAGAGAAATCTTCTTTGCTTTTTTAGCCCATTTAAAGATTCCATTCATCACCAATTGTCCGTCAAGGATGTTCCTGTCTTTTACATATGATGATTGAACTTCATCTACAACGGATTCAATGACATCTTTCAAATGATTTGCAATTATTTTAGCGTTGATTTTGTATAAGCACCCAATTAGACTTATGGGTCTATAATCTACAAATTCAATTGGATCCTTTCCTTTTGGGCTAATGTAATGAATGATGAATTACATCCATGAGAGACAGAGGTTGTCTCCTCAAATTTCTTTACATACCAAACTATATTATCTTTCATGACCTACCATTTAGATTTTATAAGTTTGAATGTGTACTCGTTGGGTCCTGGTGCTTTCTCGAAGCCACAACACCATATTTCCGATTTTATTTCTTCAATCAAAATTGGGGACTCAATTTGGGGTCTTTGAATCGGATTTAGCTGCTTGAAAAGTGGGTTAATCAGCTTGGGTTTATTGGGCCATGTTTCATGGAATTTTTCATTGAAGTATACGATAACCTTCTTCGTGATAAGTTTTAGATCAGAGTACCACTCACTGTTTATTGTGATTCCATGAATCCTGTTTTTCCGATTCTTGTTTCTCAACATCTCATGAAAGAATCTAGTATTCTCATCCTCGTCGCAAATCCATTTAACTTTGGCTTTCTGTTTTCCATCAAGTTTGGCAGCATAATAATGCTCATGAATTTTGTTTTATGCTTCTCTTCGAAAATTGATATTTGCTTCTGATAGTGATTTAGTTTCCGCCTCTATATCCAAATAATTCACTTCCTTTCTTAATTTTTTTAAGGTTCCACATTCCATTTCGGATTCAAGCCTTCTCCATTTTCTGAGGTTATCTTTGAGATGTTTTAGCTTTTCCATGAAATATTGATCTGGGGCACCATAGCCTAGAAAGGTCATCTAAGCTTTGTCAAAGAATACATTAAAATCTTTACCGAGCATCCAAGAGTTGAAAATTCGAAATGGAGGTGGGCCAAAATCAGCGTTGTAGGGTTTAAGGATCACCAGGGAATGATCTGAATGCTCACACAGGAGATTTGTCACTGAAGTTTGAGTTTGCGCTTGAATGAAATTTTGACATACTAGAAATCTGTATAACTTACTAAATTTCATGCCATCCTCATGTTCGTAAGTATATATCATACCACTGGTGTTGAATTCATGCAAACCCGAGTTGGCAATGAAATGATTGAAATTTGATGTTGTATAATGATAGAAAGAGGATTTGAACCTGTCACTAGCATACCTTACAGAGTTAAATTCACTGAGAAACACCCACATTCCAATTAACCCTCTTTTTAGCTCCAACAATTCTTCCCAGAGTTTGCGCTTATCAGTTATAGATTATGGTCCGTAAACGTTTACAATGGTGGTAATTCCTGGAATACCCAACCAAGCTCCAGAGGTGGCTATGTAATGTCTTGATGTTATAGTCTGTGACTTGTGAAATACCATTGGGTCCCATAAACTTATGATACCCCCAGATTGTCCCGTTGGATTCACAAAACCAAATTCTAAATTTTGTGAACCCCAACACCCACATGTGTTGAAATCATTCATCCTAGTTTCCTAGATACCGATAAAGTCCACTTTATGAGAGAATTTAAGCTTTTTAATCCACTCCACTTTATTCGATTCTCCAAGTCCCCTGAAATTAAGATTCACAAGATTCATTGAGCACTGATGCGGTCGCCAAGACCATCAAATACTGCAACCACAACTTCATTTTTTCTCAATCTAGAATCCCACTTCATTACCAGTTCATATTGCACTATCAATTTCATTCGAAGAGGAGCATCCATCATTTAAGTAATTGGAGTTGTTGGAATCAGATATCAAAATCATTTTGTTCATGTTGATGGAAGAAGACTTGGAGCAGAAAACCGCAAGTATTGGGATTGAATTAGTGTTTTCTGGACAAAATCTGAGATAGGAGGGTCGAAAATTCTTCTGGGTGTAATGACGGAGGAGAGATTGCGCATAATCTTCCTTCGCGTTCCAAGGGAGTCACCAAATTGAAATTGGGTAAAGAATCCAGATGAGTCAGAGAAATTCTAATTGGGGTGGAGGTTTCTGGATTGATTCTGTAGGCCCATTCCATATTTTTGGCAGCCGGCCCAACCTCACTTGGGTTAACACTTAGTGCGTTGGGTATGGGGCATCGAATTAACATTTCACCACCTTGGCATGTATTGGGAATCTCCAATGTATAATTAGGTTCGGGAATTCTAGGATACGAAACATTTTCCCCAATTAATGTTGATTTTACCTCCCCAATAATCTTTGTCGGCGTCATCGTAGTTGGAGCCTGCCTCCCATCGGTCACATCTTTGTCGTTGTCGGCTGCCATGAACTACAATTCATTATTTTGATCAATTTCCCCTTCTTCAAACTTATCCTTCTTTGGATCTTCCCAAATTTCTAATACACAATCTTCATCAGAGTCCTAGTCAGACGTGTTTTCATCGTATTTTTCTCTGATACCATCATCCTCATACAGTTAGGGAGTTGCAATGTTAATAAAGAAAGGATGCCAGTTATAATTGTATTCAACTACCCCCATGTCATAAGTCTTATTATTGAAGGTGCATACCGTAACATCATTTATTCGGGTTAATGTAGAGGTCAGGATGCATGTTGTTCCATAAGAAAGATCAAGATTATGCCAATTCCATCCTTCAACTTGTAGAGTTTTCCTGTATATGTTTGCAATTATGGAGTAATTCTCCTCATCCCTAAGAGCTATTGGGAACCCCGTTATTTTTACCCATGCCAATCTCTCCAAGTTTGTTCGCCAAACATTCCTTTTCTCAAACATTTGAACCATTTGTTCCATCTATGTTCTTCAAGAAGAAATTTTTGTGCATCTCTGGTAAGGTCAAACCTCAGAACTACTCACATGACCCACACATAGAAGAGGTTATGTGAGAACTTGTGTTCAATATCCATTAACTTAGGAAGTTCAGTGAGTAGATCGATGTTTAGGACATCACCCACAAGAGTGGATTCATTCCATGCCACCACAGCCGGAACATGCTTGAGAGCTACTGTGGCAGTCACTTGTATTGAAGCCTTTAGGGCGTAATGACTTGCCCCCATCACATCTGCATAAGTTCTTTCATCCCTGGTTTCGCCCCAACCTTTTTTTTACAACCGGATGAGGGGGAGGGGCTACATAGGGTTGGGCATCTCTTCCGATTGTAATCAATCTTCTGTTTCAATGATCTTGTTTGCCATACATGGATATGTTCACTTTTAAGATACAATTACCACACCGCACCTTTTGCATAAATCATTCTAATTCTTTTTCATATTTTACCCCTACAAATTTAACGAAACCGAAAAACCCACCACCTTTGTTTTTCCTTCCTGGAATGTAGACATTAGTAATTTTTCCAAATTCCTTGAAAGTTTCGTTGAGGGTGAGTCTAATTGTTCCTTTTAGGATGCATGATACGTAGTAGGAGGTTATCATTCCCCTGTTTTTTTATCGGACCTCCATCCATCTGTCATTCGTGGCCTCGCGACCATCCAACTTCCTTGGGAGCATCATTCTCAATATTAGGTTTAGAGCATCCTCTAATTAACCACAAAGATAAATGAGTTGTTTGTATATAGTTAATTACATTAACTTATAAACATGATAACCACAATTATTTTAGGTTAAATAGCACAAAAGACATTAAGTTTACATCAAAATTTTAATTTGATACTAGTTTTTTCTCATTCAAATTTGACATTGTGTTTTCCAAATTTTTACTATTCTAACCACTTGACCGGTCAACCTGGTTACCTGCTGATGTGGCGTGATGATGTGATATGTTGACATGACATGCTCACGTGTCAAAATTAATTTTTTTTCCCATAAAAAGACACTAAATTTTCATTTTTTTCAATTTTGACACTAAGTTTAATTTTTTTTTTTTTTTTTTAATTTTGACACTCTGTTTTTTTGTTCCAAATCAAACATCATTTTTCATATTTTGTTCAATGCTGACCATTTTCTATTTGAAATATTTTAAACCGTATAAATATATTTTTTTAATTTCAAATCCATATTTTTGTATAAATACAAAGTTTTTTTTTTATTCTTTTTTTTACTACATTCAAACCATAATTTTATGTATAAATATGTATTAGTTATATAAAAACCATATTTTATATTACATACATAACTTTAAAAGGAGTTTGGAGGTTTGGAGGCGTACAGTCGATCAAGACCCAAATGTCAGTAGTCGATCAAGACCCAGAGGTCAGGTTTGCAACCCGTGAAATTTTTACATCATATATCTTATTCATAATATTATTATGAACATCTTGAATCTCATGGTGTGACTCTCATTAAATCATATTTTCTAGCTCATATTTTTCAAAAAAAAAAAAAGACAAAATTGCAAAAATAGTCCATGTGGTATGCATTTTTTGGGGTTTTGGTCCAAACTACAAGTGTTTTGGGTTGATGATCCTTTTGAGCTACTTTGTTTGTAGTTTTGGTCGCTATCCAAACCAAAAAGACTATTATACCCTTAATAAATTTAGTTTTTATTTTTTTTAATTTATAAAATAGTTATTATTGTTAAATACAAAATTAGGCCTACTTATCTCTCTCTCTCTCTCTCTTTCTTTCTCTCTCTCTCTCTCTCTCTCTCTCTTTCTTTCTCTTTCAATACCCCGTATCCCCTAGATTCATACATATTTAATACCCCGTATCTTATATGCTTCCAAACCCAGGACGTAGCTCTCAATGTGGGGGATGTGATGGCTGATCGGAGTCTTCACGATGGCAGCAACTCAAAAAAGAAAAAAATGGCAGTGGTGGTGATGGGTGGCGCACAATGGCAATTATGTTGCCTTGTTCGTTTGTTTTTTACCGGCATGAACTCGGGGAGAGGGATGAGGAAGGTGGCAATTGATCTAATGAGGAGAAGATTCTGACAGCAACAACAATAGTGGTGGGTTGCATCGACGAGGGGTGGCAGGTGGTGGTTGAAGTAACTCGGCAACAGCAACTCGTTAGCGGTGGGTCGGAAAGTCTCACGGTGGCAATGAGGTGGCAACCTTGTTTCCATGTTTCTCTTCTGCCAGTAACAAATGAGAATAAGAGGGGGGAGGGAAAGGAGGTAGTTTGGTGGTCGGATGGTTGTTTTAGTTTGGAGTGGGGTTGGGATGGTTGTTTTCGGTGGGGAGAAGGTGATGGTAGTGGGGTGGTGTAGCTTCTTCCTGCTTGTTTTCCAGCACAACAATGGAAGGTGGAAAAGCTATGGGATTTACGGTGGCATTTAGTCGCTGACGGGAAGCTAGCAGGTGGTGTGGTGGCTACCTCTAGATCAACAGAGGTGGCAATCTCCACTCTTTGGCTTTGTTTTTCGAACAAGGCTAGGAAGAGATGAGGGGTCGGTATTTTAGGAGAGAGAGAGAAAGAGAGAGAGAGAGAGAGAGAGAGAGAGAGAGAGAGAGAGAGAGAGAAAGAGAGAGAGATGGTGGATAACTGGGTCCACTTTTATATTTAATAATAATAACAATTTTAAAAAGTAAAAAAAAAAATGAAAACTAAATTCATTAAAGATATAATTGTCCTTTTAGTTTGGACAGTGACTAAAACTACAAGCAAACTAGCTCAAAAGGACCATCGATCTAAAAAAAGTCATGGTTTGGATCAAAATCCCCAAAAAATACATACCATAGGGACCATTTTTGCAATTTTGTCCAAAAAAATTTATGAAGTGTAAATATTGTCATTATTACATCTATTTTAATATTCTCATTAAATTTTGGTATTTTGTTCTATATTTCTCACCTCTTTTTCAATGTTTCAAAGGAACCCTAGATATCAATATATACCTAATAAAATTATTTAACTGTAAATAAAAATATGTGTAAAATCTACAACAACAACAACAACAACAATATATATATATATATATATATATATATATATATATATATATATATATATATATATATATATATATATATATATATATATATATATCATAAGCGATAATTGATAAAATTTTGTTGATCTTATTTGAAGCTTTTGATTATTTTGGTTCCCATGATATAACTAATGCATACTTATGCATAACATTATGCTTTGAATGTAAAAAAAATGTATTTATATAAAAATATGGTTTTTAAACTAAAAAATATATTTATACAATTTAAAATGTAATAAAAAAATATATTTACACGATTTTAAATGGAAAATTGTCAATATTCAATAAAATTGTAAAAAATGATATTCAATTACAAACAAAAAATAGTGTCGAAATTGAGGGAAAAAAACTTAAACTTAGTGTTAAAATCGAAAAAAATGAAAACTTAGTGTCTTTTGTTAAAAAATCAACTTTAACACGTCAACATGTTGTGTTAGCATGTTACGTCATCATGCAACTTCAATAGGTAACCTAGTTTACCAGTTAACTGACCAGAATTATAAAAAATTAGAAAAATACAATTTCAAATTTTATGAAAAAAAAAACAAAATATCAAATTAAAATTTTGATATAAAGTTAATGTTTTTGTACTATTTATCCATTATTTTAAAAAACGATTCTCTACAATAAATATGGTGACTCTCTCTTGATGGAGTCCTGAGACATATCTACCCATGACACATCGTAAGCCAACAACACTTTCTGAAAGTAATATCTAAAAGGGTGTTGTTGTATCCAAGGTTCTAAAAAGCTCGCTATGGCTCCGCCATGGCGCGCCACGACTCCAAGGCTTGCACTTGCCGCCAAGCTTTGCCAAAACGCCGCCTTAACTCATATATGTGTATAAAAATGAATAATAGTTGAAAATACATATAAAAATATTAATTATACAAAAAAAAATGTCGCCTTAAGTCACGCCTTACAAACGTCATGACTCGCCAAGGCTTGGAAAAACTTGACATTGCCACCAAGTCACGCCTTATGTTATTTAGAACCTTGGTTGTATCTATCATCCAATATTTTTGAAATTTCTCCATGCATTTTTTTTTTGTCTTTTTGTTGTCTTTAACCCAATTTTATTTGATATGTTGTGTTATTTTTTTGTTGCTTTTAAGTTTTTATTTTTTTGTTGTCTATATAAAAAGATACAAGGGTACCCCTTAAATTCCACTTTCTACCCCTCTTTTCTGTTTTTTTTCTTTGTCTTTTTGCTGTTTTTTTGTTTTTAATATTTTTAATAAATGCATAATATTATATTTTTCATTTGCACTACCCTTGTTATCTTTTTTTTTAAATATTTTTAATAAATATATGATCAAACTATTAAATTGATGAAAAAAATAATATTAAGATCGTTTATTTAATAATTTTTTATTTGTTGAATTATTTGTTTACTTTAATAATAACAAAAAAAAAAAAGTAAAAGTAAAAAAAAACCAAGTAAAAGTAAAAAAAAAAAAAAACAAAAAAAATAGTATTAAGATCATTTATTTAATAAATTTTTATTTGTTTAATTATTTGTTTACTTTAATAATAATAATACAACCAAAAAAATAAAAATAAAATAAAAAAGTAATAAAATAACAAAAAGACAAACAAAAAATAAAAAATACAAAAAGAATAACAAAAAATTAGTATTAAGATCGCTTATTTAATAAAATTTTGAAAAAACATCATAAATGGTCCTTGTGGTTACCCAAAATTTGAAGTTTAGTCCTCGTGGTTTAAAAACATCATAGATGGTCCCTGTAGTTTCAAAATTTTTAACAAATGGTCATTTTCGCTAACTCCGTAAGCATTTAACAATTAAGTGAAGGGCATTTCTGTCATTTCACAACCACATGGACCGATAATGATGATTTGCCTTATTTTTTTTAAAAGAAAAAAATATATAATTATTTAATATTAAATGGCTGCCCCACCCTCTCTCTCATTCTCCTTTTTCTCTTTCTTTCTTTCTCTCTCTCTCACTTTCTCTTTCTCTCTCTCTCTCTCTCTCTCTCTATCCTCACTTCTCTCTTCCCTTCCCGTTTTTCTTCACCACCAGCCAAGAAGAGGCTGCCTCCATCCTGATGGTGTACTAGCCTACCTGATCCCCAGTTCTTCCCTTTGTGATTACGACCAACCCCGACCTCCCATACCACCGTTCGAGCTCACCAACGTCGCGTAGCACCCTCCCTTGGTCATTGTTGTCTTCCCTAGGTTCCCACAATCCCATTGTTGGGTTAAATACCAAGGAAGAAACGCTGGTCTCGGCAACAGATCTTCCACACCAAACCTTTTCTGCTTCTTGCGTGTTTTTTTCCCTTCTCGAATTGATGAAGACGATGGCCCCATCTCCTATTAGTTGTAACCTGTGAATACAAACTTGTAAAGGTAATCATATCATCAGATTTCTAATCAAGAAAAAACGATTGATTGAATGATCGGTTTCTTCATCAAGTGTAGATTCATAGAGTGGAATGATCAATCAAAGTGGAAGGAGTACAATAAGATATAGGGATCAAATTAACCAGATCTTCCAAATTAAGTGAATTACTCATGAATTCCACAACATGAAATCTCAATTTTCGAGACTGGGATTGAATCGATGATGAGTAGTAGTAGTAGAAGATTGATAATGATTGTTGAAAATTTGATTGAAGACTCGCAAATTCCACATCATGAATCTAGATTAGGAGGCAGAATCGAGAATTCGAGGAAGGAGGTGACACCATTTGGAGGCGATGCGAGCATGGGAGGAATGAATGAGAGATCTCAGTCACCATTATTTATTGTGTGGAAGACGGAGGCGGCTAAGGAATTCTGGGTGGTAGTGCCTTTTAGGATCTGATCGAGGGTTTAGAGAGAGAGAGAGAGAGAGAGAGAGAGAGAGAGAGAGAGAGAGATAGAGAGAGAGAGAGAAGGAAAATGAGACAGAGGGTGGAGAAATTTAATATTAAATAATTATATATTTTTTCTTTTTTTTTTTAAAAAAAAATAAGGCAAAACAACATAAATGATCCCTATGGTTGTGAAATGATAGAAATGCTCTTCACTTAACGGTTAAATATTCCGTTAGCAAAAAGGACAATTTGTTAAAAGTTTTGAAACAACATGGACCATCTATGAGATTTATAAACCACGAGAATTAAACTTTAAATTTTAGGTAACCACAAGGACTATTTATGATGTTTTTTTCTAAATTTTTATTAGTTAATTATTTTTTTACTTTAATACTAACAAAATAATAATAATAATAATAATAATAATAATAATAATAATAATAATAATAATAATAATAAAAGAAAAAAAAGAAAAAAACAAGAAAGGAATGTAAAAAGGGGAATTAATCGTTACATCAACAAAACCTCTCTTTAAAATATGCAATTCATTAATGACAAAGGACTTTATCATCTATCTCACAAAGATTCATTTCATAACACCTTCATCAATACTTCCATGATGTCGCTCAACATGTTGATGGTGGTACCATCAACAGTGGTATATAGTATTATAACCGAAAATACTACCGTGTATATTGGATCAATGATTTTTAATTTAGGGTTGTACAATATCATTCCAACTCCTATCATTAACTTGATACTTTGAATTAAATCGTGTAATACATGAAGATAACAAGAAAAAAAAGGCAATAGCGGTGACATGTCCTCGCTAAAAAGTCATCAGCACTTCTTTGTCGCAATCGCTTAAAATATTGTCGTTAAAGATATTTGTCGCCGCTGATACTCTCTGTCACCGCTCATACCCTCTGTCGCTATTAATATTATTTTTCATTTTTTTTTAAATCAATATTTTCGAGTGCAAACAAACTTATATGAAAAAAAAAAAAAAAAAAAAAAAAAAAAAAAAAAAAAAAAAACATAACAGGGTCCAATTATGTACCAAAGACTATTATAATTTCATACAAATACCAAAATAATAAACGTTATTATAGTAGATATAACCTAATCTATCAATCTATTAAGTAAATCTTACCATTTTAGTATTTGTGTACGTACATGTGATTTTTCTCTATTTACAAATTTGTTTTCATGCATATTTATTTATAACTAAAATGGTGTTCCAAAAATTGTACTATTTTTGTTTTTATAAAAGTTGTCGATTAGGAATCAGTACATACAAATTCACTCTTTCTGTAAGAGGAAGTGATTAGTACGTTGTTGTTCTATGATATCAGCTCATTAATAAATTTTCCTAATTTAGATCTTAATCCACAAGTCGTTTAAATATATTAGACATAAGCTAAACAAAGTAAACATAGGTAACTTACCAGGAAAACCATCATTCTGGCTTGTGTTTGTTGGCTTCGATATCTTTAACAAGAAGCGATAAATATTGTTTCCAAAATTCCATTTGATTTTGGAATGAGTTTCTACATATTATTTTTCTAAATTAGTACTCTAATTATATATGTTAACTCCATAAATGCTACTCAAGATCAAATCTTTTTGAATGTTTTTTTAGAATGCCAAACACACCACCTACTAATATAATCCTAAAATTTATTATTTTGTTTAGACTTGAACCCTCAATCATTTTAAGAGAAATATCATTCAACAATACCGGACACCACCGCGGTTACAAGTCATTTTTTCTTATTAACTAATTACCTATTTAGTTTACACCTTATCCCAACCGGCTCTCATGAGATGCAAGTGTACAACATCACAATCTTTATCAGATGATTTTTTTTTAAACGGTAAATCTAACCCACTTCTAAATTACTCTTTAAATCCACATGTATCTACGACGAGACTTGAACTCTCAACATCAACGAAAAAGGATAATATCGGATACTGATGGGCTAGAAACCCTTTGATGATTTTTATCGGGTGATAGTCGGGCTATTTTCTAGGTCAAACATCACCAAATTGAAAACAAATTCAAGTTTCTTCTCATTTGAGGGAATATATATATATATATATATATATATATATATATATATATATATATATATATATATATATATATATATATATATATATATATATATATATATATATAAGTCATTAACAACCTGATTTTATAATATAAAATGGAATATTTTTATTTTTTTGTTTTGGTTTTTTATCCCATACAAGAGTTCATTCATAATTTTATATTTTTGAACCAAATTTTAAAGTTCGATACAACTTTGTTTTGAACTTTTGCAAACTCTTTTTTTACAAGTTGACCCAATATTTACTTTCATTTACAAGTTACTTTTATTAAGACTTTTTTGTATAACTTTTTATAAAAAAGATTATAACTTTTTCTAAAACATTGTACAACATTTTAAAACTCCTTTTACTATTTATTGATAATTTTCGTTAAAATTTTTTAAAACGTTTTTATTACTTTGTGTTCAATCTTTTTCAACTTTTTGTTAAGTTATATTTTTAAAAAAAAAAAAAAAAAAAAAAAAAAAAAAAAAAAAAAAACCCTTCATAAATGTTATCTGTGATTTCTCATAATATAAATTTTAATTCAAAATTTTTTCGGTCTAATGGAATGTCTTTATGGTTAAATTTATATTGTGGTTGGTCCCTTAAAAAAAAATTAATTAAATATTTTAAACGAAGAAAAAAAAACGCATTCCATTAGCCGCCACCACCATCCTTCTTCGCCACTACAACTTTCCTTCCTTAATAAAAACTAAACCCCAAAACAAGAAAATCCCTCATTCAAGCTCTTTCGTTCAATGTCCATTTTAGTTTCTAAAGTTCAAGAAAACCCTAAAAGATAAATCAATAAAATCTTAATATGCATGTTACAAAAGAGTTACTAGGTAAGATCAACTTGTATGTACATCTTATAACACACCAATATGCTTGATTGTGTAACTTATGTAGACTTTGATACATTCAAAAGAAACAAGATTTTTTTTGGAAGACAGAACACCAACATGGTTTATAAGGTTTGGGTATATAGGGGTAGTTGCAATACCTATAGCTATAATGCAAATTATATTCCCACCTCTCAAATGGGTGTTGCTAATAAGGGGCCTCGTTGACCACTTTTTAAAATTCAACTCATAATTAACTATTTATAATTAGTTTTTTCGGAAAACAATGCAATTTAAACCAATAAAAATATTTCAAAATTAAATAAGGGTGTCTATATGGTAAAATAAGGTGTCTTTTTAGTCAACCTCTCTCAAATAGTATATGGTGTTGTTTTCTTACATTATCTTCCCCTAGCTTTCTGCAACTCCTACGGGACCAGTCTCATAGAGTGGTGTATAACTACAACATACGAGAAAATCGATATCTTCATCATCTCTTCATTAATCGGAAGCAATAGGTGTTTTGTTGGTTTAGCCCCATGTGGTGAAGGATCTCAATATTATGTAGTTGACTTTATCCTCCACCAAATCGATGTTCGTGAGTCAATTTGTCGAAACCGCCATGGAATCTTCTCTTCTTTTTCAAAGTTTGATTTCAATATAATATACATGATTTTAGTGGTTTCTTCATGATTTGAGTTCGATTTTAGTGGGTACTTCATAATTTTGGTTCGATTTTAGTGGGTTCTCACCATTTGAAAGTTCTAAAAAGCAAAGACATCAAGAAGCTAAAATATATGGGTTCTACTATTTTAGTGGGTTCTTTACCACTAACATTTAATCTGGGAGAGGCTAGGGAGTGAGAGATTATGGAGATACAAATCAAGATTGTTGAGAGAGAAACATAGTTAACCGTCCTTTATCTCTCCACATATGATGATTTTGATTGAAGGGAAAGAGAGAGAGAGAGAGAGAGAGAGAGAGAGCCACATGCTTTATTTTCTTTTTATTTAAAACTAGTAAAAGATCAAATAAATTATAAAAGGAAATAATGTCATTTTATTGTGTCTGATATGTGCATATCTATACATATATTTTACATCACATCTTAATATTTATAGTTATTTTTATACCCTAAATAGAACAAAAGGTACTTAATTTATTGTATATTGCACATGCTTTATTTTCTTTTTATTTAAAACTAGTAAAAGATCAAATAAATTATAAAAGGAAATAATGTCATTTTATTATGTCTGATATGTGCATATCTATACATATATTTTACATCACATCTTAATATTTATAGTTATTTTTATACCCTAAATAGAACAAAAGGTACTTAATTTATTGTATATTGTGTTATAGGGGTAAAAGACATGCTCGGAGTAAAAAGGAAGCCGGAAGCTAGGAATTTGGATCAAGACAAAAAATGAAGAAAAATACACTCACCACGTCGTGGTGATATTCCCATGACGTGGTGTTTTGGATTGTCCCGATGGAACTAGAAGACTTGTTGAATACGGGATAAACACGAAGGCCATAACGTGGTGAACTGTTTTCAGGAAAATATAAATAGAAGTCATTATCTTCCGAAAAGAGAACTTTGGCTAGAAGCTACTGTCGATTTTTGAAGGCCAAGTATCTACCTTGAAGCTTGGAAGTAGCAGAAGTCAATTATAGCTTGTAATCGAGAGCATTGAGGAAATACAACCCTTGATTATGATTTTCTACTTACGTTTAATCATGTATATTGTTATGAATTTTGTTTTTCTGAGTTTACATGTTGAAATCATGGGCTAAAACCCTATGAATTTCGTTTATTGTAGTTTGCTTGACTTTTTATGGCTTGATTTATGGTTAGGATTAAGTTTAGTTGGTTGTATGTTACTTTAGCTTATTAAAGAACATTATGTGCTTACGTGAACTACTTTTCTACTTATCGTTGAGTTTAATTAAGTTTGCATGATCATCACTCTTGGTTAAACTTGAATCTTATGCAATCTTTGTGAATTGCAAAATTACAGGACTAGAGTTTTGACCAAAACATAGGGTTACAAAGAAAAGTGGGTAAGTAATTGAGGAGCTAATATATGACAACCAATCATATATTGAATTGATCTAATAAACCAAATTAATCAATTCATTACAAGTCTAATTTAACACGAACTGAACACTAGTAAACTTGTTAGTTTATCTGTCTGATCATTGTATGAATGAGCTTGTTTCCTAAAGGATTAGAATTAGTGAACATTAATATAGTAATCGTAGAAATCGGTAACCAACGAAACATTAATCCATTGCACTTCCATAAATCAACCATAATAGCAAGTAAATCGAAGCTAAACGAAAGTCCCTTAATTACCTTGATTTAAATCTTCTTTTGTGTTTCTTGCTTTTAGTTTTAATACTGGATTCATTAGTTGATAGTTAGTTAGTTTGGTTAATTAAGTTTCTAGTCTTGTAAAACTAGAGAAACACCCCTTTTTCTAAAATTAAATAGTAATTTATTTAGTTAGTAGATAAGAATTAGCTAATCATTTTGTTCCATGTGTTAAGTACCTGTCTATTGTGTTATACTTTTTTCAAAGGTAATAATTAGTTACATTAGTAGGATTAACTAGTGCATGTTAGTAATCTCAACCATATTTGTTTTTCCAAAATTTCATTACATAAACACATTGTCCAAAAGATCGGAGTATCCAAACAATAAGTGCGAAAATACTGGGGAGTGCATGTTGTGCCATCAAGTCGGTCCCTTGCCCTTAGAACTAGAAGTACCTTAAACACCCAACAAAATTGTAAGCACACACTTAGTGAGTTTCCCAAAATACACAAAACATATAACCACATAATTCCACACACATATACATATAAATTTGCTATGGACTCCCTCCATGGTATTTAATTGGGATGTCATGGGCTACCCCCATGGCCTTACATCCAAGGTCCATGGGCTTCCCCTCATGGTCTTACCAAGTGTCATGGGCTACCCCATGGTCTTCATATAAATCAATACATACCAAATAACAAAACCATTGCATAATTAGCTATTGAAATCTCATATAAGATAATGGGCCGATATTGGTGCCTTCGACCCATTAGTATAATGAAAAGACTTACCTCAGTCTGCTAAACACAATAGTTGCTTGACTACTAGCCCAAAATCTTACACTAACAATATACAAATATCCCTAGTTAGGATTATGGAATAACCTAGACGTAGGCCCAAAATCCTAAGTCTAAGTTCCTTCATAATGGCCCAAAGGCCTTTCCTTCACTAATGGGCCTATCATCAAAATCCAATTCTATATTGGGCCACAAGGCACAAAAGACCCAACGTGCCAACATTTCCCCAAGTAATAAATTCAGTCCCATTGTAACGCCCGCGTTTCCAGGCTAGGCATTATCATTGATGTAATAGTCTAGGTTAACCCTTGTAACTCTTTTTGAAGTATTAATGATGAAATATTTAAGTATTATGTGAATTATGTGTTTATTCTTAATTATTATAATATAATGAATTAAGAATAAAATAAGCGTCAAATTTGAAGTGTGGGATAATCCCAATATCTTTGCATAAATATGTAGTGGTCGAAACAAGGATTCCGAAGATATAAAGAATGCCGAAATCTGAGTTATAACGAAGAAGTTATGATATGTCGAAGTTTCGCGACAGAACCGACAAACGCTGAATGACGTAAAAAGTGAAATTTACGTTAGAGCAATATTTAGCCTTAGTGATCTAAACGAAAGTCATACAGTTCGTTAAACCGAGAGCGTGCATAAAAAGAACGCCAAAATCTGACTTCGTATGAGGAAGTTATGATTTTTCGAAGTTTCGACTTAGCAGTATGCAGCCCGAATACTCGATTTGAGATTGAGCGGTTTTTAGCCGAAACAATCTAAATGAGAATCAAGGTCTCATTAATAGTAGTAAAACGATAAAAAAAATAGGTGAAAACGGACGTCGGATGAAGAAGTTATGAATTTATAACGGAGTTTTCCTATCCCGGCCTACTAAAAATAAATAATAAAAATGAAGTCAAAATTAGCCGACGGAGTCTAAACGAAAGTCGTAGAGCGTAGTCTCACCAACGCGGGGATATAAAGAACGTCTAAAACGGAGTTCGTATGAGGAAGATATGAATTTTTGAAGTTTATTAAATATTTTCGATATTTAATTTAAATATAAATTCGATATTATCCGGAAGGGGGGAGTCAGCGTTCTTATCCCCATTACGCCGAGCGTAATTCGGACTTCCATCCCCCTATAAAAGGAGGTCGAGGCTGCCTTATTCCTTTGCTCATTTCTCTTCTTTTTCTCGCGTTTTTGCATCGTTTTTCATACAAGAATTATCCCGAAGCCCCGATATCATTCCCGAGCCCCGAAGCAAGTCCCGAAGTCCCGAAGATCCCGAGAAGTGCGATTCCCGAGCCGAAGCTCTGCCCACGAGGAGTCCGGTTTTTGTGAAGATCTTCCAAATCTGCCGAAGAATACTACTTCTACAAGCCATAGTGCTGTCCGATCATCTTCTGATCAAGTGAGTGTGTGGTTACTTTCTTCTAACGCATAATTATGAAGTATTTTATACGAAATACGTGTTATGTGTATAATTTTGTGGTTATGTGTGTGAATGTGTACTCACTTTCTTCTATCTCATAGATATGATTTATTCTCTATGAAATACGTGTTATGTGTGTGTGCCTCATCTGTTATATGGAATATGTATTGATTAAAGCATGCTATACAGGTTTTTAAACTATGTATAAAAATATATATTTTTATCTACTAATATATTGGGTAGAACATGGGTAGATAGTTGGTGTGTAATAAACAGATGAGAGGCCTCGTTGTTGTTTTGATTCAGTCATCTAGCGGAGTTTAGATGACGACCACGGACTTTTCTAGACAGTCTTGTGGAACACTAGCAGGCTCGCCATCTGTAGGTGTTAATGAACTTGGGTGTTCATTCGCTGTACTCCATCCCCATCATGGTTGCCTTATTTGACATATATTGTCGGGAAACCCCCGAATGCATGTGTTGTCGCCCCGATGAAATATTCTAAGACTAGGTCCCTTGTGTTAGTTGTTTTAGGGACGTAAAGTGATAATAACGGGAACGGGTAATTGGGTTATTGTTGATTGGTGGAATTAAATATAATTATTTATTGTGGGTTGAAAACCCTATATGCTCACCAAGCTCCCAAGCCTGACCCACTCAGTTTTATTTGTATTACAGGAAGTGACGCAAGGGCTTAAGATGGATGAACCATCAAGTTGTTTTGTTTACAAGTCTGTATATGTATATATTTGTTGAATGACTTGTAATGTTATCATTTATGCTTTATGGTCTGTATCGGAACATGACATCCCGAGTTTTGATTATATAATGAAAATACATTTCTTTTATGAAATGCTTTGCTAAATATTATTTTATCACGTTTTGTTTTTGGGAACAAATTCCGCAACTCTTTCAAATCAAAAGGATTTACTCTGAAATTATTTTAAAAGCATAAATGAAAATCGGTCTTTTCTGGCCGAGATTTTGGGGATGTCACACCCATAAAACCAGCAAGTCTAGGCCCAAGCAATTAGGGCCCAAGGTCTCGAAAGTCTGTCGGAGGCCCACAACTCACAGAGAGCGTACGCCCAACATACCTCTTCAGTACACTTAGCGTTCTAGGCTTAAGGGTTGTACGTGCAGCGTACAACAGTACGCCCAACGTACAAGCCGCCATGAACCCTTCTTCGTTAAGTGCTTAATGCATGTAGGCTCTTCACTCAAATTCTAGATTTTTTCGATTTAATGGTCCTAAGGCATAAAGTTGGCAACTTTATGCCTTTGTATGTTATATAAGATTCCAAAAACTTAATCTACCTCATTAAGACCTTTCCTGTGACAATAGTCAATTTCGGGTCAAGTCAAAGTCAAACAAAGTCAACATGTCAAACCGGACGACTCAATTAGCCCTTTTATATTACGGTTTACATTGTGTAATTATTAAACAACTCGCTATTTTAATGAGAAAACATCATTAGGAAAATTCGTATGTTTGAATTTCCATAGCCGTGATAATGCTAAGTATTGAACCAAAGCGATAAAACACTATTACACATTCATCGGGAGTGTGTAGAACAATAAAACATGGCTTAATGGGGTTTATGGACCTTGCATTGCGAAGCCGGACACTCAAAAAGGTCACAAACGAAACCTCCCTCAATCGTTTTCACTCTATCTCTTTCTATTTAAAATCTCTCCCAAATCTCTCTCAAAAGTTCCCATAACTTTTTGTAATCATTCGGGTCATCCCGACCCTTAATCGGGTCAAAACCGGCTTGAAACGGGGTAAAAACGAGAAAAATAGGCTCAAGGATGCGAAGGCCGAAGCCTCAAGCCTCAGGAACCGAAGCCGAAGCCTCTAGCCCCTAGACCGAAGTCCGAAGCTCAAGCCTCAGGACCGAAGTCCGAAGCCTAAGCCCTAGAACCGAAGTCCGAAGCTCAAGCCTCAGGACCAAAGTCCAAAGCCTAAGCCCTAGAACCGAAGTCCGAAGCCTAAGTCTTACAAATCGAAGCCCAAAGCTCAAGCCTCAGGACCGAAGCGCGAAGCTTCAAGCCTCAGATCCGAATCCCGAAGCCTCGGGATCCAAAGCCCGAAGCCTCTAGGGCCAAGTCCGAGGGGCTTCGCAGGGAAGACCCATTTTTTCCGGTTTTCGACTACGACTTCGTTTTAAGCCCATTTTTCATCATTTTAAAGTGGGATTTTCACCTAAAACGTTATTTTAACATATTAATACCCATAGGTCTTAACTAATCACATTTTTAATGCAAAACTTATCCAAGAAGATTGGGGGAAGTACAATAGGTGGAGTGTTGACTTTTCTTTAGTTTATGACACAAGCACCCTCCCATACCAACTCCATGACTTACCACACACCTCCCCACCATACCTTGTCACTTCCTTGTACCTTCCCACTCAATTTTCATCCTCTACCACGTCCTAAGAGCTGGAACAACTCATCCTCTCTCTTCATTCTCACTCACTTGCTCTCATTTCACCACATATCAAACTCAACTTTTCTCTCAAACTTTCTCCCTCAATTTCGGGATTTCAAGGCTGATCATCAAGCTTTCTTACACTCTTAGTAAGTATAATTCATACTCCTTGTGATAATTACACTTCATCTTACTCAAATCATTGATTGCTTACATAAACTCCATCATTATTGTGTTAGATTCTTGAATCTTCAAAGTAATCCTTCAAGTGTCCATGAGTTGAACACTTCTCTTCTTCAACATACACCCACTGAAATCAATCAAGGTGAGTTCATATATCATTTCATGTTCTTCTTAATTTTTAAGGAGGGGGAGGGGAATACAAGTTAAATCACCAAGAACACAACTAAATGCTTCTAACAGCTTCCATCAGAAAAGTTGGACTCCATTCACGGACTGTTTTGGTCAACTAAAACATTTTAGTTTTCAAAACTGTACGAGCAGAAAATATTTCAAGTTTTAGATTTAAAATGGCTACTTGCACATTTCCATACGATTTTTCTACAATTTATAGTGATTTTTACAAAACTGCCTATCATTTCAAGAACCAATCCGGACCAGTCTGTGTTTATGGACGTTTTCACCTAAGTTGGACGTCACTAAAAATCATGGAAAATTTTAAGAACAAACTAGACTCATTTTCCAAACTCCCAGAATTTACGGATTCTGATTTCGATCGATTATGGATTTTCTATAAATTTTCTAAGAACGGTAATTGAAACTATTAATAACAGAAAAATGCAAACAATTTCATATCACCTTGTAACATGTTGAGCAAGGTGTATATCTTTATGTGAATGTATGTTATTGCAAATAAATGACATTTTGTCTTGGTATATAGACATGCATCAATTAATAAATGGATTTTGATATATATATATATATATATATATATATATATATAGGATAACAAAATTGTTATAATCAAAGTACATCCATTTCACACAAACATTTGAATAAACTATGTTGAATATAGTTTACATACATTACCACTACTACCCTTGTTTTGATAAACCATTATAGGTATAGTTTATGATACATTGCATAACCCACTCATACAAAAAGGATACAATTATACAAAAAGGGATTTTCATTTCACTACACGTAAATTCGTTAATGACTTTGTGAGACATTCGCTTCACATTTACCAATAAGTCCTGTATTGTAACTAGAGTCTCCTGGAGGGAGAGCGTGATAATTGTATATAGATCTATATTGGGTTTGACAAACCTACACCTTAACTACATGCAACCGTTAGACCGGCAGGTCTGGGGTGACAAATGCCATAAACATTTCTGACGCATGAAGAACGTCGTTTCAAGCCAACTAGGTCATAGAATGGTTATAATAACTCACAGAAAATATTAACAAACATGAGAATTTATGGGAAATTCATTGAATTCAAACGCGTTTATGTCGATTTAAACTTACATTATTTTCTATAAGTAAGAAAAATTATTTATACATTTCGGTCTTTGGATATAAGACTACACTAAAATATCGGATTTTTATGGAACAAACATGACATTTGCAAGAGAAAGGCTTTCATCAATTTTAAAACAAAAGCTTATGAACTCACCAACCTTTGTGTGGACACTTTTTCAAACAACTTGTATTCTTAGGAAATCACTAAACAGGTAACCAAGTGCATTTTGAGGATGGGACGTTAAGGCGTCAACATTTCATATTTTGACAACATATTGTAATTGATTTGGAAACATGTAATTCATACAATGATGTAACTCTTTCAACTATATATATGTTGGTTGTGTTTGCTTTAATTACTATTGTCGTTGTGGTTATGATACTATACATGAAGTCCTCCGCCCCGGATATTTATGCCATCCTTGGTTTGGGGGTGTGACATTTCCAAAGGTCTTAACTCATGCATGGATTCGTAGAAGGCATCAAGTTTGCATTTTTATACTATAAACAAGTCCAAGAGTCTCATATCTAACCTTAATAACCTCTAGAGTTGCCCAAACTCCCAATAGATGATTTGTGGACTCAAAAGTGGACTCTAGAAAACCCTAAGTCAGCAAGCAAGGAGGATAGACAAGATGCAAGATTTTTACCTTAAAAAGCTCTCCCAAATACTTTAGATGTAGGATCCAAAAGCTCCTTCCTTGATCAATACTTTAACACCACCTTCTTATTTTTGTACACCCTCTAGAAAGGCCACCAAACACACCTTTAAGCTTAAATCTCACACTTTCTTGCAAATATAGGGTTTAAAGACATAATGAGGCTATGGAGGCTGATTAGGATATGGTCCAAATGATATAAGATTGTTTAAATAGGTTGCAAGTCATGAAATTAGGGTTTTTGGTCTCTGGCCTCGTACGCCCTGCGTAGCCTCAGCTACGCGATGCATGCTCAAGCGTACACATATGTACGCCCAGCGTATGGAAGTTCCTCACTTTCTAAAAATAAATACTTTAAGACCTAAAATGGAATACATGGATTGGAGTGTTACAATACTATTTTCAACAAGGTACGCTGCCTTAGGTAATAATAAGTTACATTAGTAGGATTAACTAGTGCATAATTATATACACATCAGTGTCAAACCAATTTCTTGTTGATATACTATTAACAACATATCAACCGTTGACCAGAGCCTCTCATTTCAACATGAAGTTTTCTTTTGTTACATGGTTCAAGATCTGTTATCTTTGTCATAAGATCTTTTAGATGTATTGTATATATCTACTCCCTACTTTGTAGGGATTGTTCTAGAATAGAGTTATATGTAGTATATAATCATGTATAGGTTTTCATCTTATTGTAACCTAATAGCCATTTTGTGTACCTTTCTCTTTGTGAGAAAGTTTTCTAAGTGAAAACATTTAATCGAAATCTCTTTTCGATTATGCTTTTTGAAAAAGCTTGTTTTTACTGTTTTTCATTGCTTACTATATTTTAGTATTAGATCAATTTCTTTTGTTTTTATCAAGCAATTTCATTTACCTTCGGATCCTCTAAACCTCCAACTGCTTCCACACCAACTAACAAAATTTCTCTTTGCGATGAAAGGAATTTAGTCATGTGGAAAAGCAAGGCCATGGATGTACTTGAAACCATGGACTAAAATATGATGGATATCATCAAAATGGTCTACACTTTCCACCCTTTCAAGAATTAAAATATGTAGTGATAAGAAGATAAATCCTGCACATGCTTACTCAGAAGAGTACAATAAGTTGATCAATTTGGATGTTCGTGCGTGCGTTGCCATAGGAAATTCTCTTCATTGTGATATATATCATCTAGTTTAGAATTGTGTTTCTGTCAAGGAGATGATTGTGACATATGAAGGAATTGATGAAGTTAAGGCCACCAGGGAGAACCGTTTTAACATGAAGTATCAACACTCCTTTGCACATAGGAATGGGTCTTTAACTTAAAATTTTAATAATTATAATATTTTAATCAATGATATGCGAAGATTAGATATTTTCAAGCATGAATCTATTTTATTTCTTAAGTTTCTAGATTCTCTAGATGATAAGTGGGAACATCATGTTGATGTTCTAAAGAACATTGAGAAGATTAAGACTATGGATCGTCAAAGCCTGTATGTGAATCTATGTAGGGTCGGAAGAAAAAAAATCTTGCACAAATAGATAGTGAAGGATAGTTTCAAAGAGAAGTCCTCTGCTCTGTTTTCAAAGAAGTCTAGTTTTATTCCTTGAAGTGACAATGACAATTCTAATAATGTTGATTCTGAATAAGAGTACTACGTTAATTTAGTTTCAAGTGCAGGAATGATTGTGCAGCATTATGGTAAGTTTGATGATAAGAATTTCTATGGACGAAGAAAGTTCCAATCAAGCAACGGAAAAAAGAGTTAACGTTGGAAGTTCTAAAAATCAACTATTGAAAAGAAGGATGAAGAGAAGTGTTTTAAATGTGGATGTGCTTATCACTTTGCTTGGAATTTCAAGGTTAAGAAGAATAACCCAAAGGAAGAATCCTATGAGACAAAGTACAAAATATTGGTGGCTTCTCTAAAGAGACAAAATTTGGAATCTAAAGTCCTGACTACTAAGGGGGAAGAATAGGTTGAAGAAGAGGAGCCATCAGATGAATACGTGAAAAAGGATCTCTTTCTGATGGGATTTGCTAATGAGTCTTATATTGATGAAGCTGTTCGATTAGTGTCAAAGACCATAACTATATTTTGTATGTACTTGACACGATTGAGCATGGTCCTTTTGGGTTGCCTTCACTAAAGCAACTTGATAGGGTAATTTATGGAGAGAGAGAGAGAGAGGGGATATTATGGTTTATTAATATATTATGAGAATAATATATTAAAAGAGAAATTATATTATTTAATTAATATTAGTCATGAATTAATCAAGAATTAATTTGGTGGCTAAAAGAGATTAATTAAATATAGGGGACTGGACTGCAATTATAAGATAATTGAGATTTGGGTTGAGAATCCTTATGGACTAAAGCATGGATGAAATTAAGATGAAGCCCATATTGAATTCGTCCAAGGAGGCCTTATTCCAGAAGGTTCCTTGGACTGCTTAAGGCCTGAGCTTTCCATTAGGGTTTTGACTGTAACCCTAGCAGCACAAGTATAAATAGACCCATAGGGCATCACTTTTCGGCTACTAGAAGCCCTAGAAAAGTTCATAACTTAAGTTGTGCCTCCTCCCCTCTCTCCAATATCATCCTCTTGCTTGTGGTGTTTGTAAGCCATTAGAGGAGTGACATTTGTGACTCTAAGCTCCAAGAGAAGAAGATTCAAGCCATTCTTGAAGAGGTGATCATCTAGATCTGATCTTATATGATAATTTTGAAATATGTATGCTAGATCTAGGGTTCAAAAGTCTTGGACGAATTTAATGTACAGTAAAGAAACCTAGATCCAAGATTTAGGGTTTGCATGAGCATATATGATGTTCTTTTGTATAAAACCCATCAGTGGTATCAGAGCCTTGATTTGTTTTTATTGTATTGATGCCTTTTATGTTCATCTTGCTGAAAATCATTTTTTCTGCCCTCTGCCCAACCTGAATCGATGAATCACTTGCTGGACTCGGTGAGTCCAGTGAGTGACTCGTCGAGTCGAGGAGTTAGACACAGGGAAACTCTGGATTTCTTGCTGTTTTGCTGGAGGATAATTACCAAAATTGTTTTTGACTAATAAAATCCGAATTTTATTATTATTATGTGATTATTCTTACCAAAACAAAAGATAATTACCAATTAATTGAATAATAAATTCCTTATATGATAAAATTTGATTATTTGAATTATTTGATGAATTATCTTGTGAATAAAATGAAATATGTCAAATTTAGATAATCATTAAATTAAATGTTTAATTTAAATTATTTGCTATTTGATCATATGTGTTTGAAAAGTTCAAAACTTGCCCTCAAGTTTTGGAATTAAATTTTTTTAATTAAAAGTTTAATTTGAAATTATTAAATTCCAAACACTAGAATTTTTGAAGTTTAAAATTCACCCTATACTATTATAATATTATAAGAATAATTATTATATGTGTATAACTTAAATGCTAGTCTTACCATTAGTATACCTCATTCACGAACCCGATCTTTAAGGGGGGGGGGGGGTAAGGTTATGGACTATAAAATGGTTGTTTAATGGGTATCCCCTCTCACCCACCGCTTCCTTGATTGGTGGAGGGTCAATAGCCGAACGGGTAGGATAGGGCAACCCTTTCCTCATTAAAAGTATAATGAATTTATAAAGTAACTAAATGTTTTTACAAAATTCCCAATCTTAGTTACTTTAGGCACAAGTAAATTGATGCAATTCCATGAAATTACACTTTGGAACCTTGCTAAGACGTTAGTGGAGTGTGTATGGTTAACCGGCACACTAATTGGGCTCTAAGCAAAGGTGGAAAAGGGTGACTTGATGTTTGTCATAGTTTGATGGAGCGTGTGTGGTTAACTGACACGTCGAATAGGTGACTGTAATATTGAGGGCACCATATACATTTGCATGGTTATTTACACCCGCTTTGTGATCCTCAGCATCCCATTCACAAACATGAGGGGCATATCGAGATTTAAACATGCCATTGAAAAGTTTAATGAATCTAAAAAGTTCTAGGAGTATTCAATACATTTAAAACTTAAATTTAATTTGTTTTTCATGGTGGAAACTAATGAATCGTCATTCACTTACCTTCTAATTATTTGTTGTTTAGATTACAGCATCCCCTTTTCTAAATTGCAAATAATGTTGTTGGATCCTAGCCCTAATTTTTCATTTGGGTGTTTTATTGGGGATTCTTATCTAATCAAACTTTGTCTGTTTTCTTTTTCATATGTCGAACTTGAACAACAACGCTTCCAGCTCAAACGTCTCCATCTCGTTCTCACTCATGAACTTGTATGGGAGAGTGATCTTTGACGGAAACAATTTCAATGATTGGATCCATAACATAAGAATGGTCACCCTCTACGAGGACAAAGAATATTTCCTCGATAAGGAGCTGAAAGAGGTGGACATGAACACTGCCACTCCCGAAGAGATCGCTGCCTTCGAGGCCTATGAGCGTGATGCCACGAAAGTCCATTGCATCATGCTAGTGACAATTACTACTGATATCACCAAAGTGTGAGGAATTCTATCCCAACGAAATGCATCAGGACTTGGTGGAAAGATATCACCAAAGTACGAGGTAGGAGAGGTATGAGATCATCACATCGATGATCACGACCAAGATGAGAGACGGAGAGTCTGTTACTACTCATCTGCAAAAGCTGCAGAGGTATGTCGACCACCTGCTGAAGTTAAATGTTAACTTCGATGAAGAGCTGGCGATTGACATCATTCCCTGCCACCCTGCTTCAACCAGTTTCACTTGACCTTCTACATGAACAAAGAGGAGGTCACATTGAGCAAGCTGCAAGGTCTATTGAGGACTATCGAAAGTAACCTGAAGGACAAGTCTATTGCACAAACTCCACTCCTACTGCTGCCCCACTCTTAGCTATTGGGCAAGGAAAAGGTAAGAAGAGGAAGGCTCCCTTAAAGATCCACCATAAGGGAAAGTCCCATCATGGCACCTCTTCTAGTGGAACCAAGGTCGTTTCTACTAAACCCAACTCCAAACTCAAGAATGCAGAGTGTCATCACTGCCACGAAATAGGGCATTGGAAACGAAGCTACCCAAAATAACTACAAGACATCAAGGATGGAAAGACCAACCTGTCCTACGCAGGTATTTACACTATTAAATCTAATGATTCATCACATGCTATTTCTTGGGTACTTAATACAGGATGTAGTTTTCACATTTGTTCTGATTTGCAGTGCCTAAGAAGAAGTAGGGATGTGGAGCATAGGAAAATAAACTTGATCATAGGGAACAGAAGATCTTCGCATGTCACCAAGATTGGAGTTTACTCTTTAGTGCTTAGTAATGGATTAGGACTAGATTTAAACAATTGTTGCTATTCGCCAAATATGGAAAGAAACATCATTTCTTTTCATGGTTTATATAGACAAGGTTTTAGATATTCATTTGATAATCAAAAGGGTTCTATTAAAGCTTATCTTAATAGTGTTTTCTATTTTGAAGCATTTCCTTGTAATGGAATATATGAAACTGTGATGGTTGTAGAAAATTTAGGAAATGATGTGTTATGTATTGATTCTTCCAATGGTTTAGACAAAGCATGCTTGTGGCATTGTCGTCTTGGACATGTCAACAATAAATGCATAGCCCAACTCCAAAAGGATGGACTGTTGGAGTCATTCGACCTTAGGGACGATGACGTGTGCGAATCTTATTTGCTTGGAAAGATGACCAAGTCTCCCTTCACCGGAACTTGTGAAAGAGGTGAGGGTGTATTGGATCTCATACACACCGATGTGTGTAAACCCTTTAGATCCACCACAAGGGATCCGATCCGCTTCTATATGACTTTCACCGATGATTATAGCAGATAGGGTATATCTACTTAATCAAGCACAAGTCAGAAACCTTTGAAAAGTTTAAAGAGTTTAAACAAGAAGTGGAGAATCAATAGGGCAGGAAAATCAAGATGCTTCGATCCGATCGAGGTGGAGAGTACCTAAGTCTTGAATTCCACGACTATCTTAATGAATGCAGAATCGTTTCGCAATTGATGCCACCTAGGACACTACAATTGAATGGTGTGGCTGAGAGGCATAATCGAACCTTGCTAGACATGGTTCGTTCCATGATGAGTCGTGCTTCACTACCTATCTCATCCTGGGGGTATGCCTTAGAGAATGCCTCTCATATCCTTATCTTAGTCCCTATGAAGAAGGTTACCAAAACACCTCACGAGATGTGGACAGGGAAAGCTCCCTCGTTGGAACATATCAAGTTTTGGTTGCAAGGCTTTCATAAGCCGAGAGACTCACGACAAGCTCGAGCCTCGTAGAGAGCGGTGTATTTTCATCGGCTACCCGCAGAAGTCCTTTGGATATCTCTTCTATAGACCGAGTGACAATGTTGTCTTCGTTGAAAGGAGAGGGGTTTTCTGAGAGCAAGAACTCATAACCCAAAGGGACAGTGGGAGGCAAATGGATCTTGAAGAGCTTCAAGATTCGAGCGATAAAGGAACCTCTAACACTGGCGCTAAACCCAAGGAGGAAACTCCGGTTGAACCGTGTGACACCAATCAAATTTAGGTCAAAATTAAACTTTTCAAAAAATCATATTTGCGATGAACCAAGTGGTAGATATCGTAGCGAGGTTTCCAAAAATATAAAGAACACTGAAATCCAAGTTATAACGAAGAAGTTATGACTAATCGAAGATCCGTAACAAAGCCGGTAAAATACTGTTAAGTATAAAATACAAAATTTCAATATAATACTTTTGAACCTTACGTATCTAAATTAAATTTGTAGATATCATTAAACCGTAAACATACATAAAAGGAACGCCCAAATCTGACTTCCTATGAGGAAGTTATGATTTTTCAAAGTTTTGGAGATAGCGGTAGACAGCTAAAAACTCGAAATAGAGATCGAGCGACTATTAACCGACGCAATCTAAAGGAGAATCGAATATCTCAACAATAGTAGTACAACGATAAAAGACAGACGAAAACGGACATCGGATGAACAAGTTATTGATTTTTTAAGGGATTTTTCCTGTCCCGACCTACTAAAAATAAATATAATAAAATTTAAATTCAAAATTATCCGATGAAGTCTAAACGAGAGTTGTAGAGCATTATCTTAGCTTTGCGTTGATATAAAGAACGTCTAAAATGGAGTTCGTATGAGAAAGTTTTGAATTTATGAAGTTCGGAGCGCGAACCCCAACACTGTGTCAGAGTTCACGACGTGAAACAAAGGTTCACGACGTTAACTCAATGCTGACGCCTCCTGGATTATGTCAGACCCACCTTGAGATGATGCATGCAGTGACGACCAAGTTCACGACGTGGATAAGCTTGGTTCACGACGTGAGACCCCAAAAATGACCCTATAAATAGAAACCGAAGGTCTCAGGTTTAGGCTGCTCATTTCTCTTCTTCTGGCCACTTTTACTCCGTGTTTAGCATCCCGAGACTACCCCGACGCCCCGGTTACGCGTCCAGATCCTGACGAAGGCTCGAAGTCCCGAAGTTCCCGAGAAATAAATATTTTCCAGTCAAAGTACTGCCCGCATGAAGCCCAATTTTTAACCAGAAACCCGTTGTTTCGTCAAGAACGATCCTTCCTAGAAACGAAGCGCTGTCCGATTCTCCACTTATTAAGTGAGTTCATACCCCTACACTTTAGCAAACTTTTTATATGTTTTATAGGGTGGGATACAAGTATAATGAAAGGAAACTTGTGTTACAAACTGTTTTTTATGTTTTCTTATACATTACGTATTTTTTTCATGAAAATATTGACTACACAAAATAAACGTTATTATCAAATCTTAGAACTTCTAAAAAGTGTTAGTAACCAGGTTTCATTATATAAATGATGAGCACATAAAGTATGATAGGTATAATTTATGAGTCGATCTACTCTTTCTATCGTACAAAGTTATAAATAAAAATTTGTTATTTTTATTAACTTAAAGATTTTTCAACATATTACATCGTGAACTTGTTGTTAGCAATCATGTGAGACAATGGCTTTGTTTAGTCTTAAATGAAAGTCCCCCAGTTATGACCAGAGTCTCCTGGAGGGAGAGCGTTGAGTTTGTATATAGATCTATAGGGGATTGACAATCCTGCACCCTGACTGTTAGCTACAGTCCACGGGGTGACAAATGTCATTAACTATCTGGATATCGGTCATATTAGTATGGTTATAGGAACTCACAACGCGGAAACAATGACTCATACACGTAGTAATACTCAACTCAATCAAGTTTGTGGAATAATAATTGTATGATCACTTCGTATTTACATCAGGTTTATATATGGTTTTCATTTGATAGACAGTGGGATGTGTGATTTCAGCTTTATTTTTTGTTCCTTGTTTGGTTGTGGATTTAGGGTAGAATCACCCAATCGACTGTCGGTTCCATTCTTCGTTAGATATAACTTGAAACGGACTAAGTAATCATGATAGGGTATTATTAGCATATTCAAAATTCAGTAAACGTAACTTTAACTACTTTTACTTAATAATAAAACTACCAAGTTATAAAGCTAAGTATGCCATAGTTACTTACATGTCACGTTCTTGGTCATTTTTGACTGCCTCTCATCTATTAGGGAAAATATGGGATTTTCTGGATCTAATACATTCATTTTCAACACAACGAATCATAACTCTTTTCATTTGAAAATACCGGATTTTCAGGAGACATATACAAGTATTTTCATATTGATGTGATCAATTAATGTGTATGTTTATGTTATATAAAATGAAGATTCGATAGATAGCGAAATGTGTGATTTCCGCCTCATTTCACGTTGCTTGTTTGGTTGTGGGCTTTGGGCAGATCTATTCATTCGTCTGTCAGTTCGATCTTTGATTTTATATAACTTATATGCACTAAGTAATCATGGTAGGAACTAACATTGGTCACTTTTCATATACAAATTTAAAGTATCATATATCACACTTTAAACGTAAGAATCAAATATATTTTGTTATCAATGCAAGGGCTAACTTCAAGCTATTAAGAAAATATAGGATTTTCTATAATATCATACGAACATTTTCAAAAAAAATAAACTTACCTTCTAAATCAAATACTTATGAACTCACCAACTTAAATGTTGATACACTTTCCAAATCACTTGTATTCTTAGGAAACTAATAAGCAGTTACTCGTACAAGTGTCAAGAAGATGGAGCATAGTAGCTTCAAGTCTTTGTTTTAGTCATCTACTTTTGAAATCACACTATATACTTTATGTATTCAATGTAAAAACTTTATTATCAATACAATGGTTGTTGTTGCTTTGATTACTATTTTACATTTTTATGATATTGTACATGACGTCCTCTGCCCGCGAATGTTTCTGCCATTCAGGTTTGGGGGTGTGACAGATTGGTATCAGAGTATTGTTTCTAATGAACTAAGTATACCAACTTATAAAAGATATACAACTATAAACACAACTAGGCAAAAACACTCTGATTAAGAGTTATACTTTCTAAAATAGAATTTTACAAAAGTATACATGCATATATTACATAACAGGGTCAGTATCATAATAAAAACCAACATAGAAGTATTATAGATGAGTTGTACACTACAACGTATGCCTTGGGACATGTAATCGGGACTGGGATGTATTATAGCATGATCAACTATATTTGTTCGAGAGCCGACCAGCATATGCCAGTGGATAGCTACAGTGGACAACAAGTCTAAAACTTACCAACCCCTCATACAAAAGAAACTCTGGAATCAAACATAAAGTTACAATACTACAGGAGTATTTTAAGTGCAATAAGGTAACATAGGAGAAAACTAAAAGGCCTTGGCTGGCAGGTCTATAATTACGGAGGGTATGCTCCAAGGTTATATCTAATTAAAATTCCATAGACTTAGAAGTAGTGATCTTCACTTTACTACTTGTTCCTTGTTTGGTTGTGGTTTTAGAGTAGGATCACTTAATCGAAACTCTATTTAATCTCAATTATATACAATTGGTGTACACTGCATAATTATAGGAGGACCCAATGAGGATCACCACAAAAACTATTAATATTCTTTAGACATCCCCACTCTCGCACGTCAACATAGTTAGATATAACCACTCCACTACATCAGTCAACAAAGGAGTCAAGGAAGATCAAAAAGTGACTCATAAAGAGAATCACGAGAAGGGAACAGACGAGGATCAAATAAATAGAGAAATCATCAAATCATCAAGGACCTGATGTGTCATACTAATAACTAATATAACCTAGTGAGTTAGCAATTACACTACTCACACTACGTGTTAGGCTTAATGATTTTTCCGACATGACAAATAACAGTAAATCGAATCACGCAATTTCAATTGAGGATATTCAATATCAAAAATTCATAAGTTTATTTTATATATAAACCTCTGTTATGAATTGTTTGCAAAACACTTTCGAATCATGATGCATTCAAACTAAGATAGCCAAGTTCTGATGACATTCGTTTTATAACCATTTCCGATATCTTACCAACCTTTCATCTTCTGACAAAAGGATGCATCCTCGTAGATATAACATGCTTAATAACAACATGTCAAAAAATCCACCACTGCCTCCATTAGAGTTGGATCCTGTTGCGATCCAGGCTGTCATAATTGCTGCTGTAGCAGCTATCATGACTCAAATTTAATCGAATGGTACCAGTGGGGCGGGGAGTGGTACTAACAATTTTAACTTTGGAAATATCCATGAACACCCTAGGGAGTGTATAGACAAAGACTTCATGAACTGCAAACCCAAATCCTTTAGTGGAAGCAGGGGAGTCATAGCTCTAATGCAATGGTTCGAGAAAGTAGAATCTATATTTGAGATATGCACGTGCCCGGAAGGAAGCAAAGTTAAGTTTGTTTCCTGCACTTTCTCACACAGGGCCCTTACATGGTGGAATATCCATGCCAAGTCACTAACACTCACAGTGGCAAATTTAATAGGCTGGGAGGGCCTGAAAGCAATGATGATAGAAAAGTACTGCCCAAGGGGCGAGATACAGAAGCTAGAGCAAGAACTATGGAACCTTGTTATGACATGCTCTGATATAGTGGTCTATACTGATAAATTCAGTGATCTAGCGGCCCTATGCCCCGAGATGGTTACCCCGGAAAACAAGAAAGTAGAGAGATACATCTGGGGACTATCTCCTCAGATTCAAGGACATGTATTAGCTTCAAACCCAACTACTTTCGATAGCGCTAAATGATTAGCCTAGAGACTCATTGACCATGAAGTCCGCCAAGGCGTGATAAACGCCACTCCTGAGCTAACAAAAATGGATGACTATAAGCGGAAGTCGTGGAGTGAGGAAGAGGGACCACAAAGACAAGAGACCTCAAAAAGACAACAGATAGTCGCTGTTCATGCTGCCACAACATCTGCCACTCCAGCACCAACTAGTCGATATGTTGGGAACCTTTCGAAATGTAATAAGTGTAACTTTCATCACATAGGAGCTTGTCAGAGGATGCATTACAAGAACTGTAATAGGAAGGGACACACTACTCGTTTCTGTAGAGTACTAGCACAACCTATCTCGCAGATTCTTGGCTGTTACAGGTGTGGCGAAACTGGACACTTCCAAAGGGATTGTCCAATAACAAGGAACTCTATCAAATATGGAAGAATCCTAGTGATCACCGAAGGAGAGACTACTCCAGAACCCATATGAGGAACGGTATGCTTTTTCCAGTAAAATATAAATATCAAACTTAACTTTTACTAAAACAAGTACAAGATAAAAAGTAATTATAAATTACATCCTCGTCTGAACACTTTTCCCGATTGGTTTTCGTACTTGTTACGATAAGAAGTTCCCAAATAGCTTCTAGAAATGGATTGGCTTGGTCTTCATCATACCAATTCCATGTGCTATAGAAATACCCTTCGTTTCCACCGTTGACTAACGAAAACCTTTCGATCTGTAACGAGAAACTCGACACAGACTTCTAAATCTTCTCTAGTTCAAAATCCCAAAGTACTCATGTGAGGAGTACTATACCTTTTTCAACCTTCCTAAAGTATTACCGACAAACTATTTAGGAATAGCACGCATACAACGAGTCAAGTTCAAACGTAGAGGCTAGGAATGATTACGACTAACCTATCACTACAAAGTGTGTATGCGACTTGTGCACACAAGGCGGTGATAGGCGAACCATGTAAGAATTCAACCATAAACTTCAAGACAAAGCCAATCTATACTACGAGTAAACATGCTAACATTTATATGAACATAAGTAAATAAACCCGAATCCACATAACCTAAACCGATCAAAACAACAGACATGATAATAAAGGTTCGCTGGAACACCCACACTAGAATCTAGATTCACTAGAGAACAAGAAGATTAAATGTAACAAAAGTGCCCACATCCTCCCTCAAACAATTGAACTCCCAATCGAAATACGAATTTCGGGATGAAATTCCCTTTAACAAGAAGATAATGTAACACCAGTCAAATTTAGGTCAAAATTAAACTTTTCTAAAAACCATAATTGGGATAAACCAAGTGGTAGATATCGTAATGAGGTTTCCAAAAATATAAAGCACACTGAAATCTGAGTTATAACGAAGAAATTATGACCAATCGAAGATCCGCAACAAAACCGGTAAAATATTGTTAAGCATAAAATACGAAATTTCAATAAAATACATTTGAACCTTAGGTATCCAAATGAAAGTTGCAGATATCATTAAACTGTAAACATACACAAAAGGAACGCCTAAATCTGACTTCGTATGAGGAAGTTATGATTTTTCGAAGTTTCGGAGATAACGGTAGACAGCTAAAAACTCGAAATAGAGATTGAGAGACTTTTAGCCAACACAATCTAAAGGAGAATCGAATATCTCAACAATAGTAGTACAACGATAAAAGACAGACGAAAACGGACATCGGATGAACAAGTTATGGATTTTTGACGGAGTTTTCCTATCCCGACCTACTAAAAACAAATATAATAAAACTTAAAGTCAAAATTAGCCAATGAAGTCTAAACGAGAGTTGTAGAGCATAATCTTAGCTTTGCGTCGATATAAAGAACGTCTAAAATGGAGTTCGTATGAGAAAGTTATGAATTTATGAAGTTTGGGGCGTGAACCCCAACACTGTGTGAGAGTTCACGACGTGAAATAGAGGTTCACTACGTTAACTCAATGCTGACGCCTCTTGGATTCTGTCAAACCCAACTTGCGATGATGCATGCAGTGACGACCAAGTTCACGACATGAATACGCTTGGTTCACGACATGAGACCCCAAAAATGACCCAATAAATAAAAAGTGAAGGTCTCGGGTTTAGGTTGCTCATTTCTCTTCTTTTGGACACTTTAACTCTGCGTTTAGCATCCCGATACTACCCTGACGCCCAAGTTATGCGTCCAGATCCCGACGAAGGATCGAAGTCCCGATGTTCCCAAGAAATAAATCTTTTCCAGTCAAAGTATTGCTCGTATGAAGCCCGGTTTTTCACCAGAAACCCATTGTTTCGTCAAGAACGATCCCTTCCTAGAAACGAAGCGTTGCCCGATTCTCCACTTATCAAGTGAGTTCATACCCCTACACTTTTTTAAAATTTTTATATGTTTTTTAGGGGGGGGGGGGGGGGATACAAGTATAATGCAAGGAAAATTGTGTTACAAACTGTTGTTTATGTATTCTTATACTTTACGTATTTATTTAATGAAAATATTGACTACACAAAATAAACGTTATTATCAAATCTTAGAACTTCTAACAAGTGTTAGTAACCAGGTTTCATTATATAAATGATGAGCACATAAACTATGATAGGTATAATTTATGAGTCGATCCACTCTTTCTATCGTACAAAGTTAGAAATAAAAATTGTTATTTTTATTAACTAAAAGATTTTTCAACATATTACATCGTGAACTTGTTGTTAGCAATCATGTGAGACAACGGCTTTGTTTAGTCTTAAACGAAAGTCCCCCACTTATAACCAGAGTCTCGTGGAGGGACAGCGTTGAGTTTATGTATAGATCTATATGGTACTGACAATCTCGCACCCTGATTGTTAGCTACAGTCCATGGGGTGACAAATTTCATTAACTATCTCGATATCGGTCATATTAGTATGGTTATAGGAACTCGCAACGCGGAAACAATGACTCATACACGTAGTAATACTCAACTCAATCAAGTTTGTGGAATAATAAGTATATGATCACTTCGTATTTACATCAGGTTTATATATGGTTTTCATTTGATAGACAGTGGGATGTGTGATTTCAGCTTCATTTCTTGTTCCTTGTTTGGTTGTGGATTTAAGGCAGAATCACCCAATCGACTGTCGGTTCCATTCTTAGTCATATATAACTTGTAGGGACTAAGTAATCATGATAGGTTATTATTAGCATATTCAGAATTCAGTAAACACAACTTTAACTAGTTTTCTTAATAATAAAACTACCAAGTTATAAAGCTAAGTATGTCATAGTTACTTACATGTCACGGTCTTGGTCATTTATGACTGCCTCTCATCTATTAGGAAAAATATGGGATTTTCTGGATCTAATACATTCATTTTCAACACGACGAATCATAACTCTTTTTATTTGAAAATACTGGATTTTCAGGAGACATATACAAGTATTTTCATATTGATGTGATCAATTAATGTGTATGTTTATGTTATATAAAATGAAGATTCGATAGATAGCGAAATGTGTGATTTCCGCCTCATTTCACGTTGCTTGTTTGGTTGTGGGCTTTGGGCAGATCTATTCATTCGTCTGTCAGTTCGATCTTTGATTTTATATAACTTATATGCACTAAGTAATCATGGTAGGAACTAACATTGGTCACTTTTCATATACAAATTTAAAGTATCATATATCACACTTTAAACGTAAGAATCAAATATATTTTGTTATCAATGCAAGGGCTACACTTCAAGCTATTAAGAAAATATAGGATTTTCTATAATATCATACGAACATTTTCAAAAAAAATAAACTTACCTTCTAAATCAAATACTTATGAACTCACCAACTTAAATGTTGATACACTTTCCAAATCACTTGTATTCTCAGGAAACTAATAAGTAGGTATTCGTACAAGTGTCAAGAAGATGGAGCATAGTAGCTTCAAGTCTTTGTTTTGGTCATCTACTTTTGAAATCACACTATCTACTTTATGTACTCAATGTAAACACTTTATTATCAATACAATGGTTGATGTTGCTTTGATTACAATTTTACATTTGTTATGATATTGTAGATGACGTCCTCCTCCCCCAAATGTTTCCGTCATTCAGTTTTAGGCGTGTGACAAACCGATTGATGAATCCTTACCTCTTAAATGTTCCAGTAGAGTTAGTGTTCCACCTGTATTGTATGGTTTTCATAGAACAAGGAAGGGTGATAAGTTTATTAGTGATAGTACATTAATAAATTTGATGAACCTAACAGCTACAAGGAAGCCATGACAGGCCCGAAGTCTGCAAAATGGATAGAGGCCATGGACAGCAAGATTCAGTCCATGTATGACAACCAAGTTTTTAATTTGGTTGACAATGTGCCAGGTCATAAGATGGTCAGGTGCAAGTGGATCTTCAAGCAGAAGACTAACATGGATGGAAAGTACACACCTATAAGGCGCGATTGGTTGTGAAGGGTTTCACTCAAACTCCCGGAGTTGACTATGATGAGGCCTTCTCACTAGTTGCAAAGATACAGTCTATTAGGGTGATGCTAGCCATTGCTTCATTTTATGACTATAAGATATTGCAAATGGATGTCAAAAACGCTTTCCTTAATGGGAATTTGGCTGAGGATGTTTACATGAGTCAGCCAGAGGGTTTTGTCGATGTGTGTCACACCCCAAAACCGGAACGGTGGAAATGTGTGGGGGTGGAGGACGTCATATGTAGTATCACAACAATTGAAAAATAGAAATCAAGCAACAAAATTCTTTAATATATATATATATATATGTGTGTGTGTGTGTGTGTGTGTGTAAAATTGTTTACATCGAGATCAAAACATTACATGTGGTTATAGTATAATAGTATCAAAAGATAAGACGAGAAACTACTGCATAGTCTTCACAAACTCCGGTTGGATACCTGTCTTAATATTATTCCTGAGAATACAAGTATTTTAAAAGCGAGTATCAGCTATAAAGCGGGTGAGTGCATAAGATTTATTTTGAAGTGAAAAACTTCTTTGAGAATTGAACAAGTTTGAAAGACTGACAAGAAAACCATATGTTTCCTTAAAAGTAAAGTAATACTGAAACAATTTCTTCTATAATCATTTAGTTTATACTAATTGCATATAATCAATAAGAGATGGATAGTTGGTTGTGTAATTCGGTCATACCCCCATATCCAACCAAGGAAAAAGGAAGGTAAAACTAAGTTCACACAGTCTCTAATCTATCTAGTCTTCATTATATATAATCTTTCGTATAAACTGAAGGATTATAGTTATAATTAAAAGTAATCTATGTTATTTTGATTCTGACTAAGAGATGAGTTATTATCCATGAAAACTTAGCTTATACACGTTATGATATAATCAAGATTGGGTGGATAATAAAATGTGTGGTTCTACCCTAGTTTCACATCCAAACAAGGAAAAGAAACTAAGTTAGAAATCTCACATTCTATTGTCTACCAGATCTTCGATATATATAACTCGGGAATGTATAAGTGAGGGAATCATAATAATAAACATCCTACGAATCCTTTTTAATGAACTAGAAGGCCTATTAATTGTTACTAGAATACCTAGAAAATGTTACCATTGAACCTAGGAAAACCCATATTCCCTAACTGTTATTGAACTATGGTTTTATCGCTTAAAACTGTTATACTGAAGGATGGTGTACCATGATATGGAAAAGTTAACTTGTAACCCTCCAAAAGTACCAGTATGGTGTACCAGGATATTTACAAGGCTCGGTCCGGAGGGGTGACGGAGCAGCTGCGAAGCAGCTCGGTGGCAGCAGCTGCGAAGGGCACGCGGCAGGAAAGGCGAAGGCCACGAGGCCACTGCGAGGCTCGAACGTGGAAGCAAGGAAACAACTCGGTGGCATCAGCAGCGAGGGACTCGTCTCCGGCTCATACACGTGGCGCTGCGAGGCAAGGCCACGACTCCGGTGACGCGCCTGCTTCGTGCCAGGTGACGTGGCCGATACTGTTCATGCGAAATTCCTCGGTTTTCGGGCCCCAAACTTCTAAAATCCATAACTTTCGCATACGAGCTCCGTTTTTAATGTTCTTTATATGCATGCGTAGCAAAAAATTACGATCTACAACTTTCGTTTAGACTTTATCAGCTAATTTTGACTTTACTTTTAATATTATTATTTTTAACATTCCTGAACAGGAAATTCCGTTAAAAATTCATAACTTCTTCATCCGACATCTGTTTTCGTCAGACTTTTTACCGTTGTACTACATATGATGAGACCTTCGATTCTCGTTTAGGATGTATCGGTCAAATATCGCTCAATCTAAAATTCGAGTTTTTAGCTGTCTACTGCTAAGTTGAAACTTCGAAAAATCATAACTTCCTCATATGAAGTCAGATTTTGGCGTTCTTTTTATCGAATTTCTTGGTTTAACGAATACTATGACTTTCATTTAGATTACTAAGGCTAAAAAGTATTTTATCAAAAACTCACTTTTTACGTCAATCGGCGTCGTGTCGGTTTTGTCGCGGATCTTCGGTTGGTCATAACTTCTTCGTTATAACTTGGATTTCGACGACGTTTTCGCCTACAAGTTTCTAAAGAGATGATTTACAACATCAAATAATAAAATTTTACTTATTTAAAATTTTATATTTTCGCTAAATCTCACTATTTGGCTTTTAATTGGAATCTCATAAGACTTCCAATATTTTCTGAGTGATTCTAAACATAGTTATACTTCATTTCTAGTAAAAACCATCTTGTTAGAACTCAACACTCAATTTTATTCACTTTTAATAATAACAATAAACAATTTCAGAACGTATATGTTACAAATACCTCCTCCTTTTGAGGATTTCGTCCCCGAAATTATAACGATTAAAACAAATAGGGATACTTCGCTCTTATCTTATTCTTATTTTACCCAAGTATAATTTGGGCCTTGATGGTGTTTCTACTTGAAAATCACCAACTCTACTTCTTTATTATGTAGATTAGTCGTTCTTTCATTTACGATCTCTTCTACTTAATTTACTATCCAGTTTCACCTCTGATAACAGAACCATTTCATCATATATGCTTAAACCTTTACATAGATAGCTCACATGAAAAACTTCATGAATATTTGTCAAAATTTTAGGCAATTCCAAGCAGTATGCTTGCTTACCAACCATTCTTTCTTCCAAAGTAGTATAACGCCTTTTCATGAAATACTTTCAGTATTACTAAATCATCCACCCGGAATTCTACGAGTCATCTCCTCTTTTCTGCATAGGGAATTTATCGATCCTGGGTCGCTTTCATTCTTTCTCGGAAAATTTGTATCTTGTCAGTGATGTCTTGAATTATTTCAGATCCTCTAAAGATCTTCCGTCTTACGTCATGCCAACATATTTGAGTATGACATTTACACTCATACAGTACTTTATATACCTTCAGTATATCTTCTACAGTTTGGATTGCTCTCTTCTTTTGACCATTTTTCTGAGGATGATAAGTTGTACTAAGAGCAACTCGAGATCCTAATTCATGCTTCATTCTCACCCAAAACTGAGGAGTGAAACGAGTATCACAATCGGAAATAATCTATAGTGGCGCATCATGAGTTGACACAATTTCGTCTAAGTAACTTACGCGTATTTCTCCAATGGAGTCATTTCACGTGTGGCGAGAATATATGCACTCTTCATCAGCTGGTCGATAATTATCCAAAGGTTATCATTCACAGTTTTCTTCTCCTCTTTCAAGGTATTAACTGTATAAGCCGGATAAGTAGAATATCCCTTCGACATAATTTACAAGTTTTTAAGAAAGAAATTTATTACTTTCACCGTAGACATAAATATGATCTTCCCTTTCGATAGGGATGCATATCATCTCTTTTTAGAACAAGAGCTTTGCATGGTTCTTTAACAACCAATCCATGTCGAGAATAATATCAAAGATAGGAATTAGGTTAGCAGGAAGATTATAACTTTCAATTCCTATAACACTAACTCTATAGGCTTTATCAACAAGTAATGATATATTTCCTATGTTATCTATATGAAATGATTGGACAACTATGTAACAAGCAATTTGAAAAGAATATGCGAATTTATAAGGCACGAAAGAATCTGAGGCATTGAAATCAAATAAGATGTGAGTAGATCTAGAGTTTACGAGAAAATTACAAGTTACAACATTCGAGTTTTAACTTACTTCCTTTGTGGTAATCTAAATGTACGATATTTAACTTTTAGTTTGCCAATCGATTGTCAAATTCTTCAAACTTCCTAATTACTAGTGGTGTTCAAATTTGCACCCGCTCTTCATTCTTTATTGAACATTCGATCTTAATCTTTGAGTTAAAACTCAATTCTCATTGCAGACTCCTGCTCCTTCTTGGTTTATAGACTAAACCCAATATAAGGTCTTTACTTTTGCTAGAACAACAACTCAAATGTTCATATTCTAATGACCTTTGATTTTATCTCGCATAATACATATAATAATCCAAACTCTTGTATTAGAATCAGATCGAATAAATCGAGCTGATAGAATAACAAAAACAAAAAGAGTTTGATCAACACGTGGATGCTTAAGAATAGAAAGAATAGCATTATGTATCTCTAATTCATGCTTTCGGATATACACATCTTTTAGCTTTTGACACCTCCTCCTTTTTAGTTGGAGTACTCTTTGATTGTTGATCGGCAACTTGACTTCCCACCATTTGACTAGTAAGAGTAGGGCGGATACATTTCTTATGGCCAGTAACACCACATAGCAAGTCACATCTCTGGCTAATGATTGCTCAATTCTTTAATGAAGATTGTTATATTTCTATCGACTATCTCGACCATTTACTTCTTCAGTATTCCTACTGATGTTTTGTCACTAAATAATACATGGTTCTCTGAACCAATTAACTCCTTTCGCGGATTTGTACTAATCGGACTCGATTCTTTAAGAGTTGAACATTACTTATCTTCTTAGTCATTACCGAATCGAAGGTAATGACACACATGAATAAAATGGAATCATTTACTAGCTTCTTGGTAACCTTGTGACTTTTCCTGATCCAAGTGTGAGTCTTGTGCTTCTAGTAGTATAGGCCTCTACTACTATTCACACCTACTCATACTCGTCCCAAGTATTGTCTCGCAGTTCCCAGGTCACCATTCAAATGTTTTCACAAAGCAACTTATCACACATGAATGTCTTTAAACAAATACATACAACCGTTTCTCCTAGACTCAACTAGGATTTTCACGTTTCTATCAAATATATATTGGATTACCTATACTCTCCTTCTAGGATTCTTCTCATGCATATGCTCGATTTAATATATCCTAATACTTTTCCATAGGTCGATAGAAATTTTACTTGCATTTCTTCATATTAATTCTTTCTTGAGTAGTGTCTACTCTACAAGACACACTATTCCAAAATTTACTTTAGCAGCATGGAGATAAACAGTCTTCTACTACCTGCATCATCTTCTAACTCATGCAATCCATCATGCACTTTTGTTCACTTCATTATTCTTCCTTGACATCGTTATTCTTGTATCTGAGTAAGTCTAAGTCTATTTCATAGGAGTCTATCCTAAGAAGTCTACATCTTAGCTGCATCTTGTAACATCCGGATTTTTACCAGGTATCTTGTAAATTTAATTTTGTTGAATTGTGAGGGGGACTCGTCGAGTTGGAGCTCAGACTCGCCGAGTAGGGATGCGGATTGGGGCAATGGAGCGCGCCTGGACTCGGCGAGTCCAGGATATGGACTCGGCGAGTCTGCGCTGTGTAATGAAACCCTAAATTTCCGGGTTTGAGGCCTATTTAAGGGGCCTTATGGCCGTCATTTGTGCTCACCCAACCCTCAGTGAGAGACCCTTGTGTTCTTGAGCGATTTGTGAAGAGAAAGGAGCATTTCTTGACCTTGTGTGTGTTATTTAGCAAGAAGAAGGAGACTCTAGGCAAGAGGAAGCAAAGGAGGTTGCTATTTCGTGGATTTGGAGCTTAGATCATCACTCTAGAGGTATGATCTCGGACTATTTTCTGTTTGGTGAAGCATTATGCAATTTAGGGCTTATGATGGTCATTTATGGGATGATTTGGTGCCCATTGGTTCCCTCCTTGAGTTGAGGTTATGGATCTGGACCCATAGAGGTCCAGAGAGCCTCACTCATCAAGCTTTATGTATGACAATGGAGTCCATGACCTTGTGTTGTAGCAAATGAGTCAAAAACATCATATATGGTCATATAGAGGTTGTATGTGCATCAAGATTGTAACTTTACGTGCTAAATGAGCTTGGAGGGACTGGATCTATGGATTAATGGACTGGATCTGACCTTTAGAGCCAGATTGAGTCAGTGCATGGCACGGACTCGCCGAGTCCGAAGAACAGACTCGGCGAGTAGCATGAATGTTGCCCGACCACACAGTGAGTGGCCTCGCCGAGTTGGGGAGGGTGGACTCAGTGAGTCAAGGGGGAGTCAGAATGGACCGGTGGATTGAGTCAAACTGGACTCGCCGAGTTGTTTTGAGACTCGGCGAGTTGAGTCGTGGTGGCCCCACAACTCATGCCAGGTGGAACTCGTCGAGTTGAGTGAATGCTCGACGTGTCAGGGGAGGATTCTAGGGAAATTGGTGTACACACCCAGACTCGCCGAGTCGCCTTGGTACTTGCCGAGTCCGGTCAGAGTTGACCGTTGACCAGAGTTGACCAGTGTTGACTCCTTATTGATAGTCAACCTTAGAGATATAAAGTGTTAATTAGAAGCATATAATGTTATAGGAGGATTAGAGCTCGGAGGATCGAGCACGAGGGATTTCCAGGATTCGTGAGATACCGAGATACGCGAGGTGAGTCTTCTCACTATACTTTACATTGAGTAGGTAACCAGAGTTATGTGATAGAGTATTTGTATGCTATGTATGTTGTGTGTTGTACTGCATGATTTCTATGTGATTTATGTGGTGCATGTTTATCAGAGCTAGAACCTGAGGGTTCACAGAGTTTGGGTGCACGGACCCACAGAGTTATAGCCTAGAGTGGCTAATATGTGTTATATGTGGTATTTTGGGGAACTCACTAAGCCTTGTGCTTACAGTGTTGATGTTATTTGTTTCAGGTACTAGTGACGACCGCGGGAAGGCGTCGGCTTGATCCGTATACACACACGTTCGGAGCTTGATATTATGATCTTGGGATTTTGTACTGTTTTGTTGGATAATTAAAATGGTTGTTTTTATGAATATCGATGGAATTATGTTTTATAAAAATTGAAATATTTGTTTGAAATTTTCGGTGTTACACATCTCAGCAAGCTTTACTAGCTTCAACTTGGTTCTCTGCCATTCTTGACTACAACATCTCTTCTCATACGATATTATGGGTGTATTTCTTCTTCAATTAAGCATTCTACCTTACTTAAACAAGTAAGTTGCTTAACCATTTACCACTAAATGACTCAATTCACCATCCCAATCTTGTATGTTAAAGTCGGCTTAACACACAATGGAACTTTATATCACGAATTCTTGGGCTATTAAGCCTGAAAACTTCATTAGTCTTTCTTTTGATCTTCATTTAATTCTTCTAAATCTTGCACAACATTCATTGTGATACTGCAAAAGTACTGATCACCATCTTCGGTTCTTCCGACTCTCTAAACAATCACTGCTTCAATCTAAACAGCGGTAGAACAACTTCGTGGATTTTTACCAACACATTTATCTTGTCCAAACGTGTTTCAAATGCACATCTTTCTTCCAATGATGTTATTATATATCAAACATACGTTAAATGTATATTACCATTCTATTGGTATTTATACACTTATTACGATAACAATTCATATTTATTATTTTATGATATCTCGCGATCGTTTATTTATAAACCTATCGATGTCAACTATCATAAGTCTCTTTATCACTCCAAAAAATTCTATTATGAAAATTCTTAAAATTTTCTAAACCATGGTCGGCAACAGACCTTAAGCTTTCTCACATAATAGAATATAAGGCATATCTTTTCTCTATATTCATTTATCATTTAGCACATAATAGAATATAAGGCATATCTCCTCTTAATATTCTAGTGCTTGCCTCCATTAGGTATTTAACCTAAAATATATCGTATCATCTTTACTTAATAATTCTTGTTTAAGTTTAGAAATTCTTAAAATTTCTAGTTTACTAAAACTAAGTTTCTTAAAATTCTGAAGTAACTTAATATCTTAGAATACTAGGGTTTGTCACTACCCAATCCCCCACTTAAATATTTCCTATGGTTTGTATCCATATACTTATTATGAATCAACTCATATATTGAGCTTCCAACAGTTTAAGTCTAAATACCAATCCACGATATTTAGTTCACTTAAACCATTGCTCTGATACCATGATTGAAAGACCCAAACTTTCGTATTTATGAAAGACCCAAACTTTCATACTATTCTAATATTATTCTTAAGTTACTTCCTCAAAATATGCTACGTGCATATTTATAAAACAATATTTTATATTGATAAAGTGATTACAAAGGATTGGATACAAACCGACTAAGTTTTATTACATTTCATGTCTACCCAGGAATCTAATATTCATATACATACATGAACATTAAAATACAGAGAAATGGTAATAACTATTCTAAATCTTTTTGCAGTATAAAACTATATTAGATACTCATCACCTGCAATTGTTAAACATTGAGAGGAATAAGCGATAACGCTTAGTGAATTCAATAAATAGATACAATATAATCTTATGCCTTATATATACTTCAATGTGACAAAAGCAAAGAGGAACAACAAGACATATGTGAAATCATGTGACAAGCGTTCATATCAATCAAAGACTTTATTCAAGGATATACTTTTCAATGAGACATAACGATTTCAATACTTGATATGCATCAATAAAGCTTTGGCCCAAATGGCACAGAAGACATATAATTTCTGATTATCAATATGATAGATTTCGGGTTTTCACGCCCTATTTAGCATTTCGGTAGATTTCAGGTTTTTCACACCCTGTTTAACCATTTGCTAATACCATAGAATAGAGTTCAATTCCCTTACGGATTCATGCTCTACATGGTCGGAGGCTACATACCATTCCTATCTAACTTTCTGTCAATGCCATAGAATAGAAATCATTCTCTTACGGAGACATGTTCTACATGGCCAGAGGCTATGTACCAGTACCAATGTGAATCTAAGTCCTTTCACTGATCACATGGTCAAAGGTATTATATTTGCAATAAACATAGCGAATAAAATAACATGGGAGAATAACTCAGAATAATAACACTGAGAAGCACATAGCACATATAAGACATAACATACAATTGTTCCTATATATATTGAACTCACCATAAGTTAACCGGGGGTTAAAATAGTAATTTGGACAGCACTTCAGCTTTAAATATGACTTTCTATGTTGAAAATCGGGAGCTTAATTGAAAACCGGGCTCTGTGAAGGTAGGGCTTCAAAACCGAAAAGATAAAATTTTTGGGCTTCTTGAGGGTCTCGGGGCGTGTTTCGGGAGCTAAAAATGATATCGGGGCTTCGGGGAAAGGCAAAATAGTGAATATATGAAATTAGGGTGAAAAAGTGTCAAAATTCCAAAATTAGTTGGCAAGTCTCGCAACCCCCTTATTTATAGGGTGCGAGACCAAAGGTGTGTGGCTAGAGAGGTTCCACGTCGCATTTACAAGGCTCGGTCAGGAGGGGGTGACAGAGCAGCTGCGAAGGGCACGCAGCAGGAGAGGTGAAGGCCACGAGGCCACTGCGAGGCTCGGACGTAGAAGCGAGGAAGCAGCTCGGTGGCATCACCAGCGAGGGACATGTCTCTGGCTCGTACACATGGCACTGCGAGGCGAGGCCACGACTCTGGTGACGCACCTGCTTCAAGCGAGGTGACGTGGTCGGTACTGTTCATGCGAAATTCCTCGGTTTTCGGGCTCCGAACTTCTAAAATCCATAACTTTCGCATACGAGCTCCGTTTTTGACGTTCTTTATATGAACACGTAGCTAAAGTTACGCTCTACAACTTTCATTTAGACTTCATCGGCTAATTTTGATTTTATTTTTAATATTATTATTTTTAACAGACCGGGACAGGAAAATCCGTTAAAAATTCATAACTTCTTCATCCGACATCCGTTTTCGTCATACTTTTTAATGTTGTACTACAAATGACGAGACCTTCGATTGTATTTTAGGATGTATCGGTCAAATATCGCTCGATCTAAAATTCGAGTTTTTAACTGTCTACTACTAAGTTGAAACTTTGAAAAATCATAACTTCCTCATATGAAGTCAGATTTTGGCGTTCTTTTTATCGAATTTCTCGGTTTAACGAATACTAGGACTTTCATTTAGATTACTAAGGCTAAAAAATAGTTTATCAAAAACTCACTTTTTACGTCAATCGGCGCCATGTCGATTTTGTCGCGGATCTTCGGTTGGTCATAACTTCTTCGTTATAACTTGGATTTCGACGAGGTTTTCGCCTACAAGTTTCTAACGAGATGATTTACAACATCAAATAATAAAATTTTACTTATTAAAAATTTTATATTTTGCTAAATCTAACTATTTGACTTTTAATTGGAATCTCATAAGACTTCCAATATTATCTGAGTGATTTTAAACATAGTTTTACTTCATTTCTAGTAAAAATCATCTTGTTAGAACTCAGCACTCAATTTATAAACTTTTAATAATAACAATACACAATTTCAGAATGTGTATGTTACAATAAGCGTCAAAAAATAAAATGTTAGATAATCTCAATATCTATGAAGAAAGTTGTAGTGGTCGTGATAAGGATTACGGGGATATAAAGAACACCAAAATCCGAGTTATAACGAAGAAATTATGGTCTATTCATGTTTCACGATAGAACTAGCACGACACTGCGTGACATAAAAAGTGAGTTTACAATAAAGTGATTTTTAGCCTTAGAGATCTAAACTAAATTCGTAGTGTTCGCTAAACCGAGAGTGTTCATAAAAAGAACGCCCAAATCTGACTTCGTATGAGGAAGTTAGGATTTTTCTAAGTTTCAGCTAAGCAATATGCAGCACCGAGTTCGAATAGTAGATCGAACGGTTTTCGGTCGACACAACCTAAACGAGAATTGAAGATCTCGTTAATAATAACTCATCGGTAAAAAGACACACGAAAACGGACGTCGGATGAAAAAGTTAGGAATTTTTAACGGATTTTTGTGTCCCGACTGTTAAAAATATAACTTTAATAATAGAGTCAAAATTAGCCGGCGGAGTCTAAACGAAAGTTGTAGAGTACGTCTCTACCTACAAGTGGATATATATAAAGTCGAATACGGAGCTCGTATGCGAAATATACGAATTTTAGAAGTTAAAGGTGTAAATTGCGAGTTGGGTGTAAGGCTACGCCCCGCATAGTCCGAAGGATGCCATGTGTTCGAGTACACCTCGCATATGAAGTTCATACGCTCCACAGTCTCGCCTTGCTCGTTCCAAAAGATGGTACGATGTGCCACCAAAGATCCGACGTGTGCCCCTTACTCCTTGCATACATCGAAGCTAAGCCAAACATATGCAAGGCCTCGCACCTATAAAAGGGGTGCAAGGGCAGCCTCCAACATCACACTTTTACACCTTTCTTTCTCTTTCTAATCTATCTCTTTCTAGCCACTCTAAACCACCCCGAATCCTAGGAAAACCTCCATAACATTAGTATAAAGCCCCGGAGCGCCCAAAGGCTTCGAGAAAATGAGTTTTTCAGTTTAGAAACTCTGCCCCGCGTGACGTAAAAAGTGAGTTTACGATAAAATGCTTTTTAGCCATAGAGATCTAAACTAAAGTCTTAGTGTTCGCTAAACCGAGAGCGTGCATAAAAAGAACGCCGAAATTTGACTTCATATGAGGAAGTTATGATTTTTCTAAGTTTCAGCTTAGCAGTATGCAGCACGGAGTTCGAATAGTAGATCAAACGGTTTTCGGCCGACACAACCTCAACGAGAATCAAAGATCTCATTAACAATAACTCATCGGTAAAAAGACAGACGAAAACGGACGTCGGATCAAAAAGTTAGGGATTTTTAACGGACTTTTTGTGTCCCATCCTATTAAAAAATATAGCTTTAAAAATAGAATCAAAATTAGCCAACGGAGTCTAAACGAAAGTTGTAGATTATGTGTCTACCTATGCGTGGATATAAATAAAGTCGAATACGGAACTCGTATGAGAAAGTTAAGAATTTTAGAATTGAAGGTGTAAATTCCAAGCTGGGTGCAAGGCTACGCCCCGCGTAGTCCGAAGGATGCCATGTGTTCGAGTACACCTCGCATATGAAGTTCATACGCTCCACAGTCTCGCCTTGCTCGTTCCAAAAGATGGTACGATGTGCCACCAAAGATCCTACGTGTGCCCCCTTACTCCTTGCATACAGCGAAGCTACGCCAAACATATGCAAGGCCTCACACCTATAAAAGGGGTGTGAGGGCAGTCTTTAACATCACACTTTTACACCTTTCTGTCTCTCTCTACTCTATCTCTTTCTAGCCACCCTAAACCACCCCGAATCCTAGGAAACCTACCTAGCATTAGCATAAAGCCCTGGAGCGCCTGAAGGCTCCAAGAAAAAGAGTTTTTTGGTTTATAAACTCTACCCCCGCAGAGCCCAGTTTTCAAGCAAACCTCCCGGTTTCGTCAAAGAAGATCATTTTAAGAAGTGCAGCGTTGTTCGCATCACCACCTTATCAAGTGAGTGTATAGTCACTTTCATCTTACACATAGATATGAAGTATTTTATATAAATTGCATGCTATGTGTATATATATTATATGTTTACTTGAGAACTATGATGGATGAAAGATCTAAACGTCTTTCTTTTCAGATCTGAACTTTTTCCTTCAGATTTAAACTTTTTCTTTCAGATCTAAACTTTTCCTTCCATATTTGAACCTTTTCCATCAGATCTAAACTTTCTCACTTTAGATCTAAACTTTATATATGTATAATTTATACTTGAGATCTATCATGTATGAAAGATTAAAACTTCGTTTTCATATCTGAACTGTATATGTATTTTCTATCTATAAATATGTTGGGTAAAACATTGGTAGATAAAATAGTTGGTGTGTGATGAAATAAAATGATGAGAGGCCCCGGTGTTGACCATGATCCAGTCATCTAACGAAGTATGGATGAAAGCCACAGACTTTTCTAGAAAGTCCAGTGGAACGCTAGCGGGCTCGCAGCCTGTAGATGTTTGTAAACAATGTGTTCACCGGTGTACTCCATCCCTCATGGTTGCCTTACGAACCTATATGGCCGAGGAATCGCGTTAGAAGTAGTGTCCATCCCGATGAAATTTCTTAGGATAGGTCCCTTATAATAGATACTTTAGGGGCGTAAAGTGAGGATAACGAGAACAGGTAATCGGGTTGAACAATTTTTGAAAATAATAGACTTATTTATTGTAGGTTGAAAACCCTATATGCTCACCAGGCTCCCCAGCCTGATCCACTCAGTTTTTTGTTGTTTCACAGGTAGTGGTACAAGAGCATAGTTGGATGATTTGATGACATATTATGTATTATAGGCTAGTAGAAATAAATAGAAATGTTGTAAGGCCTATGTTGCTTTTGATTTATGCTTTTGATCTGTATTGACGATGACATTCCGAGTTTTGTAATACAATGAAAATACATTTTTTTAAGGAAATGATTTAATAAATCTTTGTCATATTTTGTTTTGGGAATAAATTCATCAACTCTTTTCTTTGAAAGATTATTCTGATTTTATTATAAAAGCATTAACGAAATCGGTCTTTTCTAGCAGTGAAATTGGGGATGTCACATTCGAAGGTACTCTCCTTGGCCGTCCTAGAGACATAGGTCCCCTAGAGTGACCCTAGACCTAGATGTAGCCATACTCTTGTGGTGGTTAGGGGTGTTCGTTTGGATGGATCAATTTGATCTGATCCAATCAAGTGAATCCAAATTGATTTCAGATTTCAAAACATGGATCCGAATAGTCCAAACTAACTTTAAATCCAATCCGATCCGATCCAATTACAATTCGGTTGGATTGGTTTCTATAATTCTATTTTCAAAATCCGAAACATTTTAACACGACAAATAATTATAATATTACTATACTTTACACAAGAAGTAAAAACAAATTACATAGTTGTGATTTGAAATTAATAAACAACTAATAAGAAGATATATTATAGTTAAATATTTTGTAAATAGAAAACTTTTGAATGAAAATGCATATTAATGTTTTTTTATCAGGTGAAACGTTCCTATTTGAAAAAATAAATTACAAAATTAATAAAAAAAACTATAGATATATATTATAAATAGATAAATAATAAATGTTTATTCGGTTTTTTTGGACTATTCGGTTCTTATTTTATAAACCAAAACCAATCCGAAATCCAAAATAATAATTCGGTTTAGTTGAAAACCAATCCAAAAATCCGAATATCCAAATCAAATTGTCCAATTAGATAATTCGGTTTTATCCGAATAGTGAACAGTCCTAGTGGTGGTCGGTAATACAGCTGTCAAGATATGCATAAAAATAAAGAATCGTAGTCTCCTCTGTTGTATAAATCCTTATACATCTCGCCTGCTCGATTAGGTTACAGGAGCGGGTTACGCCTCCCATGCGAAAAGTAAAGACTAATCAATGAACCCATCTCGTCGACATCTTGTTGAAGCAGACTCTCGAATAGAACTCCTAGAAAAAGATCCTTGTAAATCACCTCCCGAACCCCAACAACCCGCTGCCATCCATGACAGACAAAAAGCTCAAGACCACTATCATCCTGCAAGACACTGGTGAGGAATAGCTCTAGACGAGCTGTCAACAAGGACTCGTCCGCATCCCTCCAGGAAAGAGCTTGAGGAAAGTTGATATTCTTGGACAGAAGAGAAATCATGCTAGAGATGAAAGAACTCAGATTAGGATGATCATTGGGGAACTGTAGGAATATATGCGATGGCCATGTAGGAGGTAATTGACCTGCAACTTGTCGACCTCGTCTCGGCATATCAGTAGAAAAATAGACAAAAGACAGTTATGAATAAGCTAGATTAGTTAAATGTTACAAAAAGGTGTTGAAATGGACCAAACCCACAAAGGTATGCACTGCATGCGAGTGCACGCGGTGCACACGCCTCTACGCGGCGTGCTCCAAGAACACGAAGAACAACAAGTTTGGAAAACTGTTGTTTCGTCAAATTTTCAACCCAATAAACACGTAGGGATATTTAAATAGGCTTCCAGAATAAAAATAAGTAGTTTATTTAGCCTAAAAAATTACAAATTTAAGGATTTAGTTAAAATTTTAGAAAAATTTTCAAATTCTAGAAACTCAAAAAATGAGGATTAATGGATGAAATAAACTCGAAATTGAGTATCTAGGAAGTAAAATCAGTAGTATGGTTAGCTGAATTACTCATCCATTTCACAAAATTTAAACAAAATCCATCAATTGATAAAAACCTCCAAAAATCCCTAAAACACGAAATTTACCATAAATAGGAGATTGGATTAAGTAAGAAGGATCCCTAGAAGTAGAGGAGTCGAAAGAGATGTAAAAATTGAAGCTCAGAAGCAGGCATCGCCTGCGTGGGACCCAATCGAGATAGAAGAGGGGGGTTGGGGAGAAAGAAATGTTGGAAAAGCGTAGAATGATGCCAAAAATCGACTTTAATTTTGATCTACTGCAAGTGCGTGCGGTGCACGTCATGTGCCCGACGCGTATGTTTAAAATTTTCAAAAGTTAACACTTTTCATCCCTAAAAACTTTTGATACCCTAGATATTAAAGAAAAAACCTTTAGGAGTTTTAACTATTTAGAAGACTAAGGGCAAGGAAGAGTGATATCCTTGGAATAATAAGAAAATTTTCATTCTTAAGATAAGTTGCTAGGAAAGCAACAGTAGCATGTTGTAATAAGAAGATTCCATTCATACGATAAGTTGTTAGGGAAGCAACATTAGCATGTCGTAATAAAAAAGGTAACAACAATGAAAGAAAATGCTCATAGGATAAAAGTAAAATCTTTATTTTAACAAGTAATAAGAAGACAAGTTGCTAGGAAAACAACTATAGCACACTACAAATAGGAAAAGTAGTATTGCCCCAGTAAATCAAGGATAGAATGACAACCCCATTAGGAACGACGAGTAACCTTCTTGCTGTGAATTCGGGATAACAACCCTTCAATGCTAACCTTGATTGACCCAGCCACCATTTAGACCATGATTCAACTTCAAGTCTCCAAAGCGTTAGGGAATTGTAGAGTTAGTAAAGATGAAGGAAGTAATAATGAAGGTATTCAAATGACAAAAACCTATCAGGATATTATTAACAGTAAGCCATAATCTTTTTATGGAGACAGAAGAGTAGATAGTTTGATCCACTAGATAAAAATATATAGAACAACTGTGTTGGTGAACATAGAGTTATTTTGCGACATGTAAGTTTATGGGAAGAGCTCTCCTCTAGTGGAGTATCCATGTCAAGTATTTAGGTGTTGACAAAGCCTATGCAACCCCCTAGGAAGAGTTAATGAAGTAGAAGATAAAGGAATACCGTTCTGGAAAAGACATGGCATGAGCGGAGCAGGAATTCAATCATTTTAGCACTAAGGAGTTAGTCCTGGCCTTCTCCAAGGGTTAGCTCCACATATCTCTAAAAAATCAATGCATATCTCTAAGGGTTAGCTCCGCATATTAGGATCGAGGTGCAAGCACACCAGCCCAATACCTATGAGGAAGCTAAGTATATAGCCTTCAGTCTCAAGGAACCGGTAGCCCATAAATCAAGAAGGAGTAAGAAAAAGTCCAAAGAACTTAAGAACAAGTGGGAAAGAATCACCAAGGGCAAAATCTAGTCAACCATTATAGAAGGAAAGAGAGGAAACGAAACCTTGTGAGAGATCACCCACTCCATCAAGGGGATACTCGGGAAGACTCCCTTTGTATAGTAATTGTGGACTTCATCATCTGGGAAAATGTGACGAGTTTAGGTGTAACAACTGCGGAAGACCAGGGCACATCACAAACATTTACAAGAATCAACAAGGCAAATAAAAGGGAATATTAGATGTTAGAATACAAGATTTAGGGACAAGTCCCATAGAGATAATCATGTATTGTTTAAGAAGGGAAATGGAAACCCCTGAAGTTGAATTCATCATTATTATATATAAAGATCTATTTTGAATACAAATAGTAATAGACAAATAAACATAGAAATCCTTCCAGAAATCCACACCAATAGTAAAATAATAAGGTTAGGTCTCCTATTGGTGTAAAATAAGATAAAATCATATCGAATTTCAAAAGACAAATGTTAGATTCTAAAGATAAAGTTGAAGAATTATAACTAGTAACTAAAAAGGAAATATAGTTGTCCCAATAAAAAGGAAAAGGGGCAATCCCTGATTAAGAAACCGGTCACCCCTAATAATGTTACCCTAAGGTCTGAATTTCGGGATGAAATTCGTAAAATAGGGGGAGAATGTGACAATTGAGAAATTTTTATTATCGACCGTCATTAAAGATTATCATCGACAAATGATGATAATAGAGTTTTTCATATTTCAGGAAAATATGATCAATTAGATTATAATAATAATAATAATAATAATAATAATAATAATAATAATAATAATAATAATAATAATAATAATAGGGTCAAAATGAGTGACAAAAAAGTTACACCACTTTTATTAATGGTCAGTGTACTTGGAAAGTACACAACAAAGTGGTCTCTAGGATATAAACTCTATAAAAATCTGACTCCGATTGGAGGAGTTATAATTTTATAAAAAGTAAAAATCAACCGCGTTAATAATGATATTAACGTCAAAATGGAAAAAGAAATCGGTTGAGTTTTTGCTAACATCACTAAAAGGAAAATCATAGTACTCCGAGAGATAAAAACTTTAAAAGGTCAAAACGGAGTTTATATGAAGAAGATACAATTTTTAGAAAAATATAAAATACGGGTTAAAAATAAAAGTTACAATTTGACAATGCAACCTTAAGGAAAGTTATAATAGCTACACAAATATAAAAAGAGGGTAAGAAACAAGATTCACATAAGGAAGAAATGAATTTTTATAAAATATTGGCGCACGCCAAGTGCACTCCACGCTCGAAGTGCACGTCTGACACCTAGATTCTTTGAGATCAAAGAGATGTGGACCATCAGAAGTGTGACACATGGCAAAATCTGGATGGAGCCAAGATTCAAGTGCACGTCGCACGTGAAGTGCACTGCACGCACAAACACAATAAATAGAGGTGCTCACTTTATGATTTCTTCACACCCAAAACCCTTTCTCTTTATCTATCGAGCTATTTCGGAAGTCCTCCCAATGGTGTGAAGTTTCAGGTACAGTAGCATGGATACTTCAGATTACACTACTAGGGTGAGTTCACGACCTCATTTTACTATTTTAAACTTTCTACGAGGGGAATACATTCTTATGAAACTACTTTATCAAAATATATTTATATCCATAAATATCAATATAAAGCATGAAACCTTAGGATAATGTAGCTATAGATACCATACCTAGCTGTAAGCTATGATATTATGCCTAAGAGTTGTGATGTCCAATACGGGGTGATGCAAAGGAGAAGTGAGTTGCTGCAAGTTTGGAAGGTTAAGTCATTATGCTGGCGAGTGCAGCTACGATGGGAGGGTGTGTTTTGAGTGTAAGGAAGAAGGGCATGCCATGAAGTACTACCCAAAGAAGTAAGAAGTTGCAAGGCATAATGTACTGTCAAAGCCAAAGACAAGGGCATACCACATGATCCTTGATGAAGCAACAATAGGTCGAGAATAAAGATCTTCTTATCCAGAGTTCGGATCAGGAGTAGTCATCTAGATAATAGTATGTAGCCTAATGTAATAGGCATGTTGTATGAATAAAGATTGTAATCTTTTCAGAAGCCATAAAACCCTTGGATATTGTTAAACTCTTTAATTATGTTTTCGACATAATGGATTGGCTAATTGGATAAAAGTACATGGAGAACGTTAACCCCATACCACTAGAACAACTTCTCGTATAGCCTTGCGGATAGGACACTACATGAGAATGAATTTTTATGAATACTTTGGAAGTAGGACTGTAGCTGAAGTAACAATCAAAAATAGGAAGAGCAGAAGTTGTCATAAAGAAGACGACATTTCTGTAGAGTCTAGGAATAATTTATGTATGTACTTGTTTGAACACATTAGTATGTGTTAAAGTTACTATGTGATTTTTAGTTATAGTGACTTAGAAAACTACGAGACAATTTTTGGGACAAGTATGATTAGGTGTGAAAGGTAATAAAGGCCTATACCAAGGTTGTAGAACTCGTTACTTGATACTTGCTCAGCCGACTGTCGAGTAGCAAGTACTTGGATTCGATAATTCATGTAGAAATATTTTTAGGAAAATTATATATGTCAAAATCATAAGTTAAAATCATGATTTAATTGAAATATATAACAAAATTAGATACATGTGAATACATAAAAACTGAAATACACATAATTCTCTCTCTTCATGAATAATTACTGAAAATTTAAGACATATATATATATATATATATATATATATATATATATATCTATATAGAGCACTAATTACATGTGTGTGTTAAATAATGAATCCTTAAGTGTATTATACATATTAATCTTGAAATTCTTGATTTTTTTTTCTCTTTTTATGACAATTTTGACCCTTTAACCAAGTTTGACCAGTTGGTTGAGTTTGACTTTATTGATAGAGTAGGCCCAAGTAAGACCAAGTTATACTGAGTAGACCCGAGTTAGAGAGATGTTGACCGAGCTTGACCGATTTGGCTTAATCCGAGTTTTTTAACCGAGTTCATATAACTCGCCTCGGTGAGGGCCGATTCTGAGTACTCGACCGAGTAGGCCGAGTTTCGCAACACTGGCCTATACCATCCGAATCACAAGACTCGCACTTGGACCAGTAAGAGTCGCAAGGTTACTAAGACACTAGTGGTTGAGTTGTTTTGATAATGACTAAAAGAATGCTATTACGACCATGGTGGTCACTACAAATCGAGTATGATTAGGGTAAATCCGTAAAGTAAGAAACTCGGTTCTAAGAACCATGTATGACATAGTATTTAACTTTAGTCAAAGATGGAAGAAGGAGATTATCGAAATAATCAACAGACATATTGTAGTCGTCGTGAAGGCCAGGTAGTAAGTAGCTAGGGATTGCTATCTACTATAATATGCATAAAACACATTAGAACATGAACATATGTACCTTTTGCGTCAGGTGTTACATTTGTAGAGATAGCTAGAACACCACTAGTAATTAAGGAATTAGAGGTTTTGACACTCGTTTGGATGACTTATAAACAACTTAGGATGAGAAAGCAGCTAACATGATCATTATTCAGCGTCGTTTTGTTGAGGATTCCAGGACGTAATAATCCTAAGGGAGAGATAACTGTAACGCTCGTAAGATAGGGTTAGACGATTAGATTATAATAGTAATAATTATCATAATTATCTCCTCGAATAGGATAATTATTCATTATACGCATGACATGCTACATAAATATCTATATAATGCATGCATGTTATTTGAACAAATATTATAAGTATATAATATGTGTAGAAAATCTTATTACAAAATTTATTGTTGAAACAATACAATAACATTTTTTTAAATAAAAGATTATTCAAGATAAATAATCATAAAATCTCAAATTATATGTTATAATATGTATTTAGTCTAAATACATTCAATGATGAACTCACGTACTGATACGATATTCTTGTATTACACCTGTATTTTTCGACTAGTAATAACCAAATATATTTTATGACATTGACCATCTATTAATAAAATTAGGTAGGTCATAAAATAATACTACCTCTGTCCCAAATTGATAGTCTACTTTTGACTTTTGAAGTTTTTTTTCTTCAACTTTGACCTTAAATATTTTTATATTTGATAGATAATATTTGATGCAAAATATATGAATGGATTGTATTTTAAATGTTTTTTCATTGTCATAAGTTTTATCAAGTAATATATAACATAATTAAAATATTTAAGGTCAAGTTGAAGAGAAAAGACATCAAAAATCAAAAGTGGACTATCAATTTGGGACGGATAGATTATATATTATATATGATAAAGTTTTATTATAAAGGGTATAACGATTTTATTTGAAAATAGTTAAGGGACCATTAGTGTAATATGAAGGGTATATTGTGTTAAAAAGGAAATAAATGAAGGACCATAATTGTAACTATAGAATTGGATAAGAAGGAATTAAATTATTTGGATAAGAACCAATTAAATAATTTGTATAAGAACAAATTCAATGATTTTGATAAGAACGAATTAATGGCTAAGTAAACTAAGTGATTAATAAATCTTATACTATAAATAGGGGCTCAAGTCTCTTTATTTCGTCACACATTTCTCTTTCAAATCTCTCTGTCTCGAGATCTCAGTCATTGTGAATTGGGTTCTTGTTCTCGAGTGTCGTTAGTTAAACGTAGAAACATTAGAGCGTTGGAGAATCGTTTCTTAGAAAAACTCTAAGCGCCGAGGTTACGCTCGCAATCTTTTGGATTTCGTTAGTCAAGTTGATACACGTTTGATGTGTTTGTTCGTAAATTGATCTACTTTGTTGAATCAAGAGTAAACAGGTAAATGTATAGTTACTTTCAAACTTACATATAAATATAAGTATCCAACATGCTTGAATGCTATGTGCACCGTTTAGCCGTGTTTAAATTATCTACGACATATGATATGATTATTACTTGATTTTGTGGAATGTGTATCATACCTAAAAGATGATTAGGGTAGTGAAGGATTGTATGAAATAATAGACAAGATGTTGTGTAGGATAATAAATGAAAGGTTGTATTAGAGTTATGTGAAATAATAAATGAGAAGTTGTGATAGAGTTGTGCGAAATAATAAATGAGAGGCTTTGATGGGTTAGTAAAAGGTTTCATGAAAGAATTGTACTATCATAATGTTGTTCCTAATCAAAAGTACTATGGTACTCCTGTGCCTAATCAAAAGTATTATCGTACTGTCGTGCCTAATTAAAAGTACTACTCTACTGATGTACTTACCGCAAATATTTTCATACTGGGGTGCCTAGACATTCAGGGAAATATAGTTGACCGCTGACAAAGATCCTTAATGAAAGATCTATCGAGATCATTATTTTAGGATTAGAATGTGAGGACAATAGGAAATAGGTAACCGAGTTATTTGAATGTTGAAGAAATATATAATTAATGATTATAATATTATGGGTTAAAAACCGTATGTACTCACTAAGTTTCTTAACCCGATCCACTTAATTTATACGCATCACAGGTAGCTGTATAAACATATATGGACAATGATGTATGTATTTGCTGAGTGATTCAAGAAGATGTAGACTCTTAGTATATTGAGATATTATAAGTATGTGTTTATGCATATGTTTTTTATATTAATTATGATATTCTAAGTTTTTAATAATCAATGAAAAACATTTATTTTGGAAATATTTAAATGGGATGAATTTCGTGTTTGCGAATGAAAACTGTGATTTTAAATAAGCATAAAAAGGTATTTTATATCCATAAAAATTGGGGATGTCACATGTCGTGACCCATTCATGGTCACGTTGTGACAACCAAAAACCCGCATCCACGAAAAAAAAACCATGTCACGACGAGACGGTGCAAACCTTACGATGTACCCCACTTCAAAATGTAAAAATACTTGAAAGTTAGTACCTTTAAGATTCAAATGTTACATTTATATTACTTATTTGGATGTATCATGTTTTTGAAATCATTAATAAGAGTAATATTTATATTTATCAAAATATGATAATACTATTATAATATATAATATCCTCCTTAATAAATGAAAGTTTTTTTGTCACATGTCAAGTTCTCATGAGTTTTGATACTTGTCATTTTATGGTATTTTTCAAATAAATATTATTCACTTATCAATTTTTGATTTGTTTCAATTTTTAAAATTAAAGTCGTATACTTATATATGTAAAGTATTAAATATCATATATATGATATTAAATTGCAATAAATACATTTCTTCATTTAAATCTTATTTAAAGTTGTACATTAAAAATATGACAAAACTGCAAAAATGGTCCCTGTGGTATGCATTTTTTTGGGGTTTTAGTCCAAACCACGACTTTTTTGGATTGGTGGTCCTTTTGAGCTAGTTTCGTTGCGTTTTTAGTCCCTGTGAATAGTGAAATGACTGTAATACCCTTGGGGTATTTATTTTCCATTTTTAAATTCATTTTTTCTAATTTAATAATTATTTATTCATTTTAATTATTAAAAAAATAAGAGGGCCCACCTGTCTCTCTCTCTCTCTCTCTCTAAACTCCACCCCCTCATCCTTCTTCATTTACGACCAAGAATCCTATCGCCTTCATAGCCAAATCACTTCAAAAATCCCTAAATCACATTCATATCGGGTTGAAGATCGTGACCTCGATCAAAATTCCTAAATCACATTCAAAAAATCCCTAAATCACATTCATATAAAAAAATCCCTAAATCACATTCATTGCTTCAGTAATCCCACCGTTAAAAATGGTGGCCTCGATCAAAAGTGTGTAAGTAATCACCATAGGTTTACAGTTATCCTCAAGTTGGCTGAATCGATTTGATTCAACTTACAAAACCCGCTGAAGTAGACCCAATTTTCAGATCGATCACTTCCAGCATTCACTTAATCTAAATCTCTATCAATGGAAGATGCTTTGGGGGGTACCGAAGGGGCTTTTTAGACATTGAAGATGGCAGCAGTAGAGGAGGCTGAAGACCACAATGAAGATGGCAGCGGTAGAGGAGGGTCGATGTTGTTTGTGTTGGGGTAGTGGGAGCATATGGAACCTCCGTGAGCAAAATCGTCATCATTGAACCACCACATAACACCCACGACGACTTCCTCTCCTTCCTTCTCCGACGACATTCTTTGCAAAAACCCTAATGCAGCCTCCCATATAGGGTTATCTCTGAGAACGTAATCCACCTGAGGCGGTGGGTGGATGTTAAGTAATTGGAGTAGATAGAGAGGAGGAAAGAGACGATGGTGGATTTCAGATTCAAACACACATATATCGATTTGAAAATGAAAACATACACATACAAATCGATTTTTGAGCATTGTGTTTATACTTGAGCACTGTGTGTTCTTGAGCACTTGTTCTTAGCAATGTGTGTTTAGATTTAAAAACCAAAAAAATCTGGAGAGATTGAGAATAGGTGTGTGTGAGTGTATTACCATGTGGAGAGAGAGAGAGAGAGAGAGAGAGAGGGGGGGGGAGGGAGGTGGGTCATGTGTTATTTTTTAATTGTTAAAATGAATAAATAAATAATAAATTTAAAAAAAATGAAAGAAAAATGAAAAATAAATACCCAAGGGTATTATAGTCATTTCAATTTTCAGAGGGACTATTTTCACATACAAACCACTCCAAAATGACCATGAATCAAAAAAACTCGAGGTTTGGACTAAAACCCAAAAAATTTGCATACCACAGGGACCATTTTTGCAATTTTGTCTAAAAATATTTTATATTTACACTTTAATTTAATATTTTTTTTAAATCAACCCGTATATTATACGGATTTCACACCTAATATGATATATAACATAACTTTAGATAAAACTTAAAAGAATAATATAGAAAATGAAAATTAATTTATTAATTATTAAAATAGTCGGGAAATTTTGATGCGGTGTGATTTGGTTAGGTATATCACCATATCGTCGTGCATAATTGCATATCAACTTTTAGGCGACAGTATCCGACCCCGGCCTTTTGATAAAGAATGGACCTTTTGATTATTGACTGAAGTGAAAAAAATGAATATATCCTTCTTTAATTTCTTTTAGTTATTTTTTCATTATTTATTTAATATTTATATTTTTATCAAAATAATAATGATCCTACCATCCTAACCTACCAAATTTGTTAGTGTCAAGTTTGTGATCGAATGTGAAACAAGGATATGTGAAGATGGAACCGGATACCAAAACTTCCTCGTTTTTCTTGTTTGTATAGCGATGTTGTGTTTTACCGGATGATGGTGGTGATGGGTAAATGAGCACTTATTAATTCAATTTTGCAGGTTTCTTGTTTTTGTTTTTGATTTTCGTCTTTATGTTAGTTAAAGATTTTTTATGGGAGAATCTTATACTTGGGTTTTCATTGTTTAAATTTCCATTAGATTATTGTTATGGATGGTAGTTATCGAGAGAAGATGACAATCGCCAGAGAAAAAGACTAACCACAATTAAATGATCGCTTAATACTTTCATATAGAAAAGAGGGTATCAGGTGGGCTTAACTTTGTTTTTTTTAGAAATTGTTTAATAAACAATAATAAATAAAGTAAAAAAGTATACATAAGGGCAATATAGTAATTTTTTTCTTGTAGGGACTAACACCTTAACAAAACCAAACCTTTATGGACGGTAAGAGTTAAAAAGAAGAATTAGGGACTAATCATGCAGATTTCCTCAAAACATAGGGACCATTCATGTAATTTACTATTTTATAAATAAAGATCCAGTGGTGGTTAGCAGCAAGATCTTCATCATCCTTCTTTGCTTGTGCATCAGCTATCAGGTAAAGTTGTCATGTACAAAGACTGGCATATATCAATGAGACACAGACTTTCCCAATCCTTGAAGTTAAGGCTGGTGCAAAGGCTATTGTTTATGTTTATGACACATTCGGGGGTTGTAGAAGTGTAATTAATATTATTTGCTGTCGAGCAATTAACTCTGGATAGGCATGTAAAGATTGGCTTTTGAGTTTCTCTTTTTACATTCCTATCGTTGCTCCAACAACACATCGGTAAAGCAAACTCCTCCAACCACGGAACCCCGAATCCCGTAGCTCCTTAGCACCATCCATAACTTCAAAGATTTTCGGAATCTTTATGACGTTAGTGATATCTGCCAGTCTTTGTAGTCGACAACTTTCTTTGATTCAGTAGCTTTGTTCGCCATGTGAGGTAGCTTGTGAAGAGTGATGATTTGTACGTACCCCTCCATAACGTCAAGAAAAAGGCAGAACTCAGGGCTTATGCACATAAATAGATTGGAATTAGAGTACCAAACTTCGATCAACGTCTTTTTTAATCAAGTCATACAATGATAGTGATTTTGTTGACAGATCAAAGGTTGTTATTTGTGAACCTGTGATCAAGACTTGCCTAACGATCTCAGGTTTTACACCCACAATTTTTTCTGTGTTCTTGAAAGAAAATTTGATTTTATCGGAATAGTAGACGACAATTAAATTTCTGTGTTCTCTCTTGTAATTTGATCAAGGACGTTTTCTTTCACAGCAATCGACGTGATCGAAGACCCTCATATGTGGTTACAAGCAAAACACCTCCGTGGTTACAAGCAAAACACCTCCGACATTAAGGGTGTCGAACGGGTAAAATTTTCGGGTTTCGGGTATTGAGGTTTGAGGTCATGTCGGATAATTATCAGGTATACCCAAATTTGTTTTATTTTTTTATTATTATTTTAATTTAAAGATTTTCAAGTGTGCTTGAAGAATTCTGGTGATGCTAAATAACAAATAATGATACCAAACAAAATAATTTCACGTACCTATCCTAAGATATTTGTTTTTTTACCCAAAAAAAATGATATATAATAATAGGGAATATGAATTATCAAGGTAATTAACTTTTCGGTATATTCACATCTGGGTAACTATCTTTTTTTTGTACATATGTAGGTAACAAACTTTTTGGGAGTGTTCACATATGACCATTATGACCTGCTATAGCAGGTTAAATCCTAAATGTGAACGCTTTCAACAAGTTTGTTACCTAGATGTGTACAAAAAAATAGTTACCCAAATATGAACAAAACGAAAAGTAAAAATTAAATTACATGAATGGTCCCTGTAGTTTGGGGGAATTTGTGGTTTTGATCTCTAAGTTATTTTTTTAAACTTAAATGGTTCATATTGTTTATTTTTGTTGCGCGTTTGGTCCCCATATTACCTAAAAATACTATTGTGTCCTTATTAATTTATTTTTTTAATTAATTTTTTTTATCTATGTTTATTTTTTACATATTTATAAAAATTAATATACCACACATATTTGTATCTTATCGGATGATCCCTACTATCTATTTTTTAATTAATTTAATTTTTTAACTCGGATGGCCCCTACTATTTAATTTTGTTACGAACTTGGTCCCTGTCTTACCTAAAAAGACTATTGTGCCCTTATTAATTTTTTTAATTAATTTTCTTGTTTGTGTACTTATGCTTTATATGTTTAAGAAAAATTAGTAGACCTCACATATCTGTATCTCCTCACCATCCCATCTTTCATCATTCTCAACTTCTATTTATTTTTCATCTTTAGTGATATTGACGTCTTCATCATCACTTCTTTTTTCGGTCCTTCAACTCCGTCGAAACAACACTACAACCCACTAAATATGAACAGACAGTAGGTTATGGTGTTGGTTCTCCAGAGTTGAAGTACCAAAAAAAAAGGAGGGTGAAGACGTTGATGTTACTAAATATGGAAAAGAAATAGAAGATGGGGAGGATCAGAGATGAAATGGTGAATGGTAAGACTCAAATTAAATTTCTCAAATGTGGTTTCAGATTTACGGTGATAAGATACATATATTTGGGGTATATTAATTTTTTTATAAAAAATAAATACATAAATAAGAAAATTAATTTAAAAAATTAATAAGGGAAAAATAGTATTTTTAGATAAGACAAAGACCAAACGCGTAACAAAAATAAACAGTAAGGATCATCCAAGTTAAAAAAAAATAATTCAAAATAAACAGTAGAGATCATCCGATGAGATACAAATATGTGTGGTCTATTAATTTTTTTAAATATGTATAAAATAAACACATAGATAAGAAAATTAATTAAAAAAATAAATTAATAAGGGCACAATAGTATTTTTAGGTAAGACGGGGACCAAACGCGCAACAAAAATAAATAGTAGGGACCATTTAAGTTAAAAAAATAAATTAGGGACAAAAACCACAAATTCCCCCAAACCATAGGGACCATTCATGTAATTTAATTTTTAATTTTCATTTTGTTCATATTTGGGTAACTATTTTTTTGTACACATCTAGGTAACAAACTTATTGAAAGAGTTCACATCTAGGATTTCACCTGCTATAGCAGGTCATAATGGTCATATGTGAACACTTCCAAAAAGTTTGTTACCTACATATGTACAAAAAAAAGATAGTTACCCAGATGTGAACATACCGAAAAGTTAATTACCTTGATAAGTCATATTCCCATAATAATAACATCAATAATATCATCATGATTGAACAAACAACGTACATAAGTCCTAACCCAACTAAACAATAAAAATCTAAACACAACCCAACCGAACAATAAAAGTCTAAACATAACGAAATATTAAAATTTATAAGTCATAACCCAATTGAAAACATAACCAAGTTTCAAATCACATTCAAATGATTCTTAGTTTCACAAAAGTATTCATCAATCTTGCATCTTTACGTTGTCACATTCATTTACATATCCAATCCGAGCTCTAATTAGATATACCAACTTCTCACAATCCTATACAAATAGTATAAGCATTAAAAAGACAAAACGTAACATGTCAAAATATTAAAAAATATTAAAGATAAACAACTACCTTTATCAATTTCTTGTAGGTTTTCCCAATCTTGTTCAAAATCGATGTTGTCACTTATATCACCCCGAAGCCAATCTTGGGTACAAATTATACTTTCAACAATCTTAGGAGTCAAAGAACTCCTATACGGATCCAAAACCCTCCCGCTAGTGCTAAAAACAGATTCCGAAGCCACAGTCGAGATAGGAATGGCAAACAAATATTTAGCCATCAATGATAGAATTGGGAATCTTGGACAATTCACTTTCCACCAATCTAAAATGTTAAACATTGACGAATCTTCTTCAACACTTTCTTTCAAATACTTTTTCTAACTTACCAATTGATTCAACTATGTTTGTTTTCATCTTTTCTCTTAGCTTATTTCTCAATGGTGGTTTTGGTGTCGTAGCATTCGGATTTTGGCGTTTTCCTAAAATCGACGATGAATTACTAGACTCGGTTGTACTAGAAGTAGTACTTGGAGAATGAATTCTAATGTAATCATTATATAATTCATACATAGAATCCATAATATATTTCTTTTTCTCCTCCATCTTTTCTTTTCCATAACGATCCTCAAGTAGTATAACCAAATACTTTACTTTGTTCCTCGGGTCAAGAATCAAAACAAAGTAGAGCAATAAATTCATTTTTTCTACATCGCCAAAATACTTATCAAACTTTACTCTCATTGCCAATGCAATATCACAAAGGCTAGCATCGGAAATAACATCATCCAAGAGTGTACGGATGGAATAAATATCTTCAATGCATGTGTTTGATGTTACGTATAGTGTCCCGGAAATCCTTTCAGTAACATCACAAAATGGTTTTTAAAAATGACACAAATGCCTAACATGTTGTCAATCACTTGGTGAAGGAATCGATAAACCCGCCTTTTCAATGTCAGAACGAAACTCATATTCCTCTAGATCATATCTCTCAAAAGTTTTTTCATAAGCTTGGGCAATATTCAACATAAGATAAATTGAGTTCCATCTTGTTGGAACATCTCTTACCAAGTGTTTCGTTGTACCCGGATTAACAAGCTTGGCAAATTTGGTGAATTTGCCAATTCTTGAAGGTGATTGCCTAATCCACTTTATCGCCCATCTAATTATCTCAACCGGCTTATCAACCTTTTTAATACCATCTTGCACCACCAAGTTTAAAATGTGGGCAACACATCTCATGTGTGTCCATTTCCCATTTAAGAGACACTTATTGGAATTTTGAAAGATTTTTAAAAAAAAACTCAATTGCCGCGTCATTAGCACTTGCGTTGTTAACGGAAATTGTGAAAACATTTTTTATTCCCCAATCTATTAAGCATTTCTCAACCACTAATCCAATATCAACCCCACGGTGACTCTCTTGAGGACAAAAACTCAACACTTTTTTTTTTTCAATTTCTATTCATTGTCTACAAAGTGGGCGGTGAGACACATATAACTTGATTGTTGTGTAGAAGTCCAAGTATTGGTGGTCAAACAAATCCTACCAACGTTTTTTTTTAATAAAAGTTCGAAGTTTTTCTTTTTCTTCTTGAAACAATTGGTAGGTATCGGTTGTACTTGTACTTCTACATGGAATTTTAAACATTGGTTGAGTAAGACTATTGTAATGTTTAAAGTCCACACCTTCCACAAAACTAAATGGAAGTTCATCAACTACTAACATGTGTGCTAAAGCCATCCTACTAACATGAAACAAATTAAGTATGAAAAAGAACATGCATGAAACAAATTGGTATTCCATTCCAACTAAGGTTGTAAATATTGTAAATTTATAAGCATTTTTCTGTTATAAGGGTATTTTTGTCTACATAAAAATTGGTATTCCATTCCAACTAAAAAAATTGGTATTCCATTCCAACTAAGTATGAAAAAGAACATGCCTGAAAAATATTAATACAACCATATTAATCAACAGCAATTGTGCTCTGTTTCTTTTGTATTTCACTTGATTTTCAAGTTTGCAACATAGTTTTCAATCAAGTTAATACAGTCAAATTAATACAGCCATATTAAAGATCCACATACAATATGCATATATAATACAACTATATTAATACAGCCATATTAATACCATTAAAGAAACTTCTGTTTGAGGGTTTATCGAAACTAAAGAAACTAAATATAGCCATATTAATATTGTTGATCATGCAATCATATTAAAGAAACTAAATAAGTCTTTGAGGGTTTATCGAACCTTTTGTTTTCAAGATCGAACCTTCTTTTGATCGATCAAGTTGGAGTTGAATGTCATGAGGAGACTGAGATAAGACACCAAAGGATTTTTTTTTTACGTCTTTGGGCTTGCGTCAATAATGGAGTCGAATGTCGATCGATCGATCAACACAGTAGAAATCGTTCTTTGAGGGTTTAACGTCTTTGGGTTTGCGTCACGGTCGATCATAAGACACTGAAGGGTTTTTTATTTGAAGTGTGCATAAGTTTAACCTGATCGTATATGTAATGTAATGTAATGTATATTGGCTATTAATTAAAAAACGAATTCGGGTATTCAGGTATACCCGAAAATTAATATTCATATCTATTACCCGACCTATATTATTATCGGGTTAACCTATTACCCGAATGTTCATACCCGTTACCCGCTCTACCCGACCCATTCTACCCGAATTTGAAACGGATCAAGTGGGTAGAACGGGTTTCGGTTTTTTTCGACATGCCTATCCTACACCACCACCTCTGTTACATGAGGGTGAGAACGTTTGGGTAAGCTAGAGTAGTTTCAAAAGCACCATTAATTACTTTCTTTCACAAAACGCTTGACCTGAAGAACTAATTATATCTGAAACTGTGGCAGTGTATTCCCATAAAATAACTGCACTGCCAAAAATACTTCAGGTTCTTTCAAACCCATACATCGTATGATGTTTGATTGCAATTTCAGGAGAGAGAGAGAGAGAGAGAGAGAGAGAGAGAGAGAGAGAGAGAGAGAGAGAGAGAGAGAGAGATTTTATATAGTATTATATAATTATAAAATATTAAAAATAAATGGAGAAAAGATAAAAAAAAAAAATATGTATCAAAGTTATTTAGTCATTTGGGTTTGGAGAGCGAATAGTGACCCAATTCAGTATGAAAATTAGGGATTAAAGGACTATATCCATAAATTTTTGCTAAACAAACCTTTTAACATTGTTTACACAAAATATACTTTGTAAGCAAACATAAATTGAAATTGAGTATTTAGTCCAGCATTAATGTCTTGAGTACTTTTTACTTATTATTGATCGGCAAATGGATATACAATATGTTTTAAAAATATTTTAAAAAGTTTTACTAAAATAGAAAAATAAACAAATAAATAAATAACTTATAGTGAAGCCTTAAAAAAAGTGAAGCCTTAAAAAATGTTGCAAAAGTCTAAAGAAAGTAACTTTGTAAAAAAAATAATAAATAAATAAATAAAACTAAGAACTATATTTAGGGTAGAATTGTGAAATAAATATAAAGACCATAAATTCGTAACAATTTAAATCAAATATGTAACAAAATTTAAAATCTATACAAAAATATAAATTTTGATAGTGACCCGCGGAAAAAACAAAAGCATATAGCTCACTAATCCGGGAGAGAATTGAAAGAGCTACTTTCCCGGTATGTGACGGGTATTTTTCATGGCTAAAAACAGTCTCACTATAGGTATTGGGTTTTGTTTGGAGAGCCAAAAAAAATATAATTCCCTCAGCTAGAGCACTTCAAAACAGGGGGTGGTAATGGCTTCGACTCTTTGTGGTTCTTGTCAAAGATCGGAAGAAACTGGAGGTCATATTCTTGTAGAATGTCCAGTTGCAAAGGAAGTATTATCTACAATTTTAAATTGGTGTAATATCCCTGTGACTGATTTCCAAACGGTCCAAAACATCATTGATTTCGCTATCAAATGGAGGAACTGTCCCAAAAGGTGAAAAACTCTAATTACGATTTTATTTGGGGTTTTCTGGTGTTTATGGAGAGCCAGAATCAATAGAATCTTCAACAACATTGAAACTGAACCGGTAAAAATAATTTCTATTGTAAAGACCCAAACTTTTGTTTGGATGAAACATAGAGGAGGTAGTAATAAGTTAGAGTGGAGACTATGAAATACAAACACCCTCCTTTGTAATTAAAACAATGTATCCTATCCAGCCTCTGGCTGGCTTTGTTCATTTATAAATAAATTAAGTTGTCGGTTAAAAAAAATATAGTTCACTACTTTTATTTGGCAACATAAAAATAATTCAATATTTTCTTTTCATAAATAATTTAAACGTTGTATAAAATAAAATATATTGAAAGATAAAAATTGATAGAAAATACACAACCAAATAAATTTTCTAATTTTCTTAAACACAAAATGAAAATTCAAAATTTGTAATCAAACACATTTTCTAAATTTTTCAGTAAAAACTGAAAATAAAAACTACGATTCACCTTTTAACCTTTCAAGAAAACCAAATTTAATTTTCTGCAACAAAACACAATTTAAGTTTTTTGTGAGTTTTTTTGAAGAGTTTATTTACAACAAAAAGTTCATGAAAATTTAATGTCTATTTGATTAAAAGGTTATCATTATTTTTTAGTAATTAACTTCAAAATATTTTAAAGTTGCAAAGTAATCGATTTTATAGTAACCAACTCATATTTTTAGTATGGTAACCTCTTATATCATAGGTTGAATAGGCCACCCATCTTTCAAATTTTATAATTTTGATGGATATTTTAAATTTTATTATGAATTTGGTCTGAATCTAAAATTTTGTTAAGATTTCTCCCAAAATTTAGTTTTTTTACAAGTTCATTTTTCTACAACTTTTTAAAAACTTTTTAAGACATTTTAATAATGGTTTATAAGATCTTTTACCATATGTTCTTAACTTTTTTTTTCCATCTTTTGTATTGACTAGTATACATTAGCAAACCAATTTGTTTCCAACTTTTGCATTGTCTCATATATATTAACAAAAAAACTTTCAAAAAAAAATTTCTTTTACAAAATCATTGTTTTATTATCTCATCTAATTTTAAATCATATTTTTTACAAAAAAAAACTTCAAAAAAAAAATTCTTTTACAAAATCATTGTTTTATTATCTCATCTAATTTTAAATCATATTTTTTACTTTATTAAATATAAGTGTCACACAATCAGCGAGAAAAAATGATTTGATATTGTTTATAGGCAATGCAAAAAAAAATATAAATGTTAAGAAAATTTTGTAAAAAATGTTTTTAAAAAAAGTTAAGAAATGTTATAAATGATTTTTTAAAGTTGGAAAACAATTAAGAAAAAAAGATCTTATAAGCCATTATAAAAAAGCCTTAAAAAGAGGTTGTCCAAAAAAATAATTTTGAAAAGAAAAAACTAAATTTGAGGTTAATTCGTAATAAAAATTTTAATTAGGACCAAATTTCTAAAAAGATATAAAATATGGACCAAAAAAATAAAAGTTCAAAAAATATGAATTATTCAACCTAAGACAACATGTAATCTTAACATAAATTAGTTATCTTTATAAAACATAACTTTAATACATTCTGAAAAATTAGATTCCAAAAGATAGGGATAATCTTTTTTCAAATGTTAAAGAGTTTATTAATTAACAAGCTATTGTAGTTATCTTTTTTAATAATTTGTTATGTCTTATATGTTTTATACCGATTTATAAATCAATAGTTTATATATACAAAAAAGATTGTTCTTATAAATAAACAAATTGAAAAATCTCTCCTTTAATTGAAATATTATGAGTGGACTTCCATTTAATTCGTTTGCCGTTTCAAAAAAAAAAATTAAATAAGCTTTTCTATTTGAAGCATTTTCATAAAAGAAGATGATTTGTACATAATAATTTTTCTCCATACACAACAATTGGTGCTTTAAAATATTACGTTGTATAACTTTATAATGCATAAATTGTTGTATGGCAAAACATTGTTGTGTACGCATCACTTCCCTTTCATAAAAATCTCCTATCAATTTTTTTTCTTTATTCAACATGCCTTTAAAGGAAACAAATAGAGTAGAAGCAATTTCAAAGGGACAACTAGTAAGCACAAAAGTGGGTTTTAAGAGGTTTGTTGTATCGGGTTTAATTTGTTTCTTACAAAAAATATATATTTTTTATTTTCCAGCTTTTTTAGTACAGAATCGTCCATACTGTTTTTTTAGGACTAGTTAAGTCCAGTGTTTAAAAGGCGGGTTTGAGATCAACACTCTTGTTGGAACTGCGGCTTTTTAAAATTAAGGAACGACTTTGGGTCACCGGTTCAAACTGTCTTTTAAAACACTGCATTTTTAAAGCCAGTGATAATTGAATCACTCCATTTTTCAGTTTTTGGTCCAACCGGTTCGATTGGCCAATTCTAACTAGTTTTTAAAACACTACATATATCTATAAATCATGAATTTGATGTCCATAAGTTTAAATTCAAAAAATACACATGAAAATAAGATTTAGATTAATATAAATACATTAAAATAACACATAATCATAAATTTTACATCAATCTACGTACATCTAAAAAATATAATACCGAAAAAAAATAATTCTAAATGAATATAAACATATCAAAAAATAGCACAACATTTAACATATGTTTTTATTCAGAAAAATCTAAATAAATGTGAAAAAGACCACCGGAATTTATTATGCAAAATGTTTTATTTTCATATGTTTTTATTCAATTTAACCGGTTCAACCGGATTTGTATAAAATCCAGCCGGTTTAAAAATATAGATAAACCGGTGATAGCTAAACCGTTCTCTTCTCTGGTTCCTAATCCAACTGATTTTTAAAACACTGCTCCTCAGTCTTAAATTAGTAGGAGGTTAGCTCATAATGCTACCTCAAATTGATAGTATGACTTGATGTCTTGTGAACAAAACTTGGGCCGATTTAGCCCAACAAAGCCCAGTTTCTAGATAAAAGGAGTCTAAGGCTTTAAGATTCGATGTTGATTCAAGGAAGATTTGAGTTTATCTTCGAGAATTTAAATAGCTTTAAAATATCTATAAAAACATGTTTTATAGAACGAGTTTGAATAACTCAAAGTTATCTATAATAACAATAGAATAAATTTGACAGAGTTGTTTAAACAAAATTTTGACCGATATGTACGTAACAACACTTGGAAAGCTTGATAAGAGTTCTAGCTTGAACTCAACTTGTTATACTTTTAAAGCTCTTCCTCGATAAATGTCGACTTAAACAAGTTCAGACTCGGATAATTCTATAGAAGGTGGACTTGTTTGTTGTTGTTCTATTAGAAACCATATTTTAAATACATAACAGTAACTAATCATAATAATACTGTAAACCAAAATCCATGTCATAAGTATCTTATAATCTTCCTATTCTAATAAAAAAATGGTTATTAGTGTCACTTTTTATTTTTTTTCATAATTTATATTTCCTTTTCAAATGCTTTATAAAAAATGATACTTGTCATTTTCTCATTATATTTTACTTTTTAAAAAGGTATTGATTTGGATAAAAGGGTTTTCTAATAAAAAAAAGGGTGTGCGATGTGAATTATGAGCATTTGATTTGGTATGCGGAATTAAAGAACACAAAGAACACAGTGATTTGGGTGTCTACGAGATGTATTCGATCCAGAAAGGTGTTACAAAAAAGTATAAGCTAGATCTAGACAAATAAATAACCCACACTAATACTCTCAATATTACATCTCTCAAGCACACTTCTATAAGTGGTATTACATCTCTCTCTCTCTCTCTCTCTCTCTCTCTTTCTCTCTCTTTCTCTCTCTCTCTCTCTCTCTCTCTCTCTATATATATATATATATATATATATATATATATATATATATATATATATATATATATATATATATATATCATGTCACAAGGCTACTCTACCAACACATGCAAATGGAACTACATGAGTCAAACCATTACAAAGTTATATATAGATACTTTGCATCACAACATTCTCCCTCTCAAAGTTAGGAATGGATGACCCATTTCAAATCTTCCAAAATCGAGCAACTTCACAAACTAAACCTCAAGCATGACACATGTAGTAATGAACTTCAAATCTTCAATTCTTCAATGACTTTCCAATCCGGGTTCTAGAGTTTGAGACCATACAAACCGAGCATCAAAAGGTAATTAGGAGTATCTAAATCTCCACAAGATTACCCAAAAGTTGAGCATAAAAGCACACCCCAAAAATCTTCAATAAATCCAAACCCATCATGAACCAGGAAAACCCAAATCACTTCCGAATCTCCAATCAAATCACTTCATAAACTTCGTTGCTCATGGTCACTTTGGTCTTCAAGTACGCGTAATATGAAATTTTCAACTTTCGAATTTCGATATCTAAATCTCTTCTATTTTTATAATTGAAAAATGATTATAAAACCAAAAAGGAATGAGAAAGCGCTCGAAATCGGAAATTTTCTATCTAAATCTTCCCCTTAACACATGGCATAAAATTTTGCTTAAATTAGGAAAATCTAAAACATCTTCAACTTTCGAATTTGTTCACGGACCGCCTTTGACAAAATTTCACAAATATTGGTAGAAATTATCAGTTTCAAATACTGCAGTGACCCGGTGCGCCCAAATCAGCCTAAGATGTGAAACACTCCCCCAATTGCAAAAATGGGCATAAAGTGTTAAATCGCATTAACTGTAGGGGCTTGTTTCGAAAATATAAGCATTTCTCGGAATTTTCATCTCAATGTCGAAGTTGGGTAAATTCTACCATTTCTCACGAACTCCAAACATTCGAAACGAAACTTCAGCTTTTAACTTCATTTTTACACCCATTTCGATATTGGGTAATTTTTGCCATTTCGTTGAAAGATCAGGGGTGTAATTCGAAAATGTTAGTTTTCTTCTTCACTTCGTTATACCAGTCAACTATTCGCCTTTTATCTTAAAGACTTCGTCAATGAACCATATATGGATCTTTGACAGTGAAGCATGTTCAATCATCGACAACGAAGTGTGTAAAGGTCCTCGCCAACAAACCGTAGATAAGGATTCTGAACAACGAATCCACAACCTTTTGTTTTTACATATCAATGCTCGATTCCAAACCTTCGAAATCAAGCATACACCCATCGATATCGATCCAAAATCAACAATCCTTCGAAATTAAACCCATCGACCATCTGTTCATATTCAATATATCAACACAAAAGCGAAGCCTTCAAAATCGACATCAATACTTTGAGACCTTAAAATCGAATTTCCAATCACACAACGTTCGCTTTTAGTTTTCAACCCAAATCGATTCAAACCACTTACTGACCCATCGACCATTGACTCATACAAATGCCGTCAAGAGACGTCGACATACCCAGTATTCCAAGTCAACCCAATCCTTCCAATCAATTTAAAGAATTCGATCCCAAGCCTTCCCAATTCGATATGCAACATTCACGCATCGTATGTGAGAATCAAATCCATTAGTAAAGCTCCAACACGATATTATCGAGACCAAGCGAATTCATAAACAATCAGTCCAAATAGCTTCGACATCAAAATTTGATTCCACACCAAAATTAACACCAAATCTCGAAATCAACTCTTCTCAACACCAAGACTCGATATTTTGAAATAATTATTTACTAGAAGAGTTCAATTTCCTAATCATTGTTCAAGAATCAAACAAAAACATATGAACATGCATCGACACCAATAACTCCAATCCAAGCAAATTCGAAATTAACCACCAAATCAAACTTGATTTCGACATCTATAGCCCATGTTCAACTCTTATTAACTAATTTTAGCCTCCAATTCATAGAATCACCACATAAAAATCGAATTTGACTTTTTCTAGGTTTGAATTTTCGAAGTCAAAGATCAACAAACATCAAATTGATGATTCTATTACCAAATTTCAGATCAAAGAGTGTTTGTTACACCGTTCTTCATCATATTCAAGTGTTATTGGTCAAGTTCATCAAAATCAGAGCACCAATTTCCGATTTCTTCACTTGAACATGAACAAAATTTGATTTTATCATAGAGCAAATCATATCATGTGTCGAACGATGAAGAACGGTGAATTAGCATCAATAAATTTATTGACTCAACCAATGAGTTTGTTGGGTAAAAAATGTATGGGCTCAAACAATTAATGGACATTAAAGGATTCTAAAATATTTAAGGCTCGATGATTAGACATGAACAGTAAGATCAAATGCTATTTGAACAGATCTTGGACTTAAAACAAATATGAACAATAATAGATATGATATGATTTTGGGCTAATTTTTTTTATTCTAATAACAATTGCAAATTTAGAATCGAATCAAACAAAAGAATATGAGATTGGATCGATGTTGATCCGTGAAAAAATTATTGGATCATAACAAATGGGTTTTTCAAAGAACATAGTGATTTGGGTGATAAAAGATATATTCGATCATAGGAATGAGTACCAAAAAGTTACTAGATCTAGAAATTCTTAAATACCTCGCTCGTTAATCACTATGAGCTAAATCTCTCAAGCATACCTCTATAAGTGGTATGAAACCCACCTTATATAGAGGTGTTTACATGTCTCTCTCTCTCTCTCTCTCTATATATATATATATATATATATATATATATATATATATATATATATATATATATATATATATATATCATGTCACAAGGCTACTTTACTACCACATGCAAGTGAGTCTACATGAGTCAAACCATTACAAAGTCATACATTGATAACTTTGCATCCCAATAGTGTGGTGCATGAAATCGACCGATCTCAAGTAAGTTTTCCCAAAATACCCATACATGTTTTATGATATTCCTTGATTTGTGAATCTGTGAATTGCATGCTAGTTAGGGCTAAGGATCTGCTCTTGAATTGCATGATAGAATGCTAGGAGAGATGCCTTTATATGCCTACTGTATGAGCTTGTATACTTGCATGCTGGTACTGATCAGTTAGTGATACAATGGCTTGTTTAGGTATTTATTCTGATTACTCAATGATCGAATTCTCGTTGCTTTGTGCTTTTTAGGAGTTCTCATTATCTTCGGATAACTAGTAAATGAATATGTTAAGTTACATATTATTGAGACTAAATAATTTTAGAAGGTTAGGTTTTAACTCTATTCCGCAATTCTTGGTTTAGTCTAACCGTTGTAATGTGAGACCTTTCATTTCAAGAATTATCTGGTGTTAGTGATATGTAATTTTAGCTAGTTAGTGGGAGTTCCTTTTGCATTTGATGGAAGAGAGTGGTGTGGTGATTGCCCTAGGAAAACCTAGGAAGAGATTTAATGTTGGGATCCTTGTATGTGGAGGATTGTATGTAAGGATAAGTAGTGACTTAGAGGATTCAAAGTGATCCTTGAGGAAAGTATGAATAGATGTGGAAGGTAGTATGAGCCTATACTACTGGAAGCAGAGGATCCATACTTGAGTCAAGGAGAGATGTGATGATACCTGGAAGCTTGTAGAGTATGAGACTCCTCAACATTATTTTATGTGTGTTCTAATGGTTTGTATGGTCTATTTTCAGTATGGTGGCTCTTCGAGGCAGATCGGTTAGTGGTTCTGGTGCCGGTGAGGGCTCATGCGTGGGATCTGGAGCCTGACAGTTGGATGATGATATACGGAAGTGCATTTCATCTAAGATTACCTGTAGCATACTTGAGCAAACTCCAGTGATCTTTAGTACAGTCATGGAGGGCATTATGGAGATTTTAGATGAGCGTTTGAGCGCTTTTCGATATGATATGGTGGCATTGATAGAAGCTCGCATGTTGACCTTCTGTGAGTTTTGAGCATGTAGGGCTCCCGAGTAATTCAAGGAGAAGGACATGATTGCGATTAGATGATGGTTAGAGGATGTCGCTAACGCCTTATACACTAGCAGTTGTCCCAATGGGGCAAAGGTTAGACTTGCTTCCTGTCTTCTAAAAGACAAAGCTCAAGATTGGTGGGAGGAGGTTCGGAGCACCGTGGGTGATGCGTTGGTTGATTCAACGACATGGGATGATTTTGTGGCTAGATTTCAAGTTGAGTTTGCATCGGTGATTGAGGTGCATCAATTGGCAAGGGAGTTCCAGGGCCTTCACCAGACTATTGAGACGGTGGTTGTGATCGTCGTGATGTTTGCGAGAAGGATTTGTTGGTTATATGATATGTGGCGGATGAGGAGATGAAGAAGGCGAGATACCATGAGATGTTGATGAGTGATATTTGGTAGTTCGTGATCCGATCCAATTGAAAGACACTGGAGGATATGATTGCGAGATCCAGAGAGAGGAAGATTGATCTAGAGATTGAGAGGAAGAGGAAGTTGGATCATGATTAGGGTTCAGGGAGTTCGGGCAAGGGGCATAAGGTATTTGATTCGAGATCGAGAGGCTAATAGGGTCGGAGCCACTATGGCAAGTGCGACAAGACACATGATGGGGTGTGCAGGGTGGGTGGTTCTGGCTGCTTCAAGTACGGCCAGACGGGTCATATTAGTAAGGATTGCACTACTACTACCACCACCACCACCACCCCGGTATCTGATCTGGTTTGCTTTTATTGCAATCATTGGGGCCACAAGAAGGCCAATTTTCTAACTATGGAAGCAGCAGGACAAGTGGTAGCACCCACTCCAGCGACTCTACGGATTACTGATGGCCGTTAGGGCAAGACAGATGCGCCTGTGGTGAGGAGCAAGGATTTTCAGTTGACAATCGAGGAGGCTTGCATAGTACTTGATGTGGTGACAGGTATGTATCTACTCCTTATCTCTTTATGAATATTGCTTTGTCTGCTTATATTTGGCTGATTTAATTTAGGACCGTTCCTTATGAACAATATCTCTGCATTTGTATTTTTTGATTCGGGGGCAACCGATCTTTTGTATCGCTTGCACCTACCAAGAGGTTTGCTGGAACTCTAGAAGAGCTGGATTTTCCCTTAGAGGTCGATATTGCGGATGATCGATATGTTCGAGTATCGAGGGTTCATCAAGGTTGTTTTCTTGAGTTGTTGTGTAACAATCCCCATCTGAAACGTATCACAATATTTTCCGCTTTGGGCTCCATGTGCGAAAACTTCCCACTGGGTCATCGATCGCTGCATTGCTCTCGTCCGTGCACGCTTAACTGCAGAGTTCTTATGGGATCTGTTGCCCTCACGACTTTAAAACGCGTTGTGACAAGGAAGATATCCACACCCCGTTTATAAGAAAGTGTTTCGTTCTTCTTCCAAGCCGATGTGGGATCAGGTGCAAACCACCTTCACCCCCCATTATAGGGTTCGTCGTCCCTACCGAACACATCGATCCATGTCCCAGCTAGATACCATTTGTAACATCCCCCTATGGTATGTATCACAATATAGTCCGCTTTGGGCTCCTGGCACGAAAACTTCCCAGGGGGTCACCCATCCTTGGATTGCTCTCATCCGGGCACGCTTAATTGCATAGTTCTTATGAGATCTGCTGCCCTCACAACTTTAAAATGCATTGTGACAAGGAAGGTATCCACACCCCTTTTAAGAAAATGCTTCGTTCTCCTTCAAGTATGTAGGATCAGGTGCAACCCATACATTGGCTTGGAAGGAGAACGAAGCATTTCTTTAAAAGGGTGTGGATACCTTCCTTGTCACAATGCGTTTTAAAGCTGTGAGGGCAGCAAATCCCATAAGAACTCTGTAGTTAAGCGTGCCCGGGCGAGAGCAATCCAGGGATGGGCGACCCTTGGGAAGTTTTCGAGCTGGGTGCCCAAAGCGGACAATGTTGTGATACGTGCCAAAGGGGGATGTTACAAATCGTATCAGACCTATGGCACGGGTCGATGTGTTCGACGGGAACACTGAACCCCATAATGGGGGGTGAAGGTAGGTTGCACCTGATCCTACATCGGCTTGGAAGGATAACGAAGCATTTCCTTAAAACAGGTGTGGATACCTACCTTATCACAACACGTTTTAAATACACGAGGGCAATAGATCCCATAAGAACTCTATCGTTAAGCGTGCCCGGGCGAGAGCAATCCAGGGATAGGTGACCCCTGGGAAGTTTTCATGTCGGGAGCCCAAAGCAGACAATATTGTGATATGTGCCAGAAGGGGATGTTACAAATGGTATCAGAGCTAGGGCACGGGTCGATGTGTTCGACAGCGATGTCGAACCCTATAATGGGGATGAAGGTGAGTTGCACCTAATCCTACATCGGTTTGGAAGGAGAACGAAGCATTTCCTTAAAAGAGGTGTGGATACCTTCCTTGTCACAACGTGTTTTAAAGCCGTAAGGGAAGCAGATCCCACAAGAACTCTACAGTTAAGCATGCCCAGGCGAGAGCAATCCAGGGATGGGTGACCCTGGGAAGTTTTTGTGCTGGGAGCCCAAAGCGGACAATATTGTGATACGTGCCAGAGGGGGATGTCAGAGGGGGATGTTAAATGTTTAGCGAGCAGTATTCGGTTGATTTAGTTCCCATTCCTTTACGCGGGAACAAGTTTATTGTAACACTACAAGAAAAATGCAATTTTGCTAGGGATGATCGCTATGGAACGTATTTTCATTGTTAATCTGCAATGGATCGTGTTATGGAATGTCGTTCCATAGCAATTTTGCTACCACATTGTCAACGAATTTTATTTCTGGTAGCGAGAGTGGGAGTTGCTAGGGGAAATGCTACCGACTCCATATCTATTGGTAATATGCTACTGATAGTTCTATGGAACAAAAATTCGTAGCAATTTTCCAACGACATCTGTTACCAAATCACTTTCCGTTGTACCGCTGCTATGGAATTCATCAGCATGGTTACTATGCAACGAAATTTGTGACGGAAACCAATTCCATAGTTGAATTGCTACGGAAGTACCATTCGTAGGTATATGCTAGGGAATTCTATTATGGAATATGATTTCGTTTGCTTGTTTTTCTATGGAACAAAAAGCGTAACTAGTTTGTGAAGGCATTTGTTGGGATGTTGTATGCTTAATTAATTTTGTTATACTATTGATAAATTATTATTATGATCATTGGAATTTGTAAGATATGGTTTCAATAAAATGTTTTTGAATTGGTAATATGTGGCATAAACTAATGGCTAAAAAATGTAAAAATGAATTACAAAGTAGATATTGCTGACAAGCAGACTCGAACTTAAGCTTATTCTAGAAAAGGGCGCGGTTAAGCCAGTTGTGCTAATCAAGTTGTGTATAATTTCTTGAAAACATAGTATATAATGAATAATTAACAATGAATTCATTACAAAGTTATTTTTAATTACATTAACCGGGCATGTTAAAGTATATAATCTATTTAGATTATTTTCCTTAATAACGAATTCATTGCAAACTAATTTTTAATTACATTAAGTATACTTCATCACAAAAATAACACGGGTTTTACAAATACTTCATCCTACTCAAACAACATAACAAGCAAAAATGACTAAAATGCCCTTTTAACATAATGATGTAAACACAAAAAAAAAAAAAAAAACATCCCGGGGCAAAGCCCGGACTTTCTTCCTAGTTTACATTTATGTATTGATATTAAACCAAATTACAAATTGACTTCATCGCAAAAAACATTAAACACAAAAACATATAGTCATTATCTTCTTCCTCCTCTTCTTCTTCATCCTCTTCTTCTTCATTGCTCGATGTACTATACTCATAACTACCCTCGCTGTAAGAAATACCATCATTGTCGTCCTCATGAATTTCACCTTCTTCGTCATTATTATTTTCATTATCTGAACCGTTGCTTGACATTTCGTGATCGTCGTCATGATTGTTTGTATCGGCTAGACTTGGTATTATGATTTCATTTGATTCAACTTCATCTTCTTGGAAAGCAACGTCTTTCTGAGGATGATTTTCATCGGTCCAACCAAGAGGTTTAACTTTAAATACAGCCTACCAGTTCAAGTTGTTTGTTTTCGAACTTGGGTAGGGAATGTAACACACTTGAGTGGCTTGCATGGCTAAAACAAATGGCTCGAACTTGTTGTACTTTCTTTTGACGTTTATGTCGACCAATTTATATTGTTTGTGAACCTTAACTCCTATGTTAGGTGTTGGATCGTACCAATGACATTTAAACAAAACCATGGGTTTAATTGGGTAACCAGGGTACTCGACTTCTAAAATTTCCTCTATCTTACCATAATAATCACCTCTTTGGCTACTAACACACAATCTGCTATTGGTTGTTGATTTGTCCAGACTATGAGCTTCTGTGTGAAACTTGTAACCATTGACAAAGTATACAGTATATAATTTCACTTTATTGAATGACATTTTGGATAGGTCAGATATAGACTTGTTGTTTATCGGGATCTTACGTGTCTATATGAATAATGGTAAAACACTTAATTTGAGTTAATTATAACCATAAAAAAAATTTAAAAATACAAAAGTAACACCCACATAGTTTTGAAACCATAATGCAAAGTTATTCTCAACGTCAACTGCAAGGACCTGTTCATCCATATCCCCCATAAGTTCATTCAAATGTTCTTCAAATATTATGTATCACCATTTCAATAACATTTTAAAGTAACTATGAATGTAATAAACAAAATCGTGCATGTAAATGATATTCGATCATAGCAATTACACAAAAAATCATTATTATAATTAAAAGTGATGCATATGTTACGTACGAACCTGATGTAATGCTTGATCTTATCTTTGTTAAGGAGTATGTAAGTTTGGGCAGCATGCACTTCCTCATCATAATTCTATTCGTGAATCTTCCATAATGACGCCCAAGATATGAAAATATATCTAACATGTTGTTGTTAGCATCCTCTTGCTCATCTCCTCCTCCATCATCATCTCGAGGCAACTTTCTATTACATGTGGTGACACCAATCTCGAAATAATGAGAGCAAAATATTGATGCTTCACATAGCAAGTACACGTTAACAACTGACCCTTCCACTCGAGCTTTATTTTTCACATCTTTTTTCAACTGCTTTAGATACCTATAGTGAAGATTGTTTAAATTAGCTTACAAAAATAGCATCATACATTACGATGTACCATACAAACCTTTCAAATGGATACATCCACCAATATTGGACAGGACCGGCTATCTTCGCTTCATATGGAAAATGTACTGGTAAATTTTCCATGGAGTTAAAAATACCAGGGACAAAGATGGTCTCTAATTTACATAATATTATTGGGATATCAGTTTCAATCCTTTCCATGTCTTTTATTGTGATTGATGTTGCTGTTAATGTTTTGAAGCAAATACTCAACTCTGTTAATGCTTCCCACACTTGTTGTGGCAACATCTCGCGAAATGCAATTGGAATCAATCTTTGCATAAAAACATGACAATCGTGGCTTTTCACTCCGAACAGTCTATACCCTATTAAATCAACACACCTCCCCAAATTAGAAACATAACCATCGGGGAAACACAATTTCTCCACCCATTGGCAAATGATATTATTTTGATTCTTGTCCAGAGTGTAGTATGATCTTTCATTATCTTCGACTCCTTTTCTCTTCCCACAATAGAGCTTCAGATCTCTTTTGGCTGCTACATTGTCCTTCGTCTTTCCCTTGACATCCATTACAGTGTAAAAAAAAATTTCAAATAAATTTTTAACAATATGCATAACATCAAATTTATGTCTAATGAGGTTTGTTTTCCAATATGGCAAATCCCAAAATATGCTTTTCTTTTTCCAACCATGATCGCCACATCTTTTGTTTACATCATCAACATTTAGTTCAGTCACTTTTACCAAACGTAATTGTTCAATCTCCCTTAAAGTTTGTTTACCCTTCTTACTTGGAGGAGGACCTTCTATCACTTGACGATTCTTCCTGAACTTATTTTTATCCTTTCTATATGGGTGATTTACCTGTAAAAATCTTCTATGGTAGTCAAACCATGACATATTATTACCATTCTTTAGTCTGAATGCTTGTGTATGTTTCCTACAGTGTGGACATGCTAGCTTACCTGTTGTAGACCATCCGGATAACATTGCATATGCTGGAAAATCGATTATTGTCCACATCAAAGCTGCTCTTAGATGGAAATTTTGTTTTAAAGATATATCATATGTTACTACGCCTTCTTCCCATAATTGCTCCAACTTTGCAACAACTGGTTGCAAAAATACATCTATTTTATGCTTAGGGTTTGACGGTCCTGGCACAAGTGTGGTAAAAAAGATGTAAGGCTCTTTTATGCACATAGAAGGTGGAAAATTATAAGGTGTTATAATAGTAGGTCAAGATGAATATTGTTTTCCAAATGCTCCATGTGGTGCAAACCCATCTGTACTTAGGCCTAATCTTACGTGAAGTACTTCTGCTACAAATGAGGGATGACTTTTATCAAAGTGCTTCCAAGCTTCTGAATCGGATGGATGACACATTACTCCAGTATCATGTCCATGATTCTCGGAGTGCCATCGCATGGAAGCGGATGTTGCTTGTGAAGCATACAGTCTCTTCAACCTTGGAGTCAAAGGAAAGTAATGCATTTTCTTGAAGGATATGTGAGAACATCTTGCCAAAAAAATTGACCGTTTGTACCTATCTGCATTGCAAAATCTGTACCGATAAAGATCTTTGTCTTGCCTCCAATATATCCAGATTTGCAGCAGTCAATCATCTCCACAGGCAAACCTAGTGCTTGTATTAACTTTTTGCTCTCGTATAAACTACCCACCATATATTTCTCCTCCGGTAACACATCATTTATCAGCTAGCAGATAGCATCATAACTTTGCTCAGGTATGCGATACTCTGATTTTATATTCAATAGTCTAGCTACAACAGATAGTTGTCACTTTTTTACATCCAGGCCACAATTTTTATCGGTTGCATCTAGCATATCAAAGAATTTTTAATCTAGTGCATTTGGCTCCTCTTCAGGATCACCATTATTTAAATTAGGAGCCATTGCATCTATGACCATATCTCTATAAGAACATGCACCTTTACTAAAATTTGTGTTTGAATCATCCACCCCTAAAAACGTATTGTCATCAACAATTGATTTTTCCCCTTGTTTATCCCAACACCAATATTCCTCAACAAAACCAAACTTGTACAAATGAGTCTTAACAGTATCAACTTTTGTATATGGTATGTTACAAGATTTTATGCATGTGCATTTGATTTTATTTTCATCCATGAACCTATGTTGACTGGTAGCAAAATCTATAAAAAAATTTTACTCCTTGTACAAAACCATGCGATATACAACAACTACTATCTTTTCTTTCATACATCCACTTTCTACTTGGATTGTTCATTGTCTTATCTGTAAAAGTATAAATGTAAATAACACAATATTAATTATATGTTCATTAATGTTGATTTGAATTCATATATGACATTTGAATTAAATAAATAGTTACCATACAAACATCACAAAGGTACCTTCACAACGACTCGTTTCATAAAGCTAATGACCGAATGATGAACAGATCTTCAAAGTTTTCTAATTTGAATGGTTGAACAACCTTTGTAATTGGATAATGACTTAGAATATTAGTAGAATGTTTTAATTGAGATTGACACTTGTAGAACACATATTCAAACAGAGTATGTATCGATTAGGGAAACTTCGACAACCCTTGATTTCAATGTGTTGGATGGATACTAGGTCATATTATTGGGTCGATATTATTCAACAATAGGTTATAACCCATGTAGTATATGGGTAATTATAAATTTAAATAACATTCATAATAAATATAAAAATATAGATCTACTTAAAATATAAATTATATATATATATATATATATATATATATATATATATATATATATATATATATATATATATATATACATTTTTTTCTTAATAACGACTTGATTAAACAATTTTTTTTATTTCCATAACAAAAATGTCGCCTTCACTTTATAAATTGAAAATAGACAAAAATGCCCTTGAAATCTAACCAAATAGGTCACAATGAACTTTTGGTTAGTAAAATGGAAAAGAAAAAGATAACATACATATTAAAAGTAACATATATATATATATATATATATATATATATATATATATATATATATACACATACATACATATCAAAAGTAACACCAAAATACACATACAATATGCATCACTAATTGTGTGAATCAAACAATTATCATATATACAACTACTCAAAACAAATGTCAAACATCCTAGCAAACTTTACAAAACTTGCATCCCACAAAAAACGAATTTCACAATTCAACAACCAATTGTATTGATTCATAAAAGCTATTCCATAATTGCTCACAGAAGGATGCTTTGCACAACTTCTATGTAAGCCGTGGAATTTTATCTGCTTTGACCGCCTTACCAAGTGGTTTTGAACCTTGTTACAGGTGTGCCTTAGATTCCAACTCCTTCTACTATTAACGTAGGAATTATTTAACATGATCAGAGCTCATTGCTTCCATTCAATGCCTTCGGCCATCAACATCATTCTCAGGACAAAGATCGCATCCAACTGCCCCTGATCGGTTGCATTTTGAAGCAACTGTTTCCCTGCTATTTATTCCCCTAACGTAAAATACTTCGCCTGACATACAAATAAGTAATCATACAATTTTAAAAATACAAATATAGAAAACTAATTGAATTCGCAATAATCCGATTGGTTAAAAAAAGATTACCATTCCATCATTGAAGAGTACGTATGGGTTGTTCAACATTTTGCATCTGCTTATGACTTCATACTGTCGAATACTTAAGGGACAAAACCTTAGTCGATTTGTGTCTATGATTTTATATATTGTGTCTGATGTTAAAGAATCCCTAAATAGTTTACAACTATAATTCACACAAATCAACAAAGTTAATCTATTAACCACTAAATTTAATATGTATATAAGTATAATATAAGTAATACACATCATACTTACACTAACTGGCACTTAAAAGCATCGATTGGTTAATTTCCTCCAACCGTAGTTACTATTTTTTCGATCAAGGGTGATGGCAAAGCAGTAATTCTTGTTCCTTTTTGTCTTGTTTGCATTCTTTCTGATGAACAACTCGCTGCCATTATGTTGAACTGTGTCGAATGTATTCAAATTATATAAGAACAACAAGTTTAGGGTTTATTGATCAACGTGTCAGAATGTTGACTGTTGGGGATGGAATGTAGATGATCAATCGCCGATAAACTAAATCGACGACATGACTCTGACTAAAATTATGGCGCTTAAATATGTAGACTATGAATTGACATAATTTCCCTTTAAGTAACATAGATTACTACGTAAATGGTTATGGTATTTTTGTAAATACCTACGGAAATTTTTGTAAATAAATTAAAAGTTTAAATTTAAAAAGATGAAGTTAAATAAAATTATTGATTAAAGTTATAGAGACAAATTTAAATAAAATTAATGACATAAGTAGGATTCGAACCTCCGACTTCGGGTGGAAATTAAGATGCGTTTTCCAGCTAAACTAAATTAACTTCAGTTTTTTCTAATTGAATGGACACCATAACCCACTACCATGTTAACCAATGCCCCATATCCATATGTCATCAATGGACACCATAAGCCACTACCATGTCAACTAATGGCCCATATGTCATACATGGACACCATAAGCCACTACCATGTCGACCAATGGCTCATATGTCATCCATGGACACCATAAGCCACTACCATGTTGACCAATGGCCCATATGTCATCCATATGTCAACCATGGACACCATAAGCCATTACCATGTGGACCAATAAACCATATGTCATCAATGGACACCATAAGCCATTACCATGTGGACCAATGGCTCATATGTCATCCATGCACACCATAAGCCACTACCATGTCGACCAATGGCCCATATGTCATCCATGGAAACCATAAGCCACTACCATATTGACCAATGGCCCATATGTCATCCATATGTCAACCATGGACACCATAAGCCATTACCATGTGGACCAATCAACCATATGTCATCCATGGACACCATAAGCCATTACCATGTGGACTAATGGCCTATATGTCATCCATGGACACCATAAGCCACTACTATGTTGACCATTGGCCAATATGTTATACATATGTCTACCATGGACACCATAAGCCATTACCATGTGTACCAATCAACCTTATGTCATCCATGGACACCATAAGCCATTACCATGTGGACCAATCAACCATATGTTATCCATAGACACCATAAGTCACTACCATGTCAACCAACGGCCCATATGTCATCCATGGAAACCATAAGCCACTACCATGTCAACCAACGGCCCATATGTCATCCATGGAAACCATAATCCACTACCATGTTGACCAATGGCCCATATGTCATCCATATCTCAACCATGGACACCATAAACCATTAGCATGTGGACCAATCAACCATATGTCATCCATGGACACCATAAGCCATTACCATGTGGACCAATGGCCCATATTTCATCCATACATACCATAAGCCACTACCATGTCGACCAATGGCCCATATGTTATCCATAGACACCATAAGCCATTGCCATGTTGACCAATGGCCCATATATCATCCATGTGTACTCTTTCTCTAGAACTCATTCATCTAACCTCTTATAGTGACTTAAACTTGTCTTGTCCATCTTCATGAATTTACAGTTTCGAATTCCCATATTTTTCTAATAAAGGACCAAATTGCCCTTTTGGCATGTAACATCCCAAAAATCACGGTAAGATTTTTATTTTTCAAAAACCACCTAATGACTATAATTGTTCACATAACACTGTTTCCAAAAGTTATAATTACAAATCAGCGTATCCCAAGATTGAATATCATAAAATCTGAAGGATGTGCACGATCAAGCTTTTGCCTTGCCCTGATCATCTGAAGTACCTAAAACAATAAACTGTAACTGTAAGCACGAAGCTTAGAGAGTTCCCCCAAAGTACCACCATATAAAATATACAATCATGCATGCTAGGTCCAATCAGTCATCGAACTGGAATACACTCGAGTCTACAACCTCCCAATTGGATTGCCCAAAATATCGCATACTGGGTCCACAACCTCCCAGTTGGATTACCCTAGCCCACAACCTCCCAGTTGGATTGCCCTTCATATAACAAACTAGGTCCACAACCTCCCAGTTAGATTAGCCTTGCCCACAACCTCATTGTTAGATTGCCCCGGGCTTGTTGACTGCCAGCAAAAAGCAATACAGTCACAACCTAACCATATTATGTCCACATATGCATCAGATAAACAAATAACTACTTAGCATACAAACATGCAGATCTACAGATTACTACTGCAAAGCAACATCCTATATACCAAGATACAGATCTAACATATCACTACAACATAACAACATCCCATATACCATGATACATAACCAAGTGGGCCAGCGTTGGTGCCTTCGACCCATAGCACAATGAGAAAAACTCACCTCCCAGTCTGAAAAAGTCATTAAATAGGACACTATTCCAAATATCAGCTCTAACCATCACATATTCATCAAATAGTGACCAATCTCAATGATAACTAAAAATACCCAAAATACTCCTAGGTCAAACTTGGTTAAATCATGTTCAAAGTTAAAAAGTCAAGAAGTCAAACTTGGTCAACACAGTTGAGTACGCCCAGCGTACTCAGCTTGTACGCTTGGCGAGTTAACCAAAAAACATGATGACTGACCACGAAAGCCCAATGTTCGCGGCTATTTCTTTTTCCTTTTCATTAAGAGCTTAATCCTTATGCTCTTTTATCCATAATACAAATCCAACCCTAAAATAACGTCCTTAACTATCAGTTTCCAACTATATGGTCTTTAATGGCCATTAAGTGCCTAAACACAAAAACCCTAACTACTTAACTTATCAAGACCTTATAACTAATCAATGGAAAGAAACTAACAACCAGGATTACATTTTTATGCTTCTATATGCTCCAAAACGTCTTAAAGGATAACTTATATGGATTAGAGCAACCCATACTTATAATACCAAGATTATGGGACCAAAAGAACATATTTTCATAGTTAAACAAGATCCAATCAATGCTTCATCACGTTCAGGCTTTATACCATTAAATAGTGTTATGATGTTGTTATTCTGGATCCAAATTGTTCCACTCCTCCAAGATTATCTTCTCTTCTTTCCCTCTCCTTTAATATCATGAAAACACACTCAAAGGCTCCCGAATGCTCTCAGATGGATTGGGGTTTCCAAAGATCAAAGTTGGGGCTGGAGGCTAATGAAAGAAGAGAGGCTTGGGAATTAAGGAAGTTTAAATAGGGTCCAAACCCTAAATATTAGGGTTTGGTTCTGGCAAGAACACGTAGCGTTCCTGGGGGAACGCCCAATGTTCTCAAGCTTTGCCCAATAAATACGAAAATGCCATTATGGACCAATTTTGCAATTAATTCACATCGAAGGGTCAAAATGCAATTAATTATCATACTAAGGGTTAAAAGTGGAAATACCTAAATATCGAGATGTTACATGGTCAATCTTTGACTGAAAGTCAAATCTGTCACACCCCAAACCAAAACGGCGAAAGCGTTTGGGGGTAGAAGACATCATGTTTAGTATCACAACACATGCATCATAGTAATCAAAGTAAGAAACAGTCATTGCATTAATATGAAAGTGTTTATAAAGTATGTGGTTCACATAATATTGACTCCAAAAGTAAATAACAAAACAAGACATGAAGCTACTATACTCCATCTTCTGAATCCCAGTGCGCGTACATGTCTACTAGTTTCCTAAGAATACAAGTTATTTTGAAAGAGTAAATAAGCATTTAAGCTGGTGAGTTCATAAGTATTTAAGTTGTGAAAAGTAAGTTGTAAGTTCTGTTTAGAAACGTTCGTCTGTTCCTCCAAAAAAATCCAATATTTTCTAATATGATGATTGAAAGTAAAAATGACTTTACAATTCCTTCTATGAGTACTAAATGGATACAAGTTATATACAATTTAGAGTGAACAGAAAATCGATTGTGTGAATCTGGCCTAAGCCCACAACCAAACAAGGAATAAGGAATGAGGCGGAAGTCACACATCCCATTGTTTGTTAGATCTTCACTGTATATGACCCTAGCGTATTCATTTGGGACTTATAGAGTTAACTGTAATAGTTCTTTATATTTGATGAAAACATTATTTAAGAAAATATATTTCCTTTAGTATAAATGGTAACCACAATAGTTCCTTCTATAATAATATAGTTTATACAAGCTATATATAATCTAATATTGAACAGACAGTTAAATGGGTGAATCTGCCTAAGCCCACAACCAAACAAGGAACAGGAAGTAAGGCGGAAAGCACACTTCCAACTGCATATCGGATAATAATTATATATAACCCTGATGTATAAACTGAGATATTATAGAATTAACCATTAAAGGTCCTTTAAATTATACGGGTTTAATAAAATTAATTAAACCCTGTTACTGATAAGTTTCTAGTTTAGCCTACTAAATGTTCTATCTGAAAAGTATGTTTTTGTACTAGAAAACGGTATATTGAATTTGTATGCTATGACCTGACCCATACCTGGTACTCCTTATGATTACTTGGTGTATACAGAATATATATAACTAAGATCGATAGATAGTAGACTAGGTGAATCTGCTCTAAGCCCACAACTAAACAAGGAACATGAAATGAAGCAGAAGGCACACATTCTACTGTCTGTCGGATCCGATTAATATATCCCTGATGTATCCACAAAGGAATCATAAAGTTAGCATTACAGGCCCCCTTTTAACTAAATGTTCATGTTACTAGGAAGTTATGTGGCGTTTTTCTATTTGTTAGGATGACTACTAGAAGTAATGAAATCATGTGCTCTAAACGCCTCAGTCGATATTGTTGTGAGTTTTGTATATATTAATATGATATATTTATTATTGTCCGGTACATTGTAGATGTACCCTTTATAAATAACATCCGGTACTTTATAGATGTATCCCATATATAACTCTGGTACTTTGTAGATGTACCCTATATATTTTTGGATTAATGTCTAAGTCCATAACTATAATTCGTATGTACTTGACCCGACTTGGCATGGTCCATTTGGGTTGCATGGCATTGGAACAATTGGATAGACAAGATGGAAAAAAGGATACTATTGATTTATATTAATATATTATAAGTTCTAATATATTACTAAGAAATCATATTATTTAATTAGTATTGATCAAGTATTAATTTGGATATAATTTAGTGATCAAAAATAGACAAATTAAATATATGGGGATTGATTGTATATGGGCTTATGATCCAAGATTCCTTATGTTGGGTTTAACCCATGTGGTGACCCATGGATACTCCATGGAGGTTAAAACCCATAGAGCATAAGGAATGGGTAAAGTCATGGGTTACATGGTGTAACCCTAATGTGCACACTTTATAAAGAACCCATTGGCTGGTGAAATTGGACTAGTATATATAATTGAGGGCTATGCCGATTTCGAAGAGAGAACCTAAGTATCCTTATTCTCAAGGTTATTCCAAGTGTTCATGGTGTTGTGTGAACCATTTGAGGTGTCACACTTGAGGCACTAGGCTCTTGAGCTCCATGGAATCAAGTTACATAAAAAAGGTATGTATTCTATCTAGTTTTTGTTTCCTAGTACATATGATTGTAAGCTAGTTAGGGTAATACCTTGGAAACTTCAAGATTGCATGTATAATAGTGAAAACATATATCCAAGTGATGTGTGTAAAACCAACTAGTTTTAATCCTACTAACTTAAACACAAAGACAAACACACGAAAGGCAGTGTACCTATCGATTAGCAGTTTAGTTCAGGTAAGTAGGGTATCGAACACAGGGAACGGTAAACAATTAAAATAGATGCTAATATTATCTAAATAAAACAAGTAATAGAAGGAGTTTTCTCTAGTTTTGCAAGACTAGAAACTTAAACAATTAAATAAAACTTAAACTAAGAAACTAAGAGCTAAGCAAATAAAAATCAACTAAATTCAATAATAAAGAGGACTTCTATTTAGGTTCGACTCATTTGTTCCCATGGATGATTTCGATGTATCGGATTAAGTCTTCATTAGCTACCGACTAAGATGATTAGTTCCATGTTCGCTATTACTAATCCTTAGGAAACAAATTAACTCAAGCAGTGGCCATTTGTCTAAATCAACGGATTTCCTAGTTATTGATTCGGGTTAAATAAGACTTGTAATGGTTAATCAAATTGGTGATTCAATTAACCTCTTGTTGATGGTGTATCACACAAGCTCACACATTAACTTACCTATCTTCAAGTTAATTCTAGTTTCACATTCGTTATTCCTAGACATACAACTATGTGGTCACGTAAATCATATGAAATTAGCAACTAAGAGATGTTCATACAACTTAATTACTAATTTATTAACAGAAAAATAGTTATTGTTAACACATAAGGTTCTTTAACAAGCTTAATAAAACATAATCACCAATTAAAATTAATCCTAATCAAATAATCAATCCATGTTCACAAATTCATCTACCTAAACAGAAGTTATGATTTTTTAGCTCATGATTACAGCAGAAACAAACACAAAAACGAAATCAATTGGTAAAAACATAGTTCAAACAAGAGATTAGGTAAGAGTAAACTTGATTTTGACTTGATTCTCCTTAAAATTGAATGTAGGGTTGATTCCCTTGCTTCCCACGCTCTAGCAGCACCTTTAGTCGACAATTGGCCTCCAAGGGTTCATCTATCTGCTAGGGTATCGATCTGAAAGTCCCTTTATATAGATTTTCACAAAACAGGGGCTATTCGGCGAGTACAATGACCTACTCGGCGAGTCCATCACTTAAAACCCGTGTACGGCAAGTCAGCGCATCCAGAATCGCGAAACTTCTGACCAACTCGGCGAGTAATTGGCCCTACGCGCCGAGTACGTTTGGAATCAACATTTTCTCAAAACACGGAAGTCATCCGAAATTGTATCTAGTTTTCAGAACATTTTGAATCTCGTCAATCGGAGTTACGGTTCATGAGATATGGCCAAAACACTGATGAGGGGTCAAGCTGTCCAGCAACATCCTTCTTTCTTCAAAATCCAAGATCCAAGCTTCCAATAGCTAGTTCCGCTTCCTTTTCCATCCGAGCATGTCTTTGTTACTGAAAATGAAATATTCAAGCTAATTAAGCACCTTTGGTTCATTATTTGAGATAAAATTAACATAGAGTATTAAGATCATGCATGATTTTTATAACTAAATATGCCCATATCAAAATACCCCACACTTGACTTTTGCTTGCCCCCAAGCAAAACTGAATTTTAGTATACTAATATTACATAAGACAATCCCAATCAAACCCATCCATTATGCCAAGACCGCAACGCATGCATTTGTGTCTAAAATTTTCCTAATAACCCCCCATACTCCAAATACTCACAATCCTCATAAACATTCGCCCACTTTTTCCGAACAATGCTCATTTTATGCATCCCTCCGAATCCATCCTCAGAAAACCTCTTAACCTCAAGGTATTTTTGGTTGAGCAACCCAAGCATACATAATCTAGAAAATTACAATTTATGATACCACTATGGAGCTCTTTGGAATTCTTCATTTCTTTGACATTCGATCTTTAATTTCTTTGAATTCACCACCTTGTTGTTTGATTTTTGGTATCTTCAACTTTTTGAATTTCTTCGGAATTTTCGATCTTCTAATTTCATACTTAACTTTGATGCTCCAAAAATTCTTCAAACTTTTTTTTGTAATTCTCTCTCTCTTTTTAACATGTAACTTACTTTTTTTTTCACTCAAAACCCTACATGCTTAAGCAGGGGCGCTCAACTTCAACCTTTATTGGTTAACGATAATAATTTTCCTGGATACATTTCTGGTACACGATGCTAAACATATTACATCCTTCAAACAAAGCGAGGTCGTGTTTTTGTCCCATGATTTCACTGGAATAAGGAAGCCACAAATGCACTAGAACGTATATAGGTTCAACTAAACATTTGGGTTTTCATGCAATCATCAAATATAATACTAGCATGATCCATAATTGCTTTACCAAAATTTTCTAAATTAATCCTAGCAAATTTTATGCAAAACTTTAAATTTAACTAGTGTAACCATTCAACCCCCTACCCCACACTTAATTTATGCAATGTCCCCATTGCATATCATGCATGTTAAAGAACAATAAAATAAAGAGGGAATTGGAACAAACTCCCCTGGGATCGTAGTTGCAAGGTTGAACTTCTTCATTTAAAGCTCCATCTTCAGCTGACTTTAGACATGGGAACAGCTCATCCATGTCATGGGTGTCAAAATCTCGTGTGGTACAGTCTTTATAAAAGCTCCAAATATAAGGGAAAAACTCTTGGAAATGCTCGGAAAATGATCTTAAAAGAATAGAATCAATTCCCATATCAAATGTCATCAAATCTTCAGCTCAAAAGTAAGAAGAATGAGCGACTCATCGAGTCAGTATGTAGACTCGCCGAGTTGAAGCGTAAATGGCAGAAGAATCGTGAATTTTCACATGGACTCGGCGAGTCCATAAGATGCACTCGGCGAGTAGACCGTTGTGTGACAAAAATTTTATTCTGCCCAAGTCCATTTCTGATGTATGGGGGTTATATAAACTAATAATTTCCCTCATTTTTCTTTAGGTAATAAACACTATATAACCCTTCTATCAATTGGACTCATAGCTTGACTCAAAACTTCGTTTGCTCTCTCGCCTAGACTCGATTTCTCGCTTCATCAGCCTTGACTCTAGATCCTCACATGCATCCTTACACTCAAACTGAAAAGATCAAAAACAAATACCAAGTAATAATAAAAATAAATCAAAATAAAAATCCTAAATTATCCCTAAATACTAGAAGTTTAGAAAGAAAAAGAAAAAGCAAACTCTAATGACGGGTTGCCTCCCGCAAGCGCTTCTTTTTGTGCGAGTCTTTAGCTGGACTCCCAACCTAATAAACTTCCAATAAACTCAATGTCAATCCATCCGTTGCATTAAATATTTTCTTTGGACCAATTTGTGAAATTTGGTTCTTTACTTCTAAAATTGGCCAAACGAGCTTGAATACACAAAACCCAAGAATATTGACAACGGTTGGAACCGGTTGGATACTAATCATAAATGGATCATGATTTAGAACTTTCTCCAAAGTTGGAATCGTCACCCCATGCTTTGAAACACAAACCGGAAATACAGGGGGGCATGTCGTGGTAATAGTCAAACCACAGCTTGGTTCCTGCAATTCAGCTTGATCTTGTTCTTCATCTGACCCTTCTGCTAGCAATCTTTCCAGCTCCTCCAAGTCTCTTTCTGGATTAAATTCTTCATCTTGTAACTCAGATGTCCCTTCTGTGTTGGGCAAGATGTTATCTAACCATCTTCCAAATTTCTTCAAATCTTCATCTAAGTCATACTCCTCATCTCCTTGCTCAATTTCCTGTACTACTTCCTCAAGAAAAGCATCAAAAGCATCGAGATTTGGAAAATACATAATAAATAAAAATAAAAATAAAATTAAACTAAATAAAAAAAATCAATCAACAAATAAAATTAAAAAAATGATAACAATTAGCAAATAAAATTAACTATTTAGAACCGTTCCCCGGCAACGGCGCCAAAAACTTGATGTGTGTAAAACCAACTAGTTTTAATCCTACTAACTTAAACACAAAGACAAACACACGAAAGGCAGTGTACCTATCGATTAGCAGTTTAGTTCAGGTAAGTAGGGTATCGAACACAGGGAACGGTAAACAATTAAAATAGATGCTAATATTATCTAAATAAAACAAGTAATAGAAAGAGTTTTCTCTAGTTTTGCAAGACTAGAAACTTAAACAATTAAATAAAACTTAAACTAAGAAACTAAGAGCTAAGCAAATAAAAATCAACTAAATTCAATAATAAAGAGGACTTCTATTTAGGTTCGACTCATTTGTTCCCATGGATGATTTCGATGTATCGGATTAAGTCTTCATTAGCTACCGACTAAGATGATTAGTTCCATGTTCGCTATTACTAATCCTTAGGAAACAAATTAACTCAAGCAGTGGCCAGTTGTCTAAATCAACGGATTTCCTAGTTATTGATTCTGGTTAAATAAGATTTGTAATGTTTAATCAAGTTGGTGATTCAATTAACCTCTTGTTGATGGTGTATCACACAAGCTCACACATTAACTTACCTATCTTCAAGTTAATTCTAGTTTCACATTCGTTATTCCTAGACATACAACTATGTGGTCACGTAAATCATATGAAATTAGCAACTAAGAGATGTTCATACAACTTAATTACTAATTTATTAACAAAAAAATAGTTATTGTTAACACATAAGGTTCTTTAACAAGCTTAATAAAACATAATCACCAATTAAAATTAATCCTAATCAAATAATCAATCCATGTTCACAAATTCATCTACCTAAACAGAAGTTATGAGTTTTTAGCTCATGATTACAGCAGAAACAAGCACAAAAACGAAATCAATTGGTAAAAACATAGTTCAAACAAGAGATTAGGTAAGAGTAAACTTGATTTTGACTTGATTCTCCTTAAAATTGAATGTAGGGTTGATTCCCTTGCTTCCCACGCTCTAGCAGCACCTTTAGTCGACAATTGGCCTCCAAGGGTTCATCTATCTGCTAGGGTATCGATCTGAAAGTCCCTTTATATAGATTTTCACAAAACAGGGGCTACTCGGCGAGTACAATGACCTACTCAGCGAGTCCATCACTTAAAACCCGTGTACGGCAAGTCAGCGCATCCAGAATCGCGAAACTTCTGACCAACTCGGCGAGTAATTGGCCCTACGCGCCGAGTATGTTTGGAATCAACATTTTCTCAAAACACGAAAGTCATCCGAAATTGTATCTAGTTTTCAGAACATTTTGAATCTCGTCAATCGGAGTTACGGTTCATGAGATATGGCCAAAACACTGATGAGGGGTCCAGTCCTTCTTTCTTCAAAATCCAAGATCCAAGCTTCCAATAGCTAGTTCCGCTTCCTTTTCCATCCGAGCATGTCTTTGTTACTGAAAATGAAATATTCAAGCTAATTAAGCACCTTTGGTTCATTATTTGAGATAAAATTAACATAGAGTATTAAGATCATGCATGATTTTTATAACTAAATATGCCCATATCACCAAGGTATTTAGGGTTGCATGTACACAATAGGAGTGTTAGAATGCTCAAAACCCAACGGTGGTATTAGAGACTAGGCTTGTCTTCACTTATACTTGATGCAGACTTGTTTTTTCAAAGCTAAAACTGTCCAGACCATAAAACTCGACGAGTTTATGCAAAAAACTTGATGAGTTCCTCAAGGAACTCGATGAGTTTTGGGTGCTGACACCTTGCTGTTTGATGTTTTTGGATGGAATTGGACTAGGAACATAACCCTAAGCTGTTTTTGAACTTGTAAACCTGTTTTTTGATGTGGTAATGTTCATGCTAATCCAATTTCATATATAATTGTTAATAGATTCATGTTTTGTATTAGTTTAATGGTTAGGCTAATAACATGAAAAAGTTTGATATGAATTATCTTGTTCTTTTGAGTTTGCTTAGATTAATAGAAAAGTTATGTGATAATATGTTTTCAATCCAAATTGATCTAAATGGTGATCATAAAATGTTTTTTTGTAACTTGTCCTCAAGTTATATGAAAAGTCACATTTAAGATTCATAAAATTCATAAAGATTTCCATGAGTTATGAATAAGGAAGAGTCACATTCTTTTAATGGTTTGAAGTCTTCCATAACTTGTTCTCAAGTTATGGAACTTGAAGAGTTTTTAATTAAAACTACTTTAAACTCATAAGATATGGAATTGAAAAGTTTTTGAATAGTTCAAAACTTGCCCTCAAGTTTTGGAATTTATAAAGTTTCCCCTCATGAATACTTTAATTCCAAGTTAAGCTCTTAGAATTTTAAAAGTTAAAATTCAACCCTTATACTTTATAATATTATAAGTTAATTATATATACATACATATATATATATATATATATATATATATATATATGTATGTATGTATGTATGTATGTATGTATAAGAGTAAAGTCAGTTTACCATTAGTAGGCCTCATTTACGAAGTCGGTCTATAAAGTGGGTATAAGGTTACTGCCTATAAAATAACAATTTAATGGGTGTCGACTCTCACCCACCGCTTCCTTGACTGGTAGAGGGTTGTTAGACGAATAAGTAGGACAAGGATTATAATTCTCCCTTCATTAAAAGTATTAATGATAAATACTAAGTACCTAAACTCTTATTAATACCCAACCTTAGTTACTTACAAAAATGTGAATTTGGTGCTAACCCATGAAATTACACTTTGCAATTTGCTTAATTCGGTTAGTGGAGCGTGTCTGCTTAACTGACACACTAGCTAGATTTAACAAGGTAGGCAAAGGGTAACTTAATGTTTATCATAGTATCAGTGGAGTGCGTATGGTTACTGACACATCGATTGAGGGGTAAACATTAAGGGTACCAAGTATATTTGCATGGTTATTCACACCTTGTTTTGTGATCGTCAGCATCCCAGTCACAAAACATGAGATGGCACAATCGAGATTGAAACATGCCATTGAAAAGTTCAATGAATCTTAAAATATCTAGGAGTTTCAAATCCAATTAAAAACCCTATAACAAATTATTTCATTTTTCATGGTGGAAATTGGTGAATCGTCATTCACCTACCTTCAAATATTTTGTAGCTTGGATTACGGCATCCCTCTTCCATGTTATAAAATATTGTGTTGGGTCCTAGCCTGAATATTTCAAATTGGGTATTATATTAAGGATTTAAATCAACTAACTTGAATTTCACCCATTGTAGATGTCTGGTTCAGAAAACAATGATCTTCCCAAATCTTATGGAACAAGCTTTCCTAATGAAAATGACTTCCTGAGTTTGGCTCATGGAAATCATACTTCTCTTCCTCCTCCTCCTCCAATTATTCTCCCTGACCTACAAGCTCAAATACTTGAAAAGTTCAAGATCACTCAAGCCCTGCTAACAATGAAACATAGAGATGGAAGACATGTTTGCACTCATGTCTTAAGAATGAAGTAACACATTGATAGGTTAAGAATGTTAGGTGTCATTGTCCTAAGGAAGTTGGCTATTGATTGGGTCCATCAGTAACTTCCTGAGTCATATAGTAAGTTTATTAAAGACTATTATGTGACAAATCACGACATGACCCTAATAGATCTTTCTTATTTACTTATCGCTGCTGAATCAAAAATGATTTGGTGCACTAGTCAAGAAAATATGGGTGGAAAGTCTATTTCTCAAACTGTCATGGATATAGACAATGGTAGTCCAGAAAAGCTTTCTCTTCCCAATGGAAATGGATCGGCCTTGGTCAACCCGGTTGACCGGAAGGTAAAGAGAAAGTTTAAGTCTAGAATAGCCTTTTGTACCATTCCTGAAGAGTCTATATGTTTTTGTTGGATAAGGTGTCTAAGTCCATAACTATTTCTGGTATGCACTTGACCCGACCCGACATGGTCCATTTGGGTTGCATGGCACCATGCAATTGGATAGACTAAATGAGAGAAATAACACTTGGAGATTATTAATATATTATAAGTTCTAATATATTAATAATATTATTTGATTAGTTTGATCAAGAATTAATTTAAAATTAATTATGTGATCAAAAGATAACTAATTAAATATATGGGTTGATTATGTAAATCATCCATATCTTGTATAGTGGGCTAAAAGGCTCCATGGACTATCAAGTTGGGTTCCACCCATAGGATGCTCCATGGATGCTCCATGGGAGTTACAAACCCATGGATCATGGAAATGAAGAGTCATGACACATTAGGGTTTAACCCTAGATGTGTCAACACTATATAAGTAACATGTTCTCCACCTAAAATCGGCTACACTAAGAAACAAGAGGGCTTGGCCGATTTTGAGAAGTGTGTGTTCTCTCATAAGTTCTTCCAAGAGCATTTGGTGTTGTGTGAAGCATTTGAGGCATCACACTTGGGGTGCTAGGCTCACAAGGTTTCAAGGAACACAAACAACAACAAGGTAAGTTATTCTATCTATACTTTAAGTTAAAATTGTTCCCCATGTATGCTAGATAGGAATATAACCTTGGAATTCAACTTTGCATGATAATTAGACAAACATAGATCCAAGGTTATTAGGGTTGCATGTACACTTAGGAAGTGTTAGAATGCTCAAAACCCATCAGTGGTATCAGAGCCTAGGCTTGTTTGCTCTTATTTGTGCTTAAAAGTTGAAAACAGAATCGGAAATCTTGCTGTCTGCGAATGGACTCGTCGAGTCTATAGGGGGGACTCGTCGAGTTCATGAGTATCTTCAACCAACTCGATGAGTGAGTTCATGCACTCGGCGAGTAGGGTCGACTGATTGCAGAATTTCGATTTAGTTGCTGGAAATGAATTAGAAACATTACCCTAAACTGTTTTGGTAATTGAAAACTTGTTTTTGGTGGTGTAATGGCTTTGCTAATTCATTTACAAACAACTAGTTATCAAAATTACAAAGTTTTAAATGTAATTTTTGATTGTGTTCATATTCAAGTTCTTGTTCTTATGATGTTTTAGATGATCATAGGAATTATTTGTAACCTATTTGGTAGATTAATTCTTGATCATAATGTGTTTTAATGGAGTCCATAACTTATCCTTAAGTTATGGAAAACCAAGAGTCACACTTGAGTTAAAACCATTAAAACAAATACAAGAGTTAGAAAAATGAAGAGTCTTCATTTTATTACTCTATTAAACTCATAAGTTACAAGAAATGAAAAGTTTTGAAAGTTACAAAACTTGCCCTCAAGTTTTGGAACAAGTAAAGTTAAGTTAAAACTTTAAGTTCCAACCCCTAGAATTTTAAAAGTTAAAATTCAACCCCTATACTTATATTATGATGATTTAATAATTCTATATATATGTATAAGAATAAAGTCGTCTTACCGCTAGTACGCCTCATTCACGAAGCCGGTCTATAAGGTGGGTATAAGGTAGTTGCCTATAAAATGGTGACTTAATGGGTGTATATTCTCACCCACCGCTTGCTTGACTGGTGGAGGGTCGTTAGCCGAACGGGTAAGACAAGGACTTATAAATTCTCATTCAAAGTATGATGAATATAATAAAGTAACTAAATGTTTATTAAATTCCCAATCTTAGTTACTTTAGGAAAAATGTGAATAAGGTGCTAATCCATGAAATTACACTTTACACTTTGTCTAAGTCGTTGGTGGAGCGTGTGTGGTTAACCGGCACACTAACTTGGACTTAACAAGGTAGGTAAAGGGTGACTTAAGGTTTATTATAGTATTGGTGGAGCGTGTGTGGTTTACCGGCACATCGATTGAGTGATAAACTTTAAGGGTACTAAGTGATTTGCATGGTTACTTCACACCTCGTTTTGTGATCCTCGGCATCCCAGTCACAAAACTTGGAGGGCACTCTCGAGATTGAAACATGCCTTTGAAAAGTTCATTGGATCTCAAAGAATCTACGAATTTCTAAAACCAATAAAAACTAAATATCTAATATTTCGGTTTTCGTGGTGGAAATTGGTGAATCGTCATTCACCTACCTTTCAAATATGGTATAGCTTAGATTACGGCATACCTCTTCTAAGTTATATTATATTGTGATTGGATCCTAGCCTTAATATTACATTTGGGTGTTTTATTAAGGACTCTCTTAAATCTAAACTAAAGTTGTTCTTCTCTTTCAGATGTCTTCAAATAATGCTTCTGGCTCGAATCCTAATGGCTCCTTTACTCTTATGAGTTTGTGTGGGAAAGTCACCTTTGATGGATCCAACTTCAATAAATGGATCAGAAACATCAGGATGATTACCCGCTACGAGGACAAAGAATATGTCCTTGACAAGGAGCTTAAGGAAATTGATGAGTCCACTGCAACTCCCCAGGAGATCGCTGACTTTCATACTCATGAAAGAGATGCAACCAAGGTGGCTTGCATCATGTTGGCCACAATGACAGCTGAACTCCAAAAGTCTTATGAAGATTTCTACCCTTATGAAATGCACCAAGATTTGATGGAAAGATACCATCAAAGTGCACGACAAGAGAGGTACGAAGTCATCTGCTCCATGATAACAACCATGATGAAGGACGGAGAGTCCGTCACGAGCCACATGCAGAAAATGCAAAGGTATGTGGATCGTTTGCTGAAGCTCAATGTGAACTTCCCTGAGGAGCTTGCAATAGATATCATTTTGCACTCCTTACCATCGTGCTATGATCAATTCCGCATGACATATCACATGAACAAGGAAGAGGTCACCCTCAGCAAACTTCAGGGACTTCTCAAGACCGCAGAAACAGGTCTTAAGGGGAAGTCGGTTGCTATCACTCCTACTCCAGACTCAACTCCGGTTTTGGAAATCGGGCAAAGTCGAGGGAGGAAGAGAAAGAGATCTTCGAAAGGTACCAAGGCCCGGACCCTTGATGGCTCTTCTTCAAGTGGAACCAAGAAAGGTTTCATTACTCCTTCTTCTGACCCAAAAGAGGCTGAATGCTTCTATTGCCATGAAAAAGCTCATTGGAAGCGGAACTGCCCAAAGTACCAGCAGGATGTGAAGGATGGGAAAGTCAAACCCAACCATGCAGGTATTTACACTGTCATTTCTAATAACTCACCCCATTCGAAATCTTGGGTCCTTGATACCGGTTGTGGTATTCATATTTGTTGTGACTTGCAGGGACTAGGAAGAAGTGAGAATGTGGAGCAAGGAAGAATAAACTTAATCATGGGGAATAGGAAAGTTACACCTGTCACCAAGATTGGAGTTTATACTTTATCGCTAAGTAGTGGGTTAAATTTAGATTTGAATAAATGTTGTTATTCGCTAGAAATGGCTAGAAATATTATTTCCTTTCATGCATTGTACAAACAAGGTTTCACCTTTTCGTTTGATAATGAAGTTGGTTCGATTAATGCTTTCTTTAATAATGTACTTTATTTTAAAGCATTACCTTGTGATGGTGTGTATGAAGCTGTATCTGTTGTAGATAACTTAGGAAATAATGTTTTGTGTATTGATTCTACTACTAATAATAACTTGGATAAAGCATCATTATGGCATTGTCGTCTTGGACATATAAGCAAGAAACGCATAGGCCAACTCCAAAAGGATGGAGTCTTGGAGTCGTTTGACCTAAAGTCAAATGATAGTTGCGAATCATGCTTACTTGGAAAAATAACAAAGTCACCCTTCACAGGCTCGTGTGAAAGGGGTGAAGGTTTGTTGGACCTTATACACACGGATGTGTGGGGGCCATTCAAACATGCCACAAGGGATGCTAATCGTTATTATTTGACTTTTACTGATGATTACAGTAGATATGGATATGTCTACTTAATCAAGCATAAGTCAGAGACTTTCGAGAAGTTTAAGGAATTTAAACGGGAAGTCGAGAATCAATTGGGCAGGAACATTAAGATGCTTCGATCCGATCGGGGTGGTGAGTATCTTAGTTCAGAGTTCCTCGACTATCTAAGGAAATGTGGGATTGTCTTACAATTGACACCTCCCAGGACACCGCAGTTGAATGGTGTGGCTGAGAGGCGTAATCGAACCTTGTTGGACATGGTTCGTTCCATGATGAGTCGAGCTTCGCTACCAATCTCATTCTGGGGGTATGCCTTAGAGACTGCCGCCCATATCCTTAATCTAGTCCCTACAAAGAAAGTTGCCAAAACTCCTCACGAGATGTGGACTGGTAAAGTACCTAAACTAGACCACATCAAGATTTGGGGTTGTGAGGCTTTCGTGAGACGCGAGACTCATGATAAGCTCGAACCCCGAAGCGAGAGGTGTATTTTCATCGGCTACCCACAACAATCCTTTGGTTACCTCTTCTACAGACCTAGTGACAATGTGGTCTTTGTAGCAAGAAGAGGAGTCTTTCGAGAAAGAGAGTTTATAAGCCAAGGAGACAGTGGGAGGCAACTTGATCTTGAAGAAATTCAAGAGTCAAGTGGTGAAGGAACTTCAAACTCTAGCCCTCAACTTGAGGAGGAAACTCCTGTTGAGCCAATTGACGAATCTGTACCTCTGAGGCGTTCCACGAGAGTTGGGAGTGCACCTGAGCATTACTATGGATTCCATATTACTGCAGAAGGTGAGACACTTATTAGTGATGAGACACTAGTAAGTCAAGATGACCCTAACAGCTACGAGGAAGCCATGGCAGGCCCCGAGTCTGCTAAATGGAAAGAGGCTATGGATAGCGAGATACAATCCATGTATGACAATCAAGTTTGGAACTTGGTTGAGAATGTACCAGGTCGAAAGACTGTAGGGTGCAAATGGGTATTCAAGAAGAAGACCGACATGGATGGTAAAGTACACACTTATAAGGCTAGACTGGTTGCAAAGGGCTTCTCTCAAATTCCTGGAGTGGATTATGATGAGACCTTTTCTCCGGTAGCCAAGATTAAGTCTATTCGGATTCTGTTAGCCATAGCCGCATTTCATGACTATGAAATTTGGCAAATGGATGTCAAAACCGCTTTCCTTAATGGAAAGTTGGCTGAAGATGTTTACATGAGTCAGCCAGAGGGTTTTGTCAGCAACGAGTACCCTAATAGAGTGTGTAAGCTTGAGAAGTCCATTTATGGATTAAAACAAGCACCTCGCAGATGGAATCTTTGCTTTGATGAAAAGGTCAAGGAATTTGGCTTTTCTAGGAGTGAAGATGAATCTTGTGTATATGTCAAGGCTAGTGGGAGTATAGTTAGCTTTTTGGTATTGTATGTGGATGACATACTACTCATAGGAAACGACATTCCAACCCTGCAGGAAGTAAAGTCCTGGCTTGGAAAGTGTTTCGCTATGAAGGACCTTGGTGAAGCTGCCTATAATTTGGGGATAAGGATCTTGAGAGATCGGAGTAAAAGACTAATTGGTCTTAGTCAAAGTACCTACTTGGAGAAGGTGCTGAAGAGATTCAGAATGCAAGACTCCAAGAAAGGAGAGTTGCCCATCCAGAGTAACGCCAAACTGAGTAAGACACAAAGCCCTAGCACTGAGGCTGAGATAGCACAAATGAGTCGAGTACCTTATGCTTCGGCTGTAGGATCGATCATGTATGCTATGACGTGTACTCGACCTGATGTAGCTTTTGCGCTGAGCATGGTTAGCAGGTTTCAGGGGAACCCTGGCAAGGCACACTGGACTGCGGTAAAGAATATTCTCAAGTACCTACGAAGGACTAAGGACTGGGTCCTTACCCTCAGTGGGAGTGATGACTTGAGAGTTGTAGGGTATAGTGATGCTAGCTTCCAGACTGATAGGGATAACTTCCGCTCTCAGTCGGGCTGGGTCTTTACTCTAAATGGAGGAGCAATTTCTTGGAAGAGTTCCAAGCAAGAGACAGTGGCAGATTCTACTTGTGAATCAGAGTATATTGCAGCTAGCGAGGCGGCAAAGGACGCGTTATGGCTGAGGAACTTCATTGGAGACCTTGGAGTTGTACCAGCTATTAAAGAGCCAATGGAAATTTTCTGTGATAGTGAAAGTGCTGTTGCCTTAGCCAAGGAACCAAGGGATCACGGGAGATCCAGACACATCGACAGAAAATACCATTTCATCAGACATCGGATCGAAGAAGGACTCCTCGTGGCAAAGAGGGTATCATCAGATGAGAATCCGGCAGATCCCCTCACGAAGGGACTGACTCGGGTTAAGCATCTCCAGCATGCTCGGAGCATAGGGCTGAAGGATGATATTAGATTTAGTAGTTAGATAACCTCGAAATTTGTAAAGTGTAATTGACATTTGATGATGAATAAAAGTGTTTTATTTATGAGTAAAGTGTTACTATCTCTTGTTGATCGTTTACTATATTTCTTTTGCATGTTTTGACTTCCAGAATAATTTTGTTTGGTATAACATATTATTCAAACCTCCACAGTCGGTCATATGTCGGAAGTAGGTATGAATCAAGACTGTCATGTTTGGTTGTAGAGGTCTTGGACAAGGCTACAACACTCATGAGTGCTCATAAGTTCTGAGCATTGGACTCAACCCACGCTCACTGGAATCACTTCATGGAATTCTATCTCAAGTGATCGTGAGACGGTAATATCATATAAGTCTTTAAATCTAGAGATATGATTTGTTACTTACAAGTTGGTTATGCATTGATTGTACGAAAAATGCATTGGTAACTCGATGTTATAAATCGCGCTCTTGTGTGTAATTCAATGAGTAGTAGAACAAACATATGAGTCGAAGTTTATCTGTTCTTTCTTGGATTAGAAGCTGATATCTGGGCCCCTCGATGATTTTGTTTTGACCTATGTACCGGGCCCGGTCAAAACTAAAATTGATGTGTTCATTGAAGTTCTTTGTCAAACAAATCGGAAATCGGGAAACAAATTGTTGGACAATAAGTAAGACATTGTTCCATGTATTTGTCCGACTGATATCTAGAACAGAGGATTATATGATCACTTATCTTAAATGGCGTACCATCATCTTCTCAGTTTCGAGAAACCTTGAAAAGAGCTACGATTGTCGATCGGTTCCTGAAGTCATACTTGCAGTAATAGTTATTAGACTTATCCAAGTGGGAGACTGTTGGATAAGGTGTCTAAGTCCATAACTATTTCTGGTATGCACTTGACCCGACCCGGCATGGTCCATTTGGGTTGCATGGCACCATGCAATTGGATAGACTAAATGAGAGAAATAATACTTGGAGATTATTAATATATTATAAGTTCTAATATATTAATAATATTATTTGATTAGTTTGATCAAGAATTAATTTAGAATTAATTATGTGATCAAAAGATAACTAATTAAATATATGGGTTGATTATGTAAATCATCCATATCTTGTATAGTGGGCTAAAAGGCTCCATGGACTATCAAGTTGGGTTCCACCCATAGGATGCTCCATGGATGCTCCATTGGAGTTACAAACCCATGGATCATGGAAATGAAGAGTCATGACACATTAGGGTTTAACCCTAGATGTGTCAACACTATATAAATAACATGTTCTCCACCTAAAATCGGCTACACTAAGAAACAAGAGGGCTTGGCCGATTTTGAGAAGTGTGTGTTCTCTCATAAGTTCTTCCAAGAGCATTTGATGTTGTGTGAAGCATTTGAGGCATCACACTTGGGGTGCTAGGCTCACAAGGTTTCAAGGAACACAAACAACAACAAGGTAAGTTATTCTATCTATACTTTAAGTTAAAATTGTTCCCCATGTTTGCTAGATAGGAATATAACCTTGGAATTCAACTTTGCATGATAATTAGACAAACATAGATCCAAGGTTATTAGGGTTGCATGTACACTTAGGAAGTGTTAGAATGCTCAAAACCCATCAGTTTTCACTGTGAAGAAAAAGGGCATTGGAAGCGAAGCTGCCGTAGCTACTAGAAGGATCTAAAAGGAAGAAGAATCAAAAAGTTTGACTCTGATTCAGGTAAGTCCACTATCTAACTCTGTTAGGTTCCTAATTGTTGATTATTAATACATGATGTGACTAAGTCACTTTTTGATGTTTGGCATGATCAAGCAAAGGGGAGGAAACTTAAAGAAAGAGTATGTTGAATCTCATCGCAAAGATGGATTTCTATCGCATAGTTAAAGATTAGATTTTTGAGCTACTACTTAGGGGTTATGATAGATTGCTAGGAAACATGTAATAACATAGTTTTCATTTCAAGTTACATTGTAAGGAAAAGTTTTCCGTATTCTATAAATAAATAAATTTTTTTTATTTTAGTTAATATCACCTTGCAATGGCTTTTATTGAAAATTGATATTTGTATGTTTCTAGCAATAATGGAAATGTGAATTTGATTCTTTCATTTGTGGTAGTGTCTAAATTTACCAAATAAGGAAAGATTCTCATCACCCAAGTTCTTAATTGGACTGAAACTTGGAATCATGCAAGTTGTATAGTATGATGAATTAGAATCTTTGGAAAATTAAGACTATTTCCTTGTTCACATGTATATGTGACTCAAGTGAAAGACTAAGGGATCAGGTACACATTCTTGTCCACTAGTCAAAGTCCACCACAAAAGATCAATACAACTATTCTTCATGAATTAATAAAGTTTAGTAAATATGGTTATACTTACAAGTTTAAGTATAATATTGAGATATTGGAAAAGTTTCAATGTATGGCAGAACGAATGAGAAGAATCAAATTTAGCAGAAGGATAAAAGTTTCTCAAATCTGAAAAGATGGGAGAGCACTTTAAGTATCATGTGTTGTGATCATCTTAATGATTATGATACCTTATCACAATTCATCCTCTAAGTGCATTCTTGTGACTAAGAAGAGGAGTCATGAATTGTTGAAATGGTTAAATCAAGAAGGTGAGTCACACTTCATTCCAAAAACAATTCTTAGAGTCATAGTCCAATATTGTAACTTGAGTGACACATCTTAAAGAAAGTTTATAACACATGTCAAATGTAAGAGTAAACTGTGTTTCTACTCTTGTACATTTAAAATTGGTAAGTTGTGATGTTTTGGATAAAACAAAGGCCAATTAAGGCCAATTGTGTGAAGTGTTTGTCTTGATACAGAATCCGCACTAACTCTTGAATATTTGGCAAGTGAGTCTTATATGTCAAGAGGACAGTGGGAGTCTTAAAGATCGTGAAAAAAGTTTCAAAAACTAATTAAGAACAAAAACCTGTAGTTTATCTCTAGCACACGACCAGAGGTTTATAACCTATCATGTTGACATTTATGTGCCCATTCCAATTAAAGTTGGCTTTGCATAGGAGTTCTGAGAGTTCTCAATTGATTGCAAAACTACTTGGAAGCAATGGTAGGACCTTGTGCTGCCAGGTGGCAAGAATTTAAGATTGCGCAAGTTCAATCCATATGAGTTTGGGTTTGTCATTTACCTTGTTCTGTGATAAAGGTTTTGACAAATTCATATGGATAGGAACTCATATACCATAAAATCTAAGTGTCATAAGGTTTCTCTCCGATTCATGAAAATGATGGTGAGGAAACATTTTCACTAAGTAGATTTTAAGTAGATAACAATTGTGATCTTTGCATTTCTCAAAGTCGTTAGTGGAGCGTGCATGGTTAACCGACACACTAACATGGACTTATTAGAAATGACAAAGGTCTGAACAATTGAGACTATGATTATGACATCCCTTTTCATAGCTCTCTAAAAATTGTTTAGATACACATGTGTGCTATCTAAGGAAAGGTGTATGATTTTGATAAAGTTTTATCAAAGCATCTCGTATCAGAAATCTGAACTTTGGTAAGAATGTCAATAAAGTATTGATTTCTAGAAGTCCAGCTGATTTCTGGATACATGTCAAAGCTAGTGGGAGCATAAGTGTTATGATAATAATCATCATGTCAATGGGAGCATGATAATTATGATAAGTGTTGCAAGTTAGCAATGTTAATTATAGAAAAAAAAAAGTTCAATTGGGAAAAGTTGTTTTTCTATAATTAAGGGAGATGAAATTATGGTTCATTTCAATTCTAAAAGCTTAGATTGAGGTTTTAATCATCTTCAGTCAAGGATATATAATATATATATATATATATATATATATATATATATATATATATATATATATATATATATATATATAATGTTGGAATGGATCAACATAAGGAAATTCTATATATGGGTCCATTATTTGCGTTCTAAAATTCGATTATGATTACAACATCCCTTTTCATAATCTAAACTTTGAGAACTTTGTGAGACATCATGAATCGTGTCCCATATGCTTCGGATATAGGATCGATTACATGTGCTATAATATTCATATGTTCTAATTTTTTCCAAATGCCTAGAGCATTAAGAGGGAAAAGTACTAGAACTGGATATGACTAATTTGATTAAGCAATTGTCGAGGACAATCTAAGGTTTACGAAAAATTGGTTGCTCATGGATAGTTGGAAGTATAATGTAAATTTTAGAAGAAGACCATGTTGACATATTCTGAAAAAAGGCAACTCTTTTCAGAAGTAATAGTCAAAATGGGAAAAATGGAGATGTCTCCATAGATGGAAGTTATTCAATTTGTGTAAGATTAGAAAACTTAATTCAAAAAGAATGTTCAAAGCATGTACTTTGAATATGAGAATTCGTTTCCATAGAGTTGATCTTCATTGGAATAATCTGTAATGGCTGTTCACAAGTCTTTGCAACTTTGTGCATAATCATTACGAGAGGATCAGTGCATATAAGATTAAAAATCTAATAGATTTTGGTAAATGGTAGGAATTTGGAATTCTTACATTTACGATAAGGATTTAGGATTGTGAAATGAGTATCATTGGAATTATGTTCAATCGATCTATTTCACAAAGTAAATAACATAGACAAACTTAGTGTGCATAATTGGTATATGGCATAACTAAAGTTTAGAAAAACATAGTGTGCATACTTGGTGTATGGCATGACTAGTGGTTAGAAAACATAGTGTACATGCTTGGAGCATGGGACAACTAGTGTTCTAATTCAAGTATAAAATTGATAATTTGAAACAGTATGCAATGAATAATGTGTAATCAATATGGTGATAAATAAAAGTTGTTCTATTTATATTCATAAGTTCTGAGAGCATATTGGATTCGATTATTCTTGTGTTTCACTTTGCATATTTTAACTTCCGGAATAACTAGGTCGTTCTTCTCGAATGACTAAGTTATTTAAACCATCCACAATCGATAATATGTTGAACATAGGTATTAAGGCAAGACTGTCATGAAGCTGGTTTGTAGATGTCCAAGGTAGTGGACATAACACAAGTTGCTACAACATTCATGAGTGCTCATAAGTTCTGAGTATTGGATTCAACCCATGCTCATTTTATTCACTTCATGGAGTTTATCATAAGTTATCATGAGATGATAATATCTTATATTCTTCAAACCTAGAGATATGAGTTGTTGCTTATGAGTTGGTTATACATTGATTGCACGAAAGCGCATTTTGTAACTCGGGGTTATAAAACGTGCCTTTGTGTATGATTCAACAAGTAGTAGAAATATCCATATGAGTCAAAGTTTATCCATTCCTTTTACCCATAAAGGGTTAAAAGCGATATATGTGGGCCCCTCAATGATATAGTGATGACACATGTGACTGCTTGGCCAAGCCAAGACTGATTTGATCTGTTCAATCAGTCAATCATCATAAATCAGAAATCAGGAAACAACAAATGGACAGAGAGAATGATTGTAATCCATGTCTCAGTGCATATGAAATCTAGAATGGAGGAATATATGACCCTTATCTAATGGACAAGTCATTGAAAAGGTCAGAGTCCGACAACAACTTTGTTCAGAGTTCGATATCAGCTTTTAAGAGCTACAATTGCCAGTTAAGTTTTGAAGTCACACTCAATAATAGTTTTAGACTTATCCAAATGGGAGATTGTTGGATTAATGTCTAAGTTCATAACTATAATTGGTATGTACTTGACCTGACTTGACATGGTCCATTCGGGTTGCAAGGCATCGGAACAATTGGATAGATAAGATGGAAAAAAGGATACTAGTGATTTATATTAATATATTATAAGTTCTAATATATTAATAAGAAATCATATTATTTAATTATTATTGATGAAGTATTAACTTGGAATTATTTTAGTGATCAAAAAGAGACTAATTAAAAAATGGGGATTGATTGTATGTGGACTTATGATCCAAGATTCCTTATGTTGGGTTTAACCCATGTGGTGACCCATAGATACTTCATGGAGGTTAAAACGCATGGATCATAAGGAATGGGTAAATTCATGGGTTACATGGTGTAACCCTAATGTGCACACTATATAATGACCCCATTGGTTGGTGAAATTGGACTAGTATATATAATTTAGGGCAAGGCCGATTTCCAAGTGAGAACCTAAGTATCCTTATTCTCAAGGTTATTCCAAGTGTTAATGGTGATGTGTGAACCATTTCAGGTGTCAAACTTGAGGGACTAGACTCTTGAGCTCCATGGAATCAAGCTACATCAAAAGGTATGTATTTATCTAGTTTTTGTTATCCTAGTACATATGATTGTATGCTAGTTAGGGTAATACCTTGGAAACTTCAAGATTGCATGTATAATAGAGAATACATAGATCCAAGGTATTTAGGGTTGCATGTACACCATAGGAGTGTTAGAATGCTCAAAACCCAACATATATATCCTTATACCTTGTATTTTATCATCTTTTGTTACAAACAATGAGTTAGTGTTGTTGGATATAGTGTCTAAGTCCACAACTATATTTGGTATGTACTTGACCCGACCCGGCATGGTCCATTTGGGTTGCACTTCACCCGAACAGATTATGGATAATATTTGAGAATAGTACAAGTTATGATTTATTAATATATTATAAGTTCTAATATATTAATATAAGATCATATTATTTAATTAGTAGTGATCTATAATTAATCTAGGATTAATTTAGAGATCAAAGATATTACTAATTAAATATGGGCTTCTATATTTATATAGTGTGGGCTTGTGCTTCTTTGGAATGGGCTAGGCTTGCATGGAAAAGTCCATGGATACTCCATGGAGCTTTAACCCATGGATCTCATGGAAATGAAGAGACATGGGTATTAGGGTTTACATGGATGTAACCTTAATCCACCACATTATATAAAGGAGGTCTTGGTTCTTGAAATGACACTAGTTGACACTTGTTGAGGTGAGGGAAATTTCAAGATAGTAGTTACTATTCTCTCAAAGTTCCAAGTTTGTGGTGATTTGTGACTTTCATTTGAGGCATCCACACTATTGGTGCTAGGATATAAAACTCCAAGCAATCAAATACAACTACAAGGTAAGTATTTCCTCTAGCTTTATTTGATTCATGTTCCCCATGCCATGCTAGTTAGGATATGAACCTTGGAAAATTAATTATTTGCATGTATCTTAGAAAAACATAGATCCAAGGTTTATTAGGGTTGCATGCACACTTAGGAAGTGTTAGAATGCTCAAAAACCCATCAAGTGCTACGTTCCCTTCCTAAGTTACTAGGAATGTAAAGTATAAATTTGTGAATCATGATTTGTTCTTCTGTTCTAGAATATAGTATGTTCCTTCCTGTTCTTGTTATAGTATTTTCCTCCCTATCCTAGTTATTATTGGATAATGTGTCTAAGTCCATAACTATTTCTGATAAATACTTGACCCGACCCGGCATGGTCCATTTGGGTTGCATGGCACCATGCAATTGGATAAACTAAATGAGAGAAATAACACATATGGTTTATTAATATATTATAAGTTATAATATATTAATAATATTATTTAATTAGTTTTGATCAAGAATTAATTTAGAATTAACTAAGTGATCAAAAGAATAACTAATTAAATATATGGGTAGATTATGTAAATCTTCCATATCTTATATAGTGGGCTAAAAGGCTCCATGGATTATCAAGTTGGGTTCCACCCATAGGATGCTCCATGGAGTTAACCCATGGATTGAGAAATGAAGAGTCATGTTACATTAGGGTTTTACCTAATGCAACACACTATATAAGGACCATGTCTCTCCCCAAAATCGGCTACACAAGAGAAATAAGAGGGCTTGGCTGATTTTGAGTGTGTTAGAGTATTCTCTCAAGTTTATACTTTGCATTTGCTGTTGTGTGAAGCATTTGAGGCATCAACTTGAGGTGCTAGGCTCACAAGGTTTCAAGGAACACTAACAACAACAAGGTATATAGTTCTATCTATTACTCAAGTTAAAATTGTTCCCCCCCCCCCCATGTATTCTAGAGAGGATCATAGCCTTGTAAATCAACTTTGCATGATAATTAGACAAACATAGATCCAAGGTTATTAGGGTTGCATTTACACTTAGGAAGTGTTAGAATGCTCAAAACCCAACAGTGGTATCAGAGCCTAGGCTTGTTTGTTTGTTATTTGTGCCAAATAGTTGAAAAACGTCGATATTGTGCAATCTGCCTGATGAACTAGCTGAGCCCATGGGGGGACTCGCCGAGTTCATGTGTATCTTCAACCTACTCGCCGAGTAGGTGCATGCACTCGGCGAGTAGGAGCCTCAGATTGCAGTTTTTCGACTTTAGTTGCTGGAAATGGACTAGAAACATTACCCTAAACTGTTTTGGTACTTGAAAACCTGTTTTAGATGGTGTAATGTCTTTGCTAATCCATTTACAACAACAAGTTATCAAAATTAGAAAGTTTTAAATGTAATTTTTGTTTCATGAAAGTGTTCATATTCATGTTCTTGATCTTATGATGTTTAGATGATCATAGGAATTATTTGTAACCTATGTGGTAGATTCATGATCATTATGTGTTTTAATGGAGTCCATAACTTGTCCTCAAGTTATGGAAAACAAAAAGTCACTTTGCTTTAAAACCATTAAAAGAACACATGGGCTATAAAAATGAAGAGTCTTCATTTTTAATACCCTAATAAACTCTTAAGTTACAAGAAATGAAAATTTTGAAAGTATACAAAACTTTCCCTCAAGTTTTGGAACAAGTAAAGTCTTGATTAAAACTTTAGTTCCAACCCTTAGAATTTTAAAAGTTAAAATTCAACCCTTATACTTATAATATTATAAGTTAATATATATATATATATATATATATATATATATATATATATATATATATATATATATATATATATATATGTATAAGATCAAAGTTGTCTTACCGCTAGTACGCCTCATTCACGAAGCCGGTCTATAAGGTGGGTATAAGGTCGTTGCCTATAAAATGGCAACTTAATGGGTGTCCACTCTCACCCACCGCATGCTTGACTGGTGGAGGGTCGTTACCCGAACGGGTAAGACAAGGACTTATAAATTCTCATTAAAAGTATGATGAATATTATAAAGTAACTAAATGTTTTATTAAATTCCCAATCTTAGTTACTTTAGGAAAAATGTGAATAAGGTGTTAATCCATAAAATTACACTTTACACTTTGTCTAAGTCGTTAGTGGAGCGTGTGTGGTTAACCGGCACACTAACTTGGACTTAACAAGGTAGGTAAAGGGTGACTTAATATTTATCATAGTATCGATGGAGCGTGTGTGGTTAACCGGCACATCGATTGAGGGGTAATTTATTAAGGGTACCAAGTAATTTGCATGGTTACATCACACATCGTTTTGTGATCCTCGACATCCCAGTCACAAAACTTGGAGGGCACACTCGAGATTGAAACATGCCTTTGAAAAGTTCATTGAATCTCAAAAGAATCTAGGAGTTTCTAAGAACCAAATTAAATATTTTTAAGATTTCGACTTTGGTGGAAATTGGTGAATCGTCATTCACCTACCTTTCAAATATGTTATTACTTAGATTACGACATATCTCTTCTAAGTATAATATATTCTGATTGGGTCCTAGCCTTAATACTACATTTGGGTATTTTATTAAGGACTATCTTTATTTCTAAACTAAAATTTTCTTCTTTTCAGATGTCTGCAAACACTGCTGCTTTTGGCTCTAATCCTAATGGCTACTTTTCTCTTATCAACTTGTGTGGGAAAGTCACTTTTGATGGATCCAACTTTAATGAATGGATCAGAAACATCCGAATGATTACCCGATATGAGGACAAAGAATATGTCCTCGATAAGGAGCTTAAGGAGATTGATGAGACAGTTGCTACTCCTCAAGAGATCACTGACTTTAGGGCACATGAAAGGGATGCCACCAAGGTGGCATGCATCATGATGGCCATTATGACAGCCGATCTCCAAAATTCCTCCGAGGACTACTACCCTTTTGAAATGCACCAAGATTTGATGGAAAGATACCATAAAAGTGCATGACAAGAGAGGTATGAAATCATCTCCTCCATGATAACAACCCGAATGAAGGATGGAGAACCCATCACGGGCCACATGCAGAAAATGCAACGATTTGTGGACCGCTTGCTGAAGCTTAATGTGAACTTCCCCGAGGAGCTAGCAATAGATATTATTTTGCACTCCTTACCTTCATGTTATGATCAATTCCGCATGACATACCACATGAACAAGGAAGAGGTCATTCTCAGCAAACTTCAAGGACTCTTAAAGACCGCAAAAAGTGGTCTTAAGGGTAAGGCGGTTGTTACTACTCCTACTCCTACCAACTTTACCCTTGTCTTGGCAATCGGGAAAGGACTAGGGAAGAAGAGAAAGAGTTCTTCGAAGGGTAACAAGGTTAGGACCCTTGATGGCTCTTCTTCGAGTGGAACCAAGAAAGGTTTCATTACTCCTTCTTACCTAAAGGAGGCTGAATGATTCTATTGCCATGAAAAGGCACATTGGAAGCGGAACTGCCCAAAGTACCAGCAAGATGTGAAGGATGGGAAAGTTAAACCCAACCATGCAGGTATTTACACTATCTTATCTAATAACTCACTCCATTCTAACTCATGGGTCCTTGATACCGGTTGTGGTATTCATATATGTTCTGATTTGCAGGGACTAAGAAGAAGTGAGAATGTGGAGCAAGGAAGGATAAACTTGATCATGGGAAATAGGAAAGCTTCACCTGTCACCAAGATTGGAGTTTATACTTTATCGCTAAGTAGTGGGTTTAGTTTAGATTTGAATAAATGTTGTTATTCGCCAGAAATGGAAAGAAATATTATTTCCTTTCATGCATTGTATAAACAAGGTTTCACCTTTTATTTTGATAATGAAGTTGGTTCGATTAATGCTTTCCTTAATAATGTTCTTTATTTTAAAGCAGTACCTTGTGATGGCGTGTATGAAACTGTATTTGTGGTTGATAACTTAGGAAATAATGTATTGTGTGTTGATTCTGTTAATAATAATAACTTAGATAAAGCATCACTATGGCATTGTCATCTTGGACATATAAGCAAGAAACGCATAGGCCAACTCCAAAAGGATGGAGTCTTGGAGTCATTTGACCTAAAGTCTGATGATAGTTGCGAATCATGCTTACTTGGAAAAATGACAAAGTCACCCTTCACAGGTTCTTGTGAGAGGGGTGAAGGTTTGTTGGATCTTGTGCACACGGATGTGTGTGGACCATTCAAACATGCCACAAAGGATGCTAATCATTATTATTTGACTTTTACTGATGATTACAGTAGATATGGATATGTCTACTTAATCAAGAATAAGTCAAAGACATTCGAAAGGTTTAAGGAATTTAAACAGGAAGTCGAGAATCAATTGGGTAGGAACATTAAGATGCTTCGATCCGATCAAGGTGGTGAGTATCTTAGTTCAGAGTTCCTCGACTATCTTAGGGAATGTGGGATTGTCTCACAATTGACACCTCCCAGGACACCACAGTTGAATGGTGTGGCTGAGAGGCGTAATCAAACCTTGTTGGATATGGTTCGTTCCATGATGAGTCGAGCTTCGCTACCAATCTCATTCTAGGGGTATGCCTCAGAGACTGCTGCCCATATTCTTAATCTATTCCCTACAAAGAAAGTTTCCAAAACTCCTCATGAGATATGGACTGGTAAAGTACCTAAACTAGACCACATCAAGATTTGGGGTTGCGAGGATTTTGTGAGGCGTGAGTCTCATGATAAGCTAGAACCGCGAAGCGAGATGTGTATTTTCATCGGCTACCCACAAAGATCCTTTGGTTACCTCTTCTACAGACCTAGTGATAATGTGGTCTTTGTAGCAAGAAGAGGAATCTTTTGAGCGAGAGAATTTATAAGCCAAGGAGACAGTGGGAGGCAATTGACCTTGAAGAACTTCAAGAGTCAAGCGGTGAAGGAACTTCAAACCCTAGCCCTCAACTTGAGGAGGAAACTCCTGTTGAGCCAATTGTCGAATCTGTACCTCTGAGGCGTTCCACGAGAGTTAGGAATGCACCTGAGCATTACTATGGTTTCCATATTACTGCGGAAGTTGAGACACTTATTAGTGATGAGACACTAGTAGGTCTGGATGAACCTAACAGCTACACGGAAGCCATGGCAGACCCTGAGTCTGCTAAATGGAAAGAGGCTATGGATAGCGAGATATAATCCATGTATGTCAATCAAGTTTGGAACTTGGTTGAGAATGTACCACGTTGTAAGACTGTAGGGTGCAAATGGATCTTCAAGAAGAAGACCGACATGGATGGTAATGTACACACTTATAAGGCTCGACTGGTTGCAAAGGGCTTCTCTCAAATTCCTGGAGTGGATTATGATGAGACTTTTTCTCCAGTAGCCAAGAGTAAGTCTGTTAGGGTTATGTTAGCCATAGCTGCATTTCATGACTATGAAATTTAGCAAATGGATGTCAAAACCGCTTTCCTTAATGGAAAGTTGACTGAAGATGTTAACATGAGTCAGCCAGAAGGATTTGTCAGCAACGAGTACCCTAATAGAGTGTGTAAGCTTGAGAAATCCATTTATGGATTAAAGCAAGCACCTCGCAGATGGAATCTTTGCTTTGATGAAAAGGTCAAGGAATTTGGCTTTTCTAGGAGTGAAGATGAATGTGTTTATGTCAAGGCTAGTGGGAGTATAGTTATCTTCTTGGTATTGTATGTGGATGACATACTACTCATAGGAAATGACATCCCAGCTCTGCAGGAAGTTAAGTCCTGGCTTGGGAAGTGTTTCTCTATGAAGGACCTAGGAGAAGCTGCCTATATTCTAGGGATAAGGATTTTGAGAAACCGGAGTAAAAGACTAATTGGACTTAGTCAAAGTACATACTTGGACAAGGTGCTGAAGAGATTCAGCATGCAGAACTCCAAGAAAGGAGAGTTACCCATCCAGAGTAATGCCAGATTGAGTAAGACACAAAGCCCAAGTACCGAGACTGAGATAGCAGAAATGAGTCAAGTACCTTATGCTTCAGCAGTAGGCTCGATCATGTATGTTATGACGTGTACTCGACCTGATGTAGCTTTTGCCTTGAGCATGGTTAGCAGGTATTAAGGGAATCCTGGCAAGCCACACTGGACTGCAGTAAAGAATATCCTCAAGTACCTACGGAGGACTAAGGACAGGGTCCTTACCCTCGGTGGGATTAATGACCTGAGAGTTGTAGGGTATAGTGATGCTAGCTTCCAGACTGATAGGGATAATTTCCGCTCTCAGGAGACAGTGGCTGATTCCACTTGTGAATCAAAGTATATAGTAGCGAGCGAGGCAACAAAGGAGGCAATATGGCTAAAGAACTTCATTGGAGACCTTGGAGTTGTACCAGCTATAAAGGAGCCCATGGAAATTTTCTGTGATAGTGAAAGTGCTATTACCTTAGCCAAGGAACCAAGGGATCACGGAAGATCCAGACACATCAACAGAAAATATCATTTTATCAAACATCGCATAAAAGAAGGAATCCTCGTGGCAAAGAGGGTATCATCGGATGAGAACCCAACAGATCCTCTCACGAAGGGACTGAGTAGGGTTAAGCATCTCCAGCATGCTCGCAGCATAGGGCTGAAGGATGATATGAGTTTTAGTAGTTAGATAAATTGTGAAATTTGTAAAGTGTAATTGACAATTAATGAGGAATAAAAGTTGTGTTTATTTATGAGTAAAGTGTTACTATCTTTTTTCAATCGTTTACTATAATTTCTTTTGCATGTTTTGACTTGCAGAATAGTATGTTGTGGTTTCACATATTATTCAATTTTTCCACAGTCAGTCATATGTTGGAAGTAGATATGAAGTAAGACTGTCATGAAGTTGGTTGTAGGTGTCATATATAAGACAACACTTCATGAGTGGTCATAAGTTCTGAGTATTGTAATCAACCCACGCTCACTGGAATCACTTCGTGGAATTTTATCTCGAGTGATCGTGAGATAGTAATATCATATAAGTCATCAAACCTAGAGATATGATTTGTTACTTACGAGTTGGTTATGCTTTGATTGAACAAAAACGCAGTGGTAACTCGGTGATATAAAACGTGCTTTTGTGTGTAATTCAATGAGTGGTAGAACAAACATACGAGTCGAAGTTTATATGTTCCTTCTTGGATTAGAAGTTGATATATGGGCCCCTCGATGATTTTGTTTTGACCTATGTACCGGGCCCGGTTTAGAACTAAGTTGATGTGTTCAATTAAGTTCTTTGTCAAACAAATCGAAAATCAGGAAACAAACTGCTAGAAAATAAGTAAGACATTGTTCCATATATTTATCCGGCTGATATCTACAACAGAGAGACCTTAAAAGAGCTACGATTGCCGATCGGTTCCTGAAGTATTGCAATTATAGTTATTAGACTTATCCAAGTGGGATACTGTTGGATAATGTGTCTAAGTCCATAACTATTTCTGGTAAATACTTGACCCTACCCGGCATGGTCCATTTCGGTTGCATGGCACCATGCAATTGGATAAACTAAATGAGATAAATAACACATATGGTTTATTAATATATTATAAGTTCTAATATATTAATAATATTATTTAATTAGTTTTGATCAAGAATTAATTAAGTGATCAAAAGAATAACTAATTAAATATATGGGTAGATTATGTAAATCTTCCATATCTTATATAGTGGGCTAAAAGGCTCCATAGATTATCAAGTTGGGTTCCACCCATAGGATGCTCCATGGAGTTAACCCATGGATTCAGAAATGAAGATTCATGTTAAATTAGGGTTTTACCTAATGCAACACACTATATAAGGACCATGTCTCTCCCCAAAATAGGCTACACAAGAGAAACAAGAGGGCTTGGCCGATTTTGAGTGTGTTAGAGTATTATCTCAAGTTTATACTTTGCATTTGGTGTTGTGTGAAGCATTTGAGGCATCACACTTGAGGTGCTAGGCTCACAAGGTTTCTGGTTCGGGTGCAGCCTTCTGATCTCGAGCTAATACTTCAAAACACTCAATCCATAAGTGTACTAGGCTTAGAACTTATTAGAATGTCCCTTAACAAGGCTAAAAGGCAATAGAATTTACTGGTTGTCACATCATCTCCCCGTTAGATGGAATTTCATCCCGAAATTAGCTTTCCTAGCAGCACTCCTGGGGTTGTGCTTCTCTGAATGGAAGAATACCCACTCATAGACCTGGTCAACATTTCCCTAATGCTCATGATAAGATTCATACTTGGTGTCACACCCCCAAACCAAGGATGGCGGAAACGTCTGGGGGTGGAGGACTTCATGTACAGTATCACAACAACGTGTATAATAGTGCTCAAAGTAAAAACAACCACCATAAATATAATTGCAAAAGTTACACCAAAGTATATGTTTACATGTTTCAAAAGCAATTACATTATGATGACAAAATAAATTGTTGACGGTTTAGCGTCCCATCCTCAAAGCGATGAAGTTTTCCTGTTTCACTGATTTCCTGAGAATACAAGTAGTTTTAAAGAGTGTCAACACAAAGGTTGGTGAGTTCATAAGAGTTTTGTTTGAAGTAGAAACCGTTTTTCCTTGTAAAATCGATTTAGTTTGATTTCCAGAAAATCCAATATTTTCTTAGTTAAGTATGAATAGAAATAATCCTACATGATGCTGTAATGAACCCTAGAGTAATCCGTAGAGTTCCTCTATAATCGTCCAACATATAAAGTTATATAAGACTTAACTTAGATAAAACGTTGAATATAGTGGGTCTACCCTAGGTCCACAACCCAACGAGGAACAGGAGATGAGGCGGGCACCACCAATTCTAGGCCAATCAAGACTAAATTCTTATATGACTCAACATATACGCTCAGCGACTATAGTTGAAGTCTAACAATTTTAGAGGATGTGTAGTTTTAATATCATAATAGCTTTGTATAGAGACCCGGTACTTCGTATTTGTACCCATAGAGATAAAAGGTGATTTTAAATCGACATAAAACTCATTTAGGTTTTAAAAATAAAATCCCGTAAACTTATGGATTGTTCCCTATGTGAGCCGTTATAATCATACTATGACTATGTGAACCTGCCACGACGTTCTCAGTGTCGCGAAAAATGAAATGACATTTGTCACCCGTAGACCTGCAGGTCCAACTGTAGCTAGCAGAAAGGTGTGGGGTGTCAAACCCAATATAGATCTATATACAAGTATCACGTTCTCCCTCCAGGAGATTCTGATTATAACTACCAGGAATTATATCCCGCACTCGGACGTACGGGGAGAGATAGAGAAACTCACAATATAGGATAACAAGTTTACGTTAAATGTTTGTGAATATAAATATTTCTTGTATGAATGTACCCTTCTTGTACGAGTGCGTAGAGTGATGTATCATAAACTATACCTATTATAGTTTATCTAAAATGTATGTACTATGTATGAACTCTTTTATGGAAAAGTATTAGTGTTGTGAATTTATCGAACCATAGATTAATAAATTTACGTGAAATGTGTGCGAATAGAAATCTTTCTTGTATGAATGTACCCTTCTTGTACGAGTGCGTAGAGTGATGTACCATAAACTATACCTGTTATAGTTTATCTAAAAATGTATGGAATATGTATGAACTCTTTTATGGAAATGTATTAGTGTTGTGAATTTATCCAAACTATACTTTTTATAGTTAAATAATACGTGTTCCAAAATGAATGGGTAATATTTAATATGATTGTCTTAGTTTCAGTTCATAATGATAAACTAACTAGGAAACACATTCAAACATTAAAACTTATGATTATACACTTTGCTCAACATAATACAAAGTGTTATGATATTTACATGTTGTTGGTAAAATTTAGCAATTCTGCCCTGTTTTGGAAAAATCATAGAAAAATCATACGAAGTCGAAAACTAGATCCGTAAATTCTGAGAGTTCACAAAATGTGTCTAGTTTGCTCATAAATTTTATCTCAATTTATAATGACCTCTAACTTGGGTGAAAAAGTCCAAGATCACAGACTGGTCCGGATTGTTGTTTGAAATGATAGGCAGTTTTGTAAAAATCGTCATAAATTGTAGAAAAATCGTATGGAGATGTGCAAGTAGCCATTTTAAAGCTAAAAACTTGAACTATTTGCACCTTGTACAGTTTTGAAAACAAAAATGTGTAAGATGCCCAAAACAGTCCGTGAATGGAGTTGAACTTTTCTGATGAAGGCTGTTAGAAAAATCTAGTTATGTTCTTAGTGTTTTAACTTGTATTCCCCCCCTGAAAACTTGAGAAAACATGAAAATGTAGGGGTATGAACTCACCTTGAGTGATTTCAGTAGATGATTGTTGAAGAATGGAAGTGTTTAATTCAAGCACACTTGGAGATGCCTTGAAGGTTTTCGAGAATCTAACATCATAGTTAGGGAGTTTGTGTAAGCAACCAAAGATTTGAGTAGAATGAAGTGAAATAATAATAGGGAGGATGAATTTTTACTTACTAAGTGTGGAAGAACACTTGAATCCAGCCTTGGATCTCGAAAATTTGAGTAGAAGAGTTTGAGAGAAAAAGTGATGTTTGTTACTTAGTGGAATGAGAGAAATGAGAGAAAAATGAGGAGTGTGGTTGATTGTTCCAGCTCAAAAACGTGGGAGTGAGTGAAATTTGAGTGTAAGGGAACATTGAAGTGACATAGGTAAGGTGGGGAGGTATGGCTGGTCATAGAGTGGGTGTGGGGTGGTTGCTTGTGATCATACATCTTTGGACTCAAAAGTCAAGAACAATGTCTTATAATAGTCTATATCCCATTTTTAGTTTAATTTTCTAAATATATGTGTGGTTGTCTATGTGTGTGCATCTCTTTAAAAATTCTGCAATTTCATCATTATATGACCCCCATTTGCGAAGTTGAGTATTTATTTCCAAAAATGCGAAACTCCAGGGACAATATTTGAAATCTTCTGTTTTCTTCCCCAATTCGCATTCTACTGTGAAATACTTCGCATCTTCATTCTTACACCCTTCGCATCCCTTCGCATTAATCACCTTCGCATTTTCATTCTTACACCCTTCGCATCCCTTCGCATTAATCACATTCGCATTTTCATTCTTACACCCTTCGCATCCCTTCGCATTAATCACCTTCGCATTTTCATTCTTACACCCTTCGCATCCCTTCGCATTTATCACCTTCGCATTTTCATTCTTACACCCTTCGCATCCCTTCGCATTTATCACCTTCGCATTTTCATTCTTACACCCTTCGCATCCCTTCGCATTTATCACCTTCGCATTTTCATTCTTACACCCTTCGCATCCCTTCGCATTTATCACCTTCGCATTTTCATTCTTACACCCTTCGCATCCCTTCGCATTTTAACCTAATTGACTTCAAATTGATTCATAGATGCGAACACTCGATTGTTTTACTTTCGCAAAATGAGCATCAACAACTCCACAATCGAGTTTTTAAATTCTTGCAACCAACAATTTCATAGTCCTTGACTTCGCGTTTTTCTTCACGAATCATCCCTCAATCATCAATCCAAATGCGAATCAAAAACTCATATGTTCTTGCTTTATCGATTCATCGACCTAATACACAAGGTTAGTTGAGCTGACCGGTTTGACTCGTTGACTTTATTTGACTTTGAATTGACCAGAATTTGACGGTTGTCACATCATCCCCCCGTTAAAGGGAATTTCGTCCCGAAATTTGCACTTCGAATGGGGATCCAGGAATTTAGAGGAAAGATGGGGATGACTTTTCGTAGTACCAGAATTTGATTATGGCGAGGAATAACTCGCCCGATGTCACATGATTACTACTATGCATGCTTTAATCGATGCTAGATTTATCATATAAAGAAATTCGGGATTTAAATGTCGATGTTAGAAACACGTACTGATATTTGCGGGCAGTTCCGGAGTGGTTTCTCCCTCGGTGATTGCAAACACCCTCCCGCCACCACCAGCATCTCTTGTTCTTGGGCATTCCCTTTTAAAGTGTCCCGTTTCTCCACACTCGTAACAGGTTGGGCTTGCTCCAGAGTCGGGTACCTGGTTGATGGGTCGTGCTGGTGCCTTACAGAAACGAGCAGTGTGCCCCTCTCTGTCGCAGTTGTTGCAATGCAACTTTCGGCAAGCCCCAGTGTGATGGAAGTTACACTTGTTGCATTTTGGAAGTGTTCCTACGTATGGTTTCATGGGAGTTGGTGTGGTGAGGGTTGTGGCAGCATGAACAGCAAGGATCTGTTGCTTCTTAGCGAGGCCTTGGGTTGATTGATCTTTCTTGTTGTCCCAAAACTTTCTTTCGTTGTTCCCTCCTCTTGCTTGGGTATGGGTGGTTGCCATAGTGTCATGGTGGGCATGATGGTCAATGAGTTGTTGTGCTAACTCCTTGGCGCTGTCGAAGGTAGTTGGTCTTGAGGCGAGCACGCTATCTTGAATTTCGGGGGACAATCCCCAGAGGTAACGCTCCAACTTTTTGTCTTCCGGGGTGACCATAGCGGGACAAAGGAGTGCTAGATCACAAAATCGGTTGGTGTAAGTTGTAAGGTCGGAGCCTGCCATTCGGAGATTCCATAGCTCTTGCTCCAGCTTTTGCACTTCACCTCTTGGGCAATATTCCTTCAACATCATCTTCTTTAGGTCCTCCCAACTTAACGAGTTAGCCACTGCAAGCGTAAGCGACTTAACTTTGCCGTTCCACCAAGTGAGAGCTCTTCCGATGAAGGTGAATGTCGCGTACTTGACTTTGCTCGCTTCGGGGCAAGCACAAATCTCAAAGATTGCTTCGGTCCTTTCGAACCATTGAATTAGTGCGAGGACACCCCCTCTTCCATCAAAGGAATCGGGTTTGCCATTTGTGAAGTCCTTGTAAGTGCATTCCCTTGTGCGTCCTGCACTATCCCCGTGGTTAGGGTTTGTGGCTCCAGATCCAGCACCACCAGTGCTATTTGTGCCAATTTGTGACATTGCAGCTACCACGGCTGCTGTCACTGCAGCTTGGAACATTTCAGGATCAAACTGGGGAGGTGGCGTTGGAGGTGGTGGCGCTGTGCTGCCCGAAGGTCTGGGTCTTTTCCTTGGTGGCATCGTTCTGTCATGAGTTTGCAAAAAGGAAAACTGATCAGATGGTAAGCTCCTACTAGTAAGGACAAGTCAGTTGTTATAGAATTTGATTTTTCCTGCATTTTTCTTCGATTTAAGAATTCCTTATATATAGTTCATAAAGGAAGTCCATATGAATGAACTTCACGAGTTAGTGGGTTTTGTGGTCTCTCTTAGATTTTTCACGAGTGTGCTCAAGGCGATTGGTGCGGATCGTATGTATTCTCGTTATTTGCATCAACCTCTGCGATACTATGGAGAGTTGTTCTACCCTGAATCTCGTTTCGGGCAACTCTATAGACTAGGATTGGAAAAATTTTATCTGCTGAGTTTCCTTCGTTTATGTTGTAGAAGCTTCGTTCTCTATTAAACGACATATGTTGGTTTTGTTCTTTGCTCCAGGTTTCCAAGCACTCTACCCAAGGAGGCATCGGGCCTTGAAAGCCGGCCAAGGGTTGGGATTCGGAACAAGAGTCATCGGGGTTAAATTCTCCACTTCAGGGTCGGAGTCAGAACCATCAGCATAGTCTTCAGCTTGGTGACCATCTACAGGGGTTGGGTAATCATTCTCTGGCTCCTCTCCGAGCCGTTTGGTATTGTAGTGGTTAGGGTAGTACGGGTCATCGTGTGGATGGAACTCCAGCCATGATATCTTCGCGAGAAATGGGGATATAAGAAATAATTAAGCAAAAGTACTAATTGGCTAATTATACGATGATCTTTATCAGGTACTTCAACAAATTGTTTAGTGCATACTAATTATATGTATTCGGGACAGGATAGACCTTCGAATAAGCGACCCTAACTCTAAATCCCCAATCCAACGAGAACAGGAAGTAGAGCAAAGATCCACAGATTTTAAGTCTATGACGTCCTGGATACATAAAATTTTAATGTATCCACTAAGCAACTATTGACCTATTGATAAAGATCTACTTAGTTCTTGCAGATGTAATTTTTTTTTATAATGCCAAAATACCCCTATGGTATTTCATTGTGGTAGTGTTGGTAAGTTTTTAGACTTGTTGCCACATCACAACCATTCTTGGGCATATGCTAATCACTCCTCGGACCAGCATAGTTGATCAGGCTATGCTATTCCCAAGACTGATCATACATCCCCAGGCTTAACTGTGATATCCAACAATCATTACTTTTGTTTTGTCCTAAAATGATGCTGACCTTAGTATGTATGCATGCATGTATACTTTTAACAAAAGTTATTTATTCTTAAAGGTATAGTGGTTTTGAAATCTTAAAATCAGAGACCTTAGTCCCAATGCATTTATAGTTTGTATATCTTATGTGGTTCGATATACTTAGTTCACTATAAACAATGCTCTGATACCAATCTGTCACACCCCCAAACCAAGGATGGCGGAAACGTCTGGGGGTGGAGGACTTCATGTACAGTATCACAACAACGTGTATAATAGTGCTCAAAGTAAAAACAACCACCATAAATATAATTGCAAAGGTTACACCAAAGTATATGTTTACATGTTTCAAAAGCAATTACATTATGATGACAAAATAAATTGTTGACGGTTTAGCGTCCCATCCTCAAAGCGATGAAGTTTTCCTGTTTCACTGATTTCCTGAGAATACAAGTAGTTTTAAAGAGTGTCAACACAAAGGTTGGTGAGTTCATAAGAGTTTTGTTTGAAGTAGAAACCGTTTTTCCTTGTAAAATCGATTTAGTTTGATTTCCAGAAAATCCAATATTTTCTTAGTTAAGTATGAATAGAAATAATCCTACATGATGCTGTAATGAACCCTAGAGTAATCCGTAGAGTTCCTCTATAATCGTCCAACATATAAAGTTATATAAGACTTAACTTAGATAAAACGTTGAATATAGTGGGTCTGCCCTAGGTCCACAACCCAACGAGGAACAGGAGATGAGGCGGGCACCACCAATTCTAGGCCAATCAAGACTAAATTCTTATATGACTCAACATATACGCTCAGCGACTATAGTTGAAGTCTAACAATTTTAGAGGATGTGTAGTTTTAATATCATAATAGCTTTGTATAGAGACCCGGTACTTCGTATTTGTACCCATAGAGATAAAAGGTGATTTTAAATCGACATAAAACTCATTTAGGTTTTAAAAATAAAATCCCGTAAACTTATGGATTGTTCCCTATGTGAGCCGTTATAATCATACTATGACTATGTGAACCTGCCACGACGTTCTCAGTGTCGCGAAAAATGAAATGACATTTGTCACCCGTAGACCTGCAGGTCCAACTGTAGCTAGCAGAAAGGTGTGGGGTGTCAAACCCAATATAGATCTATATACAAGTATCACGTTCTCCCTCCAGGAGATTCTGATTATAACTACCAGGAATTATATCCCGCACTCGGACGTACGGGGAGAGATAGAGAAACTCACAATATAGGATAACAAGTTTACGTTAAATGTTTGTGAATATAAATATTTCTTGTATGAATGTACCCTTCTTGTACGAGTGCGTAGAGTGATGTATCATAAACTATACCTATTATAGTTTATCTAAAATGTATGTACTATGTATGAACTCTTTTATGGAAAAGTATTAGTGTTGTGAATTTATCGAACCATAGATTAATAAATTTACGTGAAATGTGTGCGAATAGAAATCTTTCTTGTATGAATGTACCCTTCTTGTACGAGTGCGTAGAGTGATGTACCATAAACTATACCTGTTATAGTTTATCTAAAAATGTATGGAATATGTATGAACTCTTTTATGGAAATGTATTAGTGTTGTGAATTTATCCAAACTATACTTTTTATAGTTAAATAATACGTGTTCCAAAATGAATGGGTAATATTTAATATGATTGTCTTAGTTTCAGTTCATAATGATAAACTAACTAGGAAACACATTCAAACATTAAAACTTATGATTATACACTTTGCTCAACATAATACAAAGTGTTATGATATTTACATGTTGTTGGTAAAATTTAGCAATTCTGCCCTGTTTTGGAAAAATCATAGAAAAATCATACGAAGTCGAAAACTAGATCCGTAAATTCTGAGAGTTCACAAAATGTGTCTAGTTTGCTCATAAATTTTATCTCAATTTATAATGACCTCTAACTTGGGTGAAAAAGTCCAAGATCACAGACTGGTCCGGATTGTTGTTTGAAATGATAGGCAGTTTTGTAAAAATCGTCATAAATTGTAGAAAAATCGTATGGAGATGTGCAAGTAGCCATTTTAAAGCTAAAAACTTGAACTATTTGCACCTTGTACAGTTTTGAAAACAAAAATGTGTAAGATGCCCAAAACAGTCCGTGAATGGAGTTGAACTTTTCTGATGAAGGCTGTTAGAAAAATCTAGTTATGTTCTTAGTGTTTTAACTTGTATTCCCCCCCTGAAAACTTGAGAAAACATGAAAATGTAGGGGTATGAACTCACCTTGAGTGATTTCAGTAGATGATTGTTGAAGAATGGAAGTGTTTAATTCAAGCACACTTGGAGATGCCTTGAAGGTTTTCGAGAATCTAACATCATAGTTAGGGAGTTTGTGTAAGCAACCAAAGATTTGAGTAGAATGAAGTGAAATAATAATAGGGAGGATGAATTTTTACTTACTAAGTGTGGAAGAACACTTGAATCCAGCCTTGGATCTCGAAAATTTGAGTAGAAGAGTTTGAGAGAAAAAGTGATGTTTGTTACTTAGTGGAATGAGAGAAATGAGAGAAAAATGAGGAGTGTGGTTGATTGTTCCAGCTCAAAAACGTGGGAGTGAGTGAAATTTGAGTGTAAGGGAACATTGAAGTGACATAGGTAAGGTGGGGAGGTATGGCTGGTCATAGAGTGGGTGTGGGGTGGTTGCTTGTGATCATACATCTTTGGACTCAAAAGTCAAGAACAATGTCTTATAATAGTCTATATCCCATTTTTAGTTTAATTTTCTAAATATATGTGTGGTTGTCTATGTGTGTGCATCTCTTTAAAAATTCTGCAATTTCATCATTATATGACCCCCATTTGCGAAGTTGAGTATTTATTTCCAAAAATGCGAAACTCCAGGGACAATATTTGAAATCTTCTGTTTTCTTCCCCAATTCGCATTCTACTGTGAAATACTTCGCATCTTCATTCTTACACCCTTCGCATCCCTTCGCATTAATCACCTTCGCATTTTCATTCTTACACCCTTCGCATCCCTTCGCATTAATCACATTCGCATTTTCATTCTTACACCCTTCGCATCCCTTCGCATTAATCACCTTCGCATTTTCATTCTTACACCCTTCGCATCCCTTCGCATTTATCACCTTCGCATTTTCATTCTTACACCCTTCGCATCCCTTCGCATTTATCACCTTCGCATTTTCATTCTTACACCCTTCGCATCCCTTCGCATTTATCACCTTCGCATTTTCATTCTTACACCCTTCGCATCCCTTCGCATTTTAACCTAATTGACTTCAAATTGATTCATAGATGCGAACACTCGATTGTTTTACTTTCGCAAAATGAGCATCAACAACTCCACAATCGAGTTTTTAAATTCTTGCAACCAACAATTTCATAGTCCTTGACTTCGCGTTTTTCTTCACGAATCATCCCTCAATCATCAATCCAAATGCGAATCAAAAACTCATATGTTCTTGCTTTATCGATTCATCGACCTAATACACAAGGTTAGTTGAGCTGACCGGTTTGACTCGTTGACTTTATTTGACTTTGAATTGACCAGAATTTGACGGTTGTCACACTTGGTCCATCTATCTTCACCTTGTGTATACAAGTCGTATATAATTAAGATTAGTAAGACGGTCGAATGTGTGACTCTGCCCTAGGTCCACAACCAAACAAGGAATAGGAGATAGGGCGGAAACACACATACTAAATATGCATAATCATAATTATATATCACTCTCGCGTATACACTTAATAGTGATAGGTGGGCTGTATTCGTCCTTAGCCTCTATGCTTAAACATGATCTGTTGGGTGAGTGGTAGTTCGGGAAGTTCTGCTGAGTTTACGGTGGCAAGGTTTCGAAGGGCAAGGTACTCCTCGCATGAGTACTTTGGGGTTTAGAAGATAAAAGACAATACTAAGGTCTAGGTCGTGTTGTCCTTATGAATGACGAGGGTTTCATTAAATTGTCAGTTAAGGCGTTGGGTTTTTTGAAACACATTAACTTGCTAAGGTGAGGACCACACCAACCCATGACGAATGATGACAACAGACTTTTTTACAGAAACAAATGTTATGCCGATTTGAAAGAAATGTTTGTTATACGATGCTGTATCTCGAGTGCACTCGACAATGTACTCTGTGTAGACTTTCTATTGCTTTAAGTTTTCTCCCTGATATTACCACTACCACAAATAGTACCACGATGAGCGGGTACTAACAGTGCAAGTGTTTTGATAACTAGTGTTGATACTCTATATTATGATCCTCCTCGGCACCTCTATGATCGCCTGGCATATACAAGTTATGTATAATTAAGATGAATAAGACGGTCGACTGTGTGACTCTGCCCTAAATCTACAACCAAACAAGAAACATTAATTAAGTCGGAATCACTCACTCTAATTCTGCAAAATCTTAGCTATGCACAACCCTGATGTACATACTAACCCATTATAGCTCACCTGTACGGATCTTTAGTTCTCGTGTGAATGTTGTGACTTGTTCATACGAGTGAGTTATTTTAATTACTTTTAAATGTTTCCCTAAGTTTTAATCTTATATAAATATAAATTAAATTTTAAAGTAATTCTAATTTTGAAGACGTGTCGCTGGTTTCTGGAGACTCCGAGGTAGTTTCTCCTGCAGTGATCATCAGAATTCGTCCATCCACTCCTAAGTTCTTCGTTATCGGGCAGTCCCGCTTGTAGTGCCCTATCTCACCATAGCCATAGAAGGTCTGATTTACTTACACTCCAGGGACTTAGGATTGGTTGTGTCGGTTCCCTACAAAATCGGGCAGTGTGCCCCTTCCTGTGGCAATTCCAGCATTGCATTTCCCGACATACTCCAGTGTGGTGGTAGTTACACCCATCACACTTTGGGAGAGTTCCAACATATCGAGTGGCAGGTGCAGGAGTAGCAGGTCTTGTGGTGGCGTATATAGTAACCACTTGTGTTTCCTGCGGGGTTTCTTGTGTTGTTCGCTCCTTCCTCTTGTTCCCTGACTTTCGTTTATAGTCCCCTGCCTTTGATGGCCCGGGAACTGGGACCACCCATCCATGGCAGACTCTATGGTCAATGAGTCATTGAGACAGGTGTTTGACACTATTGAATGTAGTTGGATTAAAAGATAGTACATCCCTTGAATTAGGGTAGATAAACCCCAGATGTACCTTTTTATCTTCTTACTCTCCGGGGTAACCATCTCAGGGCATATTGCTGCCAGGTCGCTAAACTTGTCAGTGTAGGTCACTATGTCTGAGCCGACCATGGTGTGCTCCCATAGTTCTTGTTCTAGTTTTTGAACTTCTCTTCTTTGGCAGTATTCTTCCAACATAATCTCTTTTAGGTTCTCCCAACCTATGGAGTTAGCCACTGATAGGGTCAGTGACTTAACATGGCTATTCCACCATGTTAGGGCTCTGTTGGAGTAAGTGCAGGCAACAAACTTAACTTTGCTCCCTTCTGGGCACAGACAGATTGCAAAGACCGAATCTTTTTTCTCGAACCATCGCATCAAAGCAATGAATCCTCCATTTCCATTAAAGGATTTGGGTTTGTAGTTCATGAAGTCCTTGTACGAACACTCTCGTGGGTGTCCGTGGGTAACTCTGGGGTTGGTTGTGTGGGTACACTACCAGTTTCGTTGGTACCACTTTTGCTGATGTGAGTTAGAGCAACTGTTACTGCGGCGGCTATCGTTGCTTGGAGAGCAGTAGGATTGAATTGTGGTGGGGGATTCTCTGTTGCATTATTCACTCCACGCCCTATAGGTCTACCGCGATGCATCTTGTGCTAAAAAGAATACAAAGATGAGACGGTAATAAGTCTATAGCAGTGGTTATAAGCTGAAAGTTGAATGACAAAGTTATCCTAGTTCTGGGTGTATTTGGTTCTGACTTTCATAGGGTCCTGGAAATAATTCGTAAATGGATTCTATATAAAATAAACTTTATGAATCAGTAATGGCTATTCTCGAATGAATTTCTGTGAATTGAATAACAGACACTGATCGCATGAAAAGAAATAATCCTAACACATAGTGTGAGTAGTGAAATAATTAGCTCACTATGTCAATTAAGGTTATTATTTATTAGTGTGCGGCATAAGACGTTTTAGTTTCTCCGGATGATCACTTCTTGGAAAACTCTTTTTGAATCTCTTTTTGTTTCTCTCTGACTTCTCGGCTGACTGCTCTGATGGAGTGGTTACATCTATCAGGGTTTGTTGTACGAGAATGGAAATGTCTAAAGAATCTATGAGATTAAGGGAAACATTATGGGGTGACCCTTACCAGGTCCTCCTATAATTATGCAATTTATACAAGTTGTATATAATCTAATATTAAATAAACCTTCGAATAAGTGATCCTACTCCATGTCCACAACCAAACAAGGAACAAGAAGTGAAGCATAGATCACAAATTCTAAGTCTATAAAATCTTAATTATATAAAACCTTGGAAGTATACACTCCGGAATCATAGACCTACCAGGAGGGTCTTTTAAGTTCTCACATAAGTTATTTATAGTGCCTAAAATACCCCTATAGTATTTTAATGTAATGAACTTGGTATGTTTTAAACTTGTTGTTGTCTTATAGTATCATAAAATACTCCTATAGTATTTTAACTTTATGTTCTAATCTAGAAATCCCTTGAATAGAATTTGGTAAGTTTCAAGACTGTTGCAACACCACATCACTCCCAAACATATGCCGGTCACATCTCAAATGAATATAGTTGAACAGGCTATAATGATCCCAAATATGATTACATAACTATCCAGGTTTGACCGCAGTGTTCAACCTTTAAATACTTTTGTTTTGTCCTTCTTGTGATATTTGTTCTAGTATGTATATATGTATAAGCATGTATGTATACTTTTATAAAATATTGTTATATTTGTAAAATATACTTTTAGTCAGAGCACTTCGACCCCATTGCATTTACAGTTGTATATCTTTTATAGGTTGATATACTTAGTTCACTATAAACAATGCTCTGATACCAATCTGTCACACCCCCAAACTGGAATGGCGGAAACGTTCGCGGGGCGGAGAACGTCATGTTTAGTATCATAAAACTTGCATCATAGTAATCAAAGTAACAAACAACCATTGAATTAATATGAAAGTTTTTACAAAGTGTGTGGTTCACATAAGATTGGCTCCAAAAGTAAATAGCAAACCAAGACATGAACCTACTATACTCCATCTTCTGAATCCCAGTGCGCGTACCTGTCTACTAGTTTCCTGAGAATCATGTTATTTTGAAAGTGTAGATCAGCATTTAAGCTGGTGAGTTCATAAGTATTTAAGTGATGAAAAGTAAGTTGTAAGTTCTTTTTAGAAAAGTCCGCCTTTTCCTCCAGAAAATCCTATATTTTTTGATATGATGATTGAAAGTAAAAATGACTCTACAATTCCTTCTTTGAGTACTCAATGGATACAAGTTATATACAATTTAGAGTAAACAGACAATCAATTGTGTGAATATGCCCTAAGCCCACAACCAAATAAGGAACATGGAATGAGGCGGAAGTCACCCGTCCCATTGTTTGTTAGATCTTCACTGTATATGACCCCGACGTATTCATTTGGTACTTACAAAGTTAACTGTAATAGTTCTTTATATTTGATGAAAACATTCTTTAAGAAAATCATATATTTACTTTAGTAAAAATGGTAACCACAATAGTTCCTTCTGTAATCACTTAGTTTATATGTCACAACTGGCAATTCAGCTAGGATATTCTATGCTTTGGAAACATTAACAATGACAACAATGGTAACCCCAACTTGATGATTCATATGATGTATTTCAATAACAACAAACTTCTATTAAAATCCAATTGTAACGCCCAAAACTTCATGTAGAACATTATAAACAGTCAAATAAAGATTTGGAAACCCTACAAATCCTGGTTTAAGTCCATTATGGACTTGGATTTCCTTATCGGGCTTAATGGACCAATAAGTTTCCAATTTAACTATTTTGGGCTTGGAACGCTTCAATAGGCTCTAATTGGACCCACTTTCATGAAACTTAACATCTTTGGGTCACGTGGGCCTCAAATAATCCATCTTATCTCTAATGGGCCTGTTGGGCCATAAAAGATTTCATTTGCCCTAATGGGCCGTAAACTCTTTAATTGGGCTTCATTGGGCCGAGAACCTTAACAAGGGGCCCAATGGGCCAAAAAAATTCTTAAACTTCATAAAAATCGATCAAAGCCAAGATTGATCCCAAATCACTTCAACTCCTTTCTCCTAGCCCAAATTCTCAGCCTAAGATGTTTATCAGACAAAAAAAATGAAAAATTATGTGTAAGTGCCACCTTAATATTGCATGGTGGTCACCCATGCACCAAAACCCCACATACAACAAGGTAAGATCTCATGTATCTAGGCAAGTCTTCTCTCTCCCTCTCCCCTCTTCAAAACTCACGACCATAAGGCCTCGTCACGATTTTTTTTTACTTTCTCAAACACTCACGAGAAGTCTCTTATGAACTCTCCTACATTTTCCCTCTAAATTTTCGAGTTTTGGTGTGGTTTCAAGAGGAGTTTTCATCAAAGATCATCATCCTTGGTAATATCTCACCAACTAAGTTGATTTACTACATCTTTAAACTCAAATCACTCCACTAACACCATATTTTTGTGGATCATGATTCTTAGAACCATCCAAGTTTGAAAACCTCTTCAAGAGGCTTGCTAAATCGATATCTCCTTCAATCTCTTCATCAAACCGAATCCAAACCCCAAAGGTGATTTCATACCCCCTTGTTTTTGGTTTTTACTTGTTTTTTTTTTTTGGAGGGGGGGGGGGTGGGGGGAATACAAGTATTATGTGATGATCTATGTGTGTTTGCATGCTATATGTGATTTCTTTAGTTGTTGGTTGTGATAATGTGTAAAATTTGTTAAGTTTCGAGATCTATAGCAAAAAGGATAAAAGAATCATAAACAAAAAAATAATAATAAACAACATACATCATAGATCTAAGAGTCTTTAAGTTTAAAAAGAGAAAAACAAAACCAAAAGAACCTTACAAGTGTCATATTTGCAAAAAAAAATAACAAAGATTGGGTATAAATTGTAATTTGTTGGTTTTATGAGGGTTATAAGTTGGTTATCTGTATAAAAACTGATTTTTATAAAAATAACACCTTCCAAAGGGTCAAAAACATAAATTTTAGCTTGATGGGCTTAAAAATGGGACTAATAGGTTTTGGGCCCAAGTTTGCGAAAAATGGGGTTTTAAGGGGCTAAATTGGAAAAACTCAACAAACTATGGGTCCAAAGTGTAAATAAACTTTTTCAGGGATTAAAAATGAGTTTATTACCAAGTTTGGACAAAAAATGCAAAGTTTTTGATTTTGGGGTCAAAATTGTAAAACTTACGGAAATTGGGCTAAAAATGTAAACTTCTTACAAATAAAGGCTGGAAATGACATATACAATAGTTTTGGGTTGAAATTACCATTTAAACAAAGTTTGGGTCAAAATGGTCAAGAAAAATGGTTTAAGGACCAAAAATGTCAATTTTAATAAAAAATGACTAAAAGTGCCATTTTTATAGAAAAAGGGGCTAAAATGATCAAACTTAATGTTTTTGGACAAAATAAATAATTATAAATTTTTGGTTTAAAAATATCAAGTTTAGAACGCACGGTTATATATATATATATATATATATATATATATATATATATATATATATATATATATATATATATATATATATATATATATATATATATAAAGATTCGTTATAAATCAAATGTTAAGATATTTTTGTTTTATCATTGTAAATAAGCAATTAACATACAACAAATACCAACACTACGAACTTAAACTCGACAAACCATAAACGATTCAATGATTGGGCTCAAATATCTCTTACTCGTGCTATTGGGCCTTATGACCCAATATCATGATTTCTTGGGCCCAATATAATCACACATGTTTATTGAGCTTCCAGTGACCCAATAGCATGCCTAACGGACCCCCAATGGCTTTTACATGTTGTCGGGCCTTAGTGGCCCAATTGCATTGCTAGTATGGTCCAAAAATCAATCATATGCGTGATAGGCTAACGCGACCGTCGCACACTCGATAGCCTATAATAACATACATGATTAGTGGGCCTCTGTTTCCCTCTTCTCTTCGAATGTTAGACTTACCTTTTGGTTCAAGTAAACATAAATCGGGTTGTTAAACAAGGTTATTCATATTCAGTTGGATTTAGTGGGAAATAACAGGTGACACCAATGAGTGTCGGTCGTAGTCTGTAGTTATAACCAGAGTCTCCTGGAGCGAGAGCGAGAGTTTGTGTATAGATCTATACGGGGGTGACTCCCCCACACCTAAGTTGTTCGCTACATTTAGACTCGGCCAGTCTAGGGTGACAAAATCTTAATTCAATATCAGTATTCGCAAGAATGCCAAGACAGACGAATTAGTAATTATTATGCATGGTTATAGCGACTCACAAAGAGATCCAACACCATCTAAGTAATCATGGGGAATCATATTCATTCGATTGTGACGATACAATAATACAAAAGATCATACTATTTTAGTCGAAAAACATCGGGTTTTCCTGGGGAACAACATTATTAACTTTTACTTTCAACAACGATAATACAAGAATTTATTATGGGAAACGTATCACTTTTACACATTTGAAATCATTCATGCATATACTTATGGATCATCGCACTTATTTCGTAAACAATTGTTGTTTCAGAAAATATCGGATTTTATGGGTTTTACAAACAATACAAACTATTTTTATATCAAACTTGCTTATGAACTCACCAGCATTATATATGTTGACCGTTTTAAAAATAACTTGTATTCTCAGGTAACCATTAGAATGAAGAATCATCAAGTGTGTTTTTGAAATTTCTTTTGTGAGATGTCAGTCATCAAACCATTTATGCTATGGATGTGTAATATTTAAACAATGTACTTGATGTGAACAATTACAGTTGTACTATGTAATGTTGGTGATGTATGTGTTTGTTTCATCTATAATCATTGTGATGATATTTCAATTTAAGTCACACGAACCCTCGGACGTTTCCGCCGTCCGTTCGAGGGTGTGACATTATACAAGCTATATATAATCTAATATCGAACAGACAGTTAAATGGGTGAATCTGCCCTAAGCCCACAAACATTCAAGGAATAGGAAGTAATGCGGAAAGCACACATCCAACTGCCTATCGGATATTAATTATATATAACCCTGATGTATAAACTAAGGTATTATAGAATTAACCACTAAAGGTCCTTTAAGTTATACTGGTTTAATAAAAATGTATTAAACCCTTTTACTGATAAGTTTCTAGTTTAGCGTAGCAAATGTTCTATCTGAAAAGTATGTTTTTGTACTAGAAAACGGTATATTAAATTCGTATGCTATGACCTAACCCATACCTGGTACTCCTTATGATTACTATAAACTAACATCTTTTTAAAAGAGCTTTTTGAATTAATTTGATCACTTATAAAAGTATAAGTATTCCTTTAATGTGATGGTTATCACAGATAAATATATACACAATATCATTGTGTTCAACTTGTATCACCCCCCCCCCCTCCCCCTCCTTAAAAGCATTTAAAACATTTAACAGATTGGTTATAGGGATATGAAGTCTCCTTATGTGGGTGATTCAACTGAAGATTCGAGTAAGGATGAGAAGCTCCACGAATGAAGTCCCGAGGCACAAACAAGTCCTAAATGACATATATATATACATATATATATATATATATATATATATATATATATATATATATATATAGTGTCAAGAACAACTATCATGAAGGGAAACAACCTTAGGAACTAGGAAACACTCTTAATGGAGTGTTAGAATCACATGTGATTGATCACAAGGAGTTCACGGCCAAACTCCATGAGTTTGCGGCCTTGGGAGGAGGGTTCACAGTCATACAATGGTTCACGGCCCAAGATCTTTTGAAGGGTTTATGGCCCTTATGAAGGGTTTACGGTCGTAAACCCTTCAAGATCTTGAAGATGGTGATGAAAGGTGATGAATCAAGGCTAGAATAAAGGGGTTGTTAAGCATAAACAAGTAAAGGATGAGATGCTTAAGTTTTGGGAGTGAAATGAGAGCTTTCACTTGATGATACTTAAGAGAGAGAGAGAGAGAGAGAGAGAGGGTAGTTCACGGCCAAGAGGAGAAGAAGTGAAGGAAAAGTGACAAAATTTCATATATATGCATGATGTTCACGACTAGAAGAGTGTTCACGGCCATGAACATGGTTTACGGCCGTGAACCTCAAGTGTTGGTTTTTCTGGTTCAGGTGCAGCCTTCTGATCTTAGGCTAATACTTCAAAACACTCAATCTGTAAGTGTACTGGGCTTAGAAATCATTAGAATGACCCTTAACAAGGCTAAAAGGCAATAAAATTAAGTCTGACTTTTGGTTGATTGGATTGACTTTACAAGATAGAACTTACGGGTTGTCACAAAATCTTTCTAAAGTTTAGGTTGGTACATGTACCGTTGTCATGTCTATGATACCATTAATATTTGAAGCTCATGTACCATCTTTTAGGACTGACATAAAAACAATGTACTTAGAAGTTGCTTTGGATGGAAATCATGAACCCATTCTCGTAGCAATTGGTTTAAGAACTATAGAGTGTGACGAGTCTTAGGCATGGTTCATGAGGAGGTTGAAAGAATGTATAAGGGACAGTACAAACATTGGTTTCATAAGTCATATATCTGATTCAATAGACTAGGCCCTTCACGTGGTATTACCTGATTCATACCATGAGTATTGTTGGAAGAATTTATTTGAGAAAATATGGTCTCTACGGGAAGTAATACTGTTGTGGAACAGTTGTTCTAGGATACATGCAAAACATATAGTGTGTCTAACTTTTACATGTGTTCGGAGAGGTTACAAAATGAGGTTAATGGGAATGAAAATTTTTGACTTGACAATATTGTCATTGCAAAATAGGCACGAGCCTTTTCTCCTAAAGTACGTTACAATGTGAAACTAATTGATATTCCTGGTGTCGTGAATTGGTTAAGAATAAACAGGCATGAGCTACCAATAACGTCGGTCGTTGAGATTGTCCATCACTCCATTGCACATGTGTATATACAAAGAGGTGAACTTAGAGGTAATAAGTATATGTTATATTACTTTATCAAATATCATGTACTCTATGTAGTTCATTTAATTTAATAGGGGGGGGGGGGGCATTTATGGGGATTTGACCACTTATGCTGAGAAGGTGGTTCAAAGAATAATAAATCATGCTCAAAGTTAGGAGGCTAGACATATTTCCGAACTTGACGTTGCCACCATTTGCAAGCGATCTGTACTCCCTAAGCTCTTCTTTCCTTCCTGTCATGTGACGTGAGCAGCCACTATCAATGTACCATTCTTCGTCGAACTGCTCGTCACTTATAATCTGCAAAATTTAGAGAGATTTAGGAACCCAAAGTTTCTTGGGTCCACGTGAGCTTTGCATGAAAACGGGAGCAATAATAGAGATATCAACAAGATAAGTTCTTTTTACTAGAGTTGTTTTATCTTTCCTTTTAATGGTGTACACTTTTATTTTGTTAAGATTAGTAGAGTTAGATTCGGTCTTTGATGTGGATTTATCGACTTTCTGCTTCCACTTTTGCTCAGTTGATGAATGAGATTTAGAACAAGATTGATATGAAACTGAGGATGAAGAAGAATTGGAAGAATGAAAAGAATCAGACTTAGAAGGAGACTTTAGGTGACCCTTTTGTTTTTGATCATTGGAGTGACCGACCTTAGAGTTTTGAACTCTTTTGTCTTCAGAACCGAACCTTTGTGTTTGGTTCGAGCCACTTTTGGAACAGAACCTTTGGTTCTGGTTGATATCCTTTTCAGAACCGAACTTCTGCTTTCGGTTGTTGTCCTTTTGTGAACCGAACCTCGGCTTTCGGTTTTTGGGACTTTCATGCTTTTCTTCAGGAATGTCTTCATACTTTAGATTCTTGTTTTGATGAGTGAAGTATGCATTCTGGGAACGCCAAAATTGTTTCCTTTCCGAAAGGTTCTTCCGGTATCTGATGTTCCTTTCTATCTTCCTGTTCCGCATCTGAGATGGTTGATGATGAACATTTGCTTTTGTTTTTGCTGACCCCTTGATTGATTCCATTTGAACTGCGGTGGAATTACTTTGAGCTGAAGAAGCCGAAGGAATGGTTTCTGTTGGTGAGTGAACATCCTTCTGAGGAGTATCTTTTGTACCACTAGTGCTCGGCTCACTGAAGTTGTTTGGCTTATTCAAAGGTTCGGGTATATATCTTCCTTTGCTCTTCCATGAAGTTCGTTCAGATAAACCAATGGTTTCGTCTGCATTATCAATAGGAGCTTCCCAGAAGTATTCATCACAGCCATCAGCATTGTCTTTGTCTACAATGGCTGCAAGTTCGACTGTTTGATGTTCAGTTACTCCTGTTACCTTGTATACTTGATTTGGAGTAGTCCTGACCTTTTGATACACAACAGCTTTCTCAACTAATTTTGGGGATTTTTGATGGGACAACCGAGCGAACTCTACCGAATTTTCAGAAATAAGATTCTTGTGATTTTCTGGCTCGGTTTTAATAAATTCTGAGCAGTCAACCGTGTCCTCTACAGAAATTTCACTCATATTGTCATCCTCATCAAGCTCAGATGCATTTTCAACATCAATTTTGTTTTCTGAGCTTACTTTGGTGTTTAAAGAGTCAAATTTTTGCATGGTTTCGGTCCTCAGTTTAAGTCTGTCATTTTCATCCAAAAGATTTTTAAGCATGAGCTTGTGGTCTTTAGATTTAATGAAGGACTCAATTTTTTCCAGTCCATACATGTAGGTGGGATTTATGTTATTAGATGATATCACACTTTCACAGTTATAAGCTTCGGCATCGATTTCATCTTCCTTAAATTCCAGGAAGGGCAAAATCATGCGGTGAATTCTTTGGCCTATTTCACAATCCAAGTGGAGCTGAGTAATATTAGAATACAGACGTTTAGCAATTAAACAAAAAACATTTCGTTGTTTTAACAATTTCAAATTGTCTCTTTGCAAATAAATGTTTTCATCTTTAACTCTGACTAATTCCGATTCCTTTAACTCTATCCACATTCTCCGCTCCTCACTCTTCGACGCTGCCCTGCTCAATTGATCAGTTAGGTTAGAATTTGTGACCCGAGTTTGAGTTAAGCTACTATCTAGATGAGATATTCTTGTATTAACACCTTTTAGTTCTTTCTCATAAGAGGATGATGGTATTTTACATGAAACAAAAACAGATTGTACCTTCTTTATCAGTTCATCAAGCTCATTGAACTGCTGGCTGAGTGGTTTGGCTGTGAAGCACATATCCTCTTTTGCATTCTGTCCATCATTGCCTCCATCGGTGTTGTATCCCCTCAATTGAGATACGTCAGAAACCATAAGGCATTTACCACCACTGCCTTCTTCCTTAGACACGAACGCCTTTCCATGAGTAGGCTGCCTCACTTCCTCGTCTTCTGAGTCAGTAGACCAAACTTCCGTGCTACCGAACTCATCACCTGGAACAGAACCCTGCACAATAAGGGCATTACAAGGCGGGTTAGCAGCAGACTTCTTCTTTCTCAACTCATCTAGCCTTTTCTGCAACACAGCTTCCTCATCGTTTCCATCATCTTTCTCAGCCATTTTCTTGAGGACACAGTCCTTAGCATAATGGTTTTTCCCACCACAGTAAAAGCAGCTCACTACAGAGTCGCCGTCAACCTTTGGTTCCTTCTTGTGCTCCTCAACTTTCGGTTCATTAACCACCTTTTCTGAGCTGTAACTTCCCTGCCAGTTTCGGTTTTTGTTGTTGGGAAATTTCTTCTTTATGAACCTTTTGGGATTGAATACCATCAAGGCATAATCTTCTGATGTGAGATCATATTCTTCCAGGCTGAGGTCTTCATCCTCCATAACGGCTTTACTTTTTGACAAGAGAGCCAACGAACCGAGACCAGAAATGACATTCTTTTCTTGCACCACGTTTTTCTCTTGAGACTTGAGAATTCCCACCAGTTTCGCCAAAGAGTATGATTTAAATTGCTCATGGGCTTTAACTGTGGAAACTACTGCTCTCCACTCAGACCTTAGACCATTCAGGAATGTAACTTTCTGTTCGATGAGCTTCCTTTCGATATCATGTTTGATCATCTTGCTGAGAAGATGATTGAAGCGATCGAATGTCTGGGTTACAGATTCTTCAGCCCCTTGTCTAAATTCACCAAACTCAGATAGAAGCAGAGTTTGAATAGAATGTTCGAGATCTTCGTCTGTAGAATACAATTCACGAAGTCTGTCCCATACATCCTTCGCCGTCGTGCAAGAGCTAACCAATCTGAATGTATCGGACTGAAGGGCAAACCGGATCAATCTTAATGCTTTGATATTGCATTGGAACTTGTCTTTTTCATCTTGTGCAATGTCTTTCACGTCCTTAAGCAGATCATTGTATTCTTTTTGAGTTTTAATGACTCTGGACGTTGCAGAATGAGAAAACGGTCCGTTGGTGATGGCTTCCCAAATCAAATACCCATTTTCCTCCGACCCAATAACGTAGTCTTCGAAATGATGTGCCCATACTTCATAATCGTTGGTGTATAAGATCGGAATCCTTGTCGTCGAACCAATGCTGTTTGAAATATTGATAACGTTTGATTGTGTCGCGTCCATTATGATCGTAAAAACCTGTTCAAAGATCAGACTTGTAATAAAGCAGATTAGGGCAAAGTAATAAATATCGAGATACGTCAATAAAGAGATGACGGCTCAATAAATATTAATGATTGCGGAAAAACCCTAATGGAAATCTTTTTCACAGAAAAGATGTGTATCAATTACACAGCCTCCTGCTCTGATACCAATTGATGAGATTATAGAGTCTTTTAATCTATAAAGATCGATTAGATCTTGAACAAGTAACTAAACAATGACGATATGAACATAATAAAAGAACAAGACAAGATTGAATCAAACGTGTCGAATGATTAAACAAAATCCTCAGAAGAGCTCGATTAAGAACATCAACTGTAGAGGATTGGAAGGTTACAAGAACGATCAAAGAAACCTGTTGTCGTCTAGATGTATCGCTGTTTTCAGATCTCTAAAACCTTGACCTAATATGCATGCAAGCATAAGCTTATATACAAAGCATAAAAGACATACGGTTGGACAGGCCCAAACCGTAATACAAAGAAATAAAAACTAACGAGCCCAAAAGACGCAATCTTCTAAGCCCAACATGATGTATGGGGGGTTATATAAACTAATAATTTCCCTCATTTTTCTTTAGGTAATAAACACTATATAACCCTTCTATCAATTGGACTCATAGCTTGACTCAAAACTTCGTTTCCTCTCTCGCCTAGACTCGATTTCTCACTTCATCAACCTTGACTCTAGACCCTCACATGCATCCTTACACTCAAACTGAAAAGATCAAAAACAAATACCAAGTAATAATAAAAATAAATCAAAATAAAAATCCTAAATTATCCCTAAATACTAGAAGTTTAGAAAGAAAAAGAAAAGCAAACTCTAATGACGGGTTGCCTCCCGCAAGCGCTTCTTTTTGTGCGAGTCTTTAGCTGGACTCCCAACCTAATAAACTTCCAATAAACTCAATGCCAATCCATCCGTTGCATTAAATATTTTCTTTGGACCAATTTGTAAAATTTGGCTCTTTTCTTCTAAAATTGGCCAAACGAGCTTGAATTCATAAAACCCAAGAATATTGACAAGGGTTGGAACCGATTGGATACTAATCAAAAATGGATCGTGCCTCAGAACTTTATCCAAAGTTGGAATCGTCACCCCATGCTTCGAAACACAAACCAAAAATACAGGGGGCCATGTCGTGGTAATGGTCAAACCACAGCTTGGTTCCTGCATTTCAGCTTGTTCTTGTTCTTCATCTGACCCTCCTGCTAGCAATCTTTCCAGCTCCTCCAAGTCTCTTTCTGGATTAAATTCTTCATCTTGTAACTCAGATGTCCCTTCTGTGTTGGGCAAGATGTTATCTAACCATCTTCCAAACTTCTGCAAATCTTCATCTGAGTCATACTCCTCATCTCCTTGCTCAATTTCCTGTACTACTTCCTCAAGAAAAGCATCAAAAGCATCGAGATTTGGAAAATACATAATAAATAAAAATAAAAATAAAAAATTAAACTAAATAAAAAAAATTAATCAACAAATAAAATAAAAAAATGATAACAATTAGCAAATAAAATTAACTATTTAGAACCGTTCCCCGGCAACGGCGCCAAAAACTTGATGTGTATGAAACAAACTAGTTTTAATCCTACTAACTTAGACACAAAATAAACACACGAAAGGCAGTGTACCTATCGATTAGTAATATAGTTCAAGCAAGTAGGGTATCGAACACAGGGAACGGTAAACAATTAAAATAAATGCTAATATTATCTAAATAAAACAAATAACAAAAAGGGGGTTTTCTCTAGTTTTACAAGACTAGAAACTTAAACAATTAACTAAAACTTAAACGAAGAAACTAAGAGCTAAGCAAATAAAAATCAACTAAATTCAATAATAAAGAGGACTTCTGTTTAGGTTCGACTCATTTGTTCTCATGGATGATTTCGATGTATCGGATTAATTCTTCATTGGCTACCGACTAAGATGATTAGTTTCACGTTTGCTATTACTAATCCTTAGGAAACAAATTAACTCAAGCAGTGGCCAGTTGTCTAAATTAACGAATTTCCTAGTTATTGATTCGGGTTAAATAAGACTTGTAATGGTTAATTAAATTGGCCCTTCAATTAACCTCTTGCTGATGTTCATCAAACAATCTCACACATTAACTTACCTATCTTCTAGTTAATTCTAGTTTCACATTCGTTATTCCTAGACATACAACTATGTGGTCACAATAAATCATATGAAATTAATAACTAAGAGATGTTCATACAACTTAATTACTGATTTATTAACAGAAGAATAGTTATTGTTAACACATAAGGTTCTTTAACAAGCTTAATAAAACATAATCACCAATTAAAATTAATCCTACTCAAATAATTAATCCATGTTCACAAAATTGTCTACCCAAACAGAAGTTATGAGTTTTTAGCTCATGATTACAGCAGAAACAAGCACAAAAACGAAATCAATTGGTAAAAACATAGTTCAAACAAGAGATTAGGTAAGAGTAAACTTGATTTTGACTTGATTCTCCTTAAAATTGAATGTAGGGTTGATTCCCTTGCTTCCCACGCTCCAACAGCACCTTTAGTCGACAATTGGCCTCCAAGGGTTCATCTATATCCTAGGGTATCGATCTGAAAGTCCCTTTATATAGATTTTCACAAAACAGGGGCTACTCGGCGAGTCCATTGACCTACTCGGCGAGTCCATCACTTAAAACCCGTGTACGGCAAGTCAGCGCGTCCAAAATTGCGAAACTTCAGACCAACTCGGCGAGTAATCGACCCTACTCACCGAGTACGTTTGGAATCAGCATTTTCTCAAAACACGAAAGTCATCCGAAATTGTGTCTAGTTTTCAGAACATTTTGAATCTCGTCAATCGGAGTTACGGTTCATGAGATATGTCCAAAACACTGAAGAGGGGTCAAACTGTCCAGCAACATCCTTCTTTCTTCAAAATCCAAGATCCAAGCTTCCAATAGCTAGTTCCGCTTCCTTTTCCATCCGAGCATGTCTTTGTTACTGAAAATGAAATATTCAAGCTAATTAAGCACCTTTGGTTCATTATTTGAGATAAAATTAACATAGAGTATTAAGATCATGCATGATTTTTATAACTAAATATGCTCATATCAAAATACCCTACACTTGACTTTTGCTTGCCCCCAAGCAAAACTGAATTTTAGTATACTAATATTACATAAGACAATCCCAATCAAACCCAGCCATTATGCCAAGACCGCAACGCATGCATTTGTGTCTAAAATTTTCCTAATAACCCCCCATACTCCAAATACTCACAATCCTCATAAACATTCGCCCACTTTTTCCGAACAATGCTCATTTTATGCATCCCTCCGAATCCATCCTCAGAAAACCTCTTAACCTCAAGGTATTTTTGGTTGAGCAACCCAAGCATACATAATCTAGAAAATTACAATTTATGATACCACTATGGAGCTCTTTGGAATTCTTCATTTCTTTGACATTCGATCTTTAATTTCTTTGAATTCACCACCTTTGTTGTTTGATTTTTGGTATCTTCAACTTTTTGAATTTCTTCGGAATTTTCAATCTTCTAATTTCATACTTAACTTTGATGCTCCAAAAATTCTTCAAACTTTTTTTGTAATTCTCTCTCTCTTTTTAACATGTAACTTACTTTTTTTTCACACAAAACCCTACATGCTTAAGCAGGGGCGCTCAACTTCAACCTTTATTGGTTAATGATAATAATTTTCCTGGATACATTTCTGGTACACGATGCTAAACATATTGCATCCTTCAAACTAAGCGAGGTTGTGTTTTTGTCCCATGATTTCACTAGAATAAGGAAGCCACAAATGCACTAGAACGTATATAAGCTCAACTAAACATTTGGGTCTTCATGCAATCATCAAATATAATACTAGCATAATCCCTAATTGCTTTACCAAAATTTTCTAAATTAATCCTAGCAAATTTTACGCAAAAATTTCAAAATTTAACTAAAATTTCAAGATTTTCGAATTTTAACTAATTTAACCAACCCCCTACCCCACACTTAATTTATGCAATGTCCCCATTGCATATCATGCATGATACAGAACAATAAAAATAAGGAGAGAATTGGAACAAACTTTCCTGGGATAGTAGTTGTGAGGTTGATATCTATCTATTCAGCTCCATCTCGAATTGACTTTAGACATGGGAACAACTCATCCATGTCTTGGGTGTCAAAATCTCGTGTGGTACAGTCCTTATAAAAGCTCCAAACATAAGGGAAAAACTCTTCGAAATGCTCGGAAAATGATCTTCAAAGAATAGAACCAATGCCCATATCAAATGTCATCAAATCTTCAGCTCAAAAGTAAGAAGAATGAGCGACTCGTTGAGTAAGCATGTAGACTCGCCGGGTTGAAGCATAAATGGCAGAAGAATCGTGAATTTTCACATGGACTCGGCGAATAGACCGTTGGGTGACAAAACTTTTATTCTGCCCAAGTCCGTTTATGATGTGATGAGATTATAGAGTCTTTTAATCTATAAAGATCGATTAGATCTTGAACAAGTAACTAAACAATGACGATATGAACATAATAAAAGAACAAGACAAGATTGAATCAAACGTGTCGAATGATTAAACAAAATCCTCAGAAGAGCTCGATTAAGAACATCAACTGTAGAGGATTGGAAGGTTACAAGAACGATCACAGAAACCTGTTGTCGTCTAGATGTATCGCTGTTTTCAGATCTCTAAAACCTTGACCTAATATGCATGCAAGCATAAGCTTATATACAAAGCATAAAAGACATACGGTTGGACAGGCCCAAACCGTAATACAAAGAAATAAAAACTAACGAGCCCAAAAGACGCAATCTTCTAAGCCCAACAATCTCCCCCTTTGCGTCAATTTGGGGCGAGATCTTCACTCTGTCTTCAAAGCAGATGGCTTCTTTACTGTTTGAAAAATTTTCGGTATCAAAGCTAGAATATGATGCCTGAAGGTAATATACCAACGAAGCATATCTGTAAAGTTCTTCTTATCTGCTGTTGTATTCTGTTTGCATCGGTGAATGATATTGATGATGTGCTCCAGACACTCTGTAGAGAATAGATGCTTGTCTACCAACGCAAACAGAAACTTGTGCTTATCCCCCCTTGTGAACATAACTGTCAGATTGGAAGAATCAATCTGCCCCAACTTCATTTTATGGATATCTCCGGTTTTGGAAGTGGGCTTGACAGTCGGTTTCTTATTCATCACCTTTGCTATTTCCTGATCCATAGTGGCCAGCTCATGGACATAGGAAGCCAACATTCTTTTAAGATGAGAAAGAATTGGTTCATATTCTCTCTGGTTGGAGAGAAGAATGTTGTATAGCAAGATCCAATCGTGGGGGTTCAGACTGGGAAGATCTGCCAGAGAAATAAGATGTTCGGTGTTGGCAGTTCCTCTGTTGATTTTGAAATTGACGTTTACAAATTTCCCAGCCTGGGTTGGTTTCAGTACCTTGACTCTTATAATTTTCTGGGCACTCCAAGTCAAGTACTGAGGTTGACCGAATTTCAGATAGAAATCGATAAGCTCCCTGTCAACCTTCGGGTTCGGATGAGGGACGTTTGCAGTGACATCAAAGCAGTGAAAAGTGAAGGCTTTACGCGTAATGGGCATGTCGAACTGCGAGTCTTTGGAGTTTTCACACTCAAAAGATGCAATCGGTTCCAACCAATAAATAGAAGGAAACTCAATTGCTTGAGTGATGAGTGTGTCTCTGTCCCAATCTGGGAACAGAGTCTTTTTAGCTTGAATTGCCTCCTCATTCTCCCGGATTTTCCTTTCTCTGGCTTCTGCCTCACGAGCTATCTTCAATGTTTCATCAAGCTCTCTGTCCCGTTTCTTGCGTTGAAGAGCTTCAGTAATGGTTTCATCTGATTCTGATTCGCTCTCAACTAGGACATGTTTACCAGAACCCGAAGCTACATTACCCTTCGGTTCTTGTTTGGACATACCTTCCTCTCCCCCTTGTCTCGGAAGAACATGCTTCTCCGAGACACCCTTCATTTCACTTAGGATAGTGATCGCCGGAAGGAGTTTCGCCTGGAGATGCTGACGAATAGTGAGGGTTAGGAAGGGATCATGGGAGTCAAGAACACCGGTTAACATATTTTTAACGTCACCAGCGCAACTCTGAAGAACTGCCCGTTGAGTTTGAAGTAAAGTGATTTCTTGTTGTGCCTGGGCCAGTTGAACTTTCTGTAAGTCAATAGTTGCCTGGTGCTTGATAACTTCTTCCTTCAGGGTGCTCTCGGCTGCTAAAGAGGCAAAACGTGAATCCAAAGATTTGAGAATTGAAGTGGATTCAGTTTTGAGGTCAGCACGCAGAGCCTCAAATTTCCTGGTTTCTCCCTGAAGGGTGGCTGCGAACGAGTCTACTGACGCTTGAAATTTGGAAGCATTTGAATCAGCATGAGCCTTGAGAGAATCAAGAAAGATCTGAGTTGTATGAACAACCTCAGAAACTTCCTTAGTGGCTTTGGAGCATGAGGCTGCTGAATTGTCTACAGCGTCAGTAGAGCGATCCAAGGCTTCGGTGTAAGTCTGGATTGCTGACTCGATGAAAGCCTTCAGCACAGCACCCCCATATGCTTTACTGTCAGCCAGCAGACTGTCGAGTTTTGCGTGAATCTCTTGAAGTTGCTGACTTGACACAGGGGTATCTGTATCGGTGTCGGTAGGGATCCGGTAAGGGCTGTAATAGATGGAATCAAATTCATCATCATCACCCCCTAGGGTAGCACCGGAGTTGGAAGATGGAGAAGGGGAGGATTGAGGGTTGATGACCGGGGTTTCAACCACAGAAGCAGCCCCCGTATCAGATACGTTGACCGTTACTGGTGGTTGGTTTGTGGTTATGGTGATAGATTCTGTGATAATAGGTTGGGAGATAGAAGATAAAGGTTGAGAAATGGTGAAAGGAATAGTGGTTTCGGTTGTGGTTTGGGAAATTGATGTTGGAACAGAACATGAGATGTTCTGTTTGGGTGATTGGGTTGGGGTTGAAAATTTTGGGGAAGTAGGAAGAGAAGGAGATTTGGTAATTTGGGGAGATTTAGGTGGGGTAGGTGAGTTTTGTGGAGACGAAACGGGTGCAGTTTCGGGTTGAGGATTAACATCTGGTGGGGTAGGTGAGTTATGTGGAGACGAAACGGGTGCAGTTTCGGGTTGAGGATCAACATCTTGTGTTTCGGATGGTGCATTCTGTTTTGATTCAGAAGGAGATCCTTTGGCTCTTTTAGCCATCTTCTTGATCTTTTTCGATCTCGGCTGAGAAGGTGCCTCTGCCTCGGATTTGCGTTTGGAGGACCTTCTCTTTTTCTCCGTTTGGGGTGCGGGTTCCTTCATCTCAGCCTTCTCCTTTTTGCTCACTCTTTTGCCCCGGTTAGCAGGCTGATCCAGAGCCTCAAGAGCTGCACGTTGTTCCTCGGAAAGAACCCTAGGAGGCAGGGGGGTTCTGGAGCTGTAGTCCGCCATAATCTTGCTGTGGGGCGTGACACATCTGTACATGGACTCAGGGATTAGTCCATAGTGGAGGAACTTACTTGGATCTGAGAGAATGATTTTCTTGGTGTGGTATGTGGCAATTGAAGCCATAAGAACATCCTTCATGACAGGGATGTCAAGAGAATCAATGGCTCTCCTGGTGATGAGGGTCCAAAACCTGGCGCATGAAATTTCTGAGTGCCTTGCGGTAGAGTTGAGACTCTGAACCACTTGAGACCAGAGAATCGACCCATAGTCCAGATTGATCCCGTTGTAAAGCCCATACAGCATTGTGAGAAATCCTTTGCTAGTGGTGTCGGAACCACCACATCGCTCCGCTAAACCCTTAATTAAAAGGGTAAGCAATCCATTCCACTGAGATGGAAGACATGATTTCTTGACTTTGCCAACAGATGTTAGAACATTGTATACCCCATCTCGTACATCATCTTAAAGATTTGGGCGGTTGTGATGAAGTCTGGTGAAATAACAGAAGCATCTACGGCAAGCCCTAGAAGAGAGCAAAACCATGCTTTGGAAACGGAAGTCTTCTTGTCGTGAATAGAGAAGTAGATACGGTCTTTGTGTTTGTCATAGCTTGCTGTGGAGTAGACTTGAGATAGCAGGGTCATAGGAACTGCCTCCACCTGCGTTAATGCCAATACCAATGGGGAATATGTGAGGCATTCCACCACGTAGAGCATATATGAGTCATAGACGTATGGAGACAACTCTATGATCATGTTCTGATTTGGTTTGATTGCAAGAAAAGAAGAAGAAGCAGACTGATCGTGAGTGGAAGAAGAAGTCTCCATTGTTGAGTTTTTGGAAGAAGATTAACAGGGGCAACTTTTTCAGAGAGATAATGCTTTGAGAGGTAACTGCCAAAGAACACGATCACGTCTTATTTATACCGTTCTCAGGAGAGAGAAAATCGTGATGATTAGGAACCCAAAACGTCGCCTGAAAAAGCGCGATTAGAAGTTATGGTGTATTCAATGAAGACGTCAGCACACGTGGGGCTGAAACGAATCCTTTGCACGCGCCCAAATCTTTTTCGTACCGTTTGAAATCCCTTGTGCCCTTGTTTGGTTACAATTGAGACTTAGAACCATGTGCCAAACAGTAATTAGAATGTGGGAAAATAATTCCGTGCATAAGAGTGTGAAAGACAAGGAAATAAATCGAATGTGTTTGGTAGTGCGTGTTGTCTAAATAAAAGACAGAAGGCAGAAGATTCCGGGCAAGAATCGCTTCCTTCAGAGTCAAGAGAGACCTGAAGTGTTTGGGTGGTTTCCCGAGAAATACGATCAGTTGTTTTTAGAGAAACAATGAAAGGCGTCTTCTGATGATGGCTAAGAGGTGGCTGAACTCAATCCAAACATTAAGTCTTGACATAAAACTTAAGTGTTGGTAGAGTTACCTGTGAGACCGATGTGATCTGTTGAACAGGTAGGTGGGAGGTATTCTGTGATGGGAATGATATAGACAGAAATCTCAAAATAAATTAAACTGGATCTCTTCGGGAAGAAATGTCTTAGGACGAGACAGTTTCATAAAAGATCACTCATAAAGAAGATTTCCAAGTAAAAGCTTGAGTTAATAACTCACCGTCAATTCTATTTAGGTGTTGGATTTTGGGTTTCACTCAGAACGTGGTAATCGAATCTAAGATCATGAACTCAGATGTTGTGCAACCATAAGCCTCAGTGGTAAAGACTGAGAGCATCAAGGGTTACTTTGGGGAGCGAATGTAAGTGAAGAAATTGAAGAGATGGTTAAGAGACCGAACGTACCTTCTGCTACATAAATTGGACAAAGCAGAGCAACTCATGTTTCAGATGAGTAAAAGAAGGTAGCTCTAGACCGAATATGAGAGAATAGCCTGATTCGGAAGAAACGATAGGTATTGATCGAATCATTAAGGCATGCTCGAGGTCATAGAGGCTTGGGACAACATACAGCAGCATGCTTCTAGGGACGTCTAACTAGTCTTATAAGAGAAAAACATACCTGGATGAACGTTCCATAAGGCCATACTTGTATTCACTTGAGCAAGAAGTACATATAAAATATTTTTGAAATTTTGAAATTTACTTAGAGATAAATAAATACTGAAAGACAAAATATTTTTGTTAATTTTTTAATTTTCTGAAAAAGAAATAAAAACAGAAAGATAAAATATTTTTGTTAAATTTTTAATTTTCTGAAAAAGAAATAAAAACAGAAAGATAAAATATTTTTGTTAAATTTGAAGTTTCTGAAAAAGAAAAAAAAACAGAAAGACAAAATTTAGACAAGGAAAAGAAGTAGAGATTAGGAAGAACCGAGCGGTTTGATTGAATGAGTGCCTATCTTGTAGAGACAGAGAGAGACCGAGCGATCTGGTTGATTTGGTTCCGTTATGTTACTAGAGCAGAGAGCAACAGAGCGCTCTGCTAGGTTCGGTTCTTTGATTTTGCCAGAGCAGAGAGTAACCGAGCGGTCTGGTTGATTCGGTTCCTTGATTGTACCAGAGCAGAGAGCAACCGAGCGGTCTGTTAGGTTCGCTTCTTGAATTTGACCAGAACAGAGAGTAACCGAGCGGTCTGTTAGGTTCGGTTCTTGAATTTGACCAGAACAGAGAGTGACAGAGCGGTCTGTTAGGTTCGGTTCTTGAATTTTACCAGAACAGAGAGCAACCGAGCGGTCTGTTAGGTTCGGTTCTTGAATTTGACCAGAACAGAGAGTGACCGAGCGGTCTGTTAGGTTCGGTTCTTGAATTTGACCAGAACAGAGAGTGACCGAGCGGTCTGTTAGGTTCGGTTCCTTTTTTTTTTTTTTTTTTTTTTAAATAGAGACATGAGGATTTGGGACCGATTCTGCAACCATCATGCCTAAGCCTTGCAATATCTGATTGAATGATGCTTCAGGAAGAGCTTTTGTAAAGATGTCAGCCAGCTGATCAGTGGTTCTTACGAAGTGAACTTCGACATTTCCATCTTCCACATGATCTTTGATGAAGTGATACCTTAGTGCTATGTGTTTGGTTTTGGAGTGTTGCACTGGGTTATGACAAATCCTAATTGCACTTTCGGAGTCACAATATAGTGGGATCTTCTTCATATTGAGTCCATAGTCTCGAAGTTGACTTTGGATCCAAATCACTTGTGATGTGCATGATGCGGCTGCAATGTATTCTGCTTCGGCTGTAGATAGCGACACGCATGTCTGTTTCTTGGATTGCCAGCTAACTAACTTCCCGTCAAGAAATTGACATCCACCAGTCGTGCTTTTTCGGTCGAGTCCACATCCTCCAAGGTCAGAATCAGAATAGGCTTGAACGAAGAAGCCTGAGTTGGATGGATACCAAAGACCTAAGGAGGTGGTTCGCTTGAGATATCGGAGGATGTTCTTCACTGCAAGCATGTGAGGTTCACGGGGGTTTGCCTGAAATCGAGCACAATAACACACAGAAAACATGATATCAGGTCTGCTAGCAGTAAGATACATTAATGATCCAATCATTTGACGATAGAGCGTGATATCGACAGCTGGTTTGTCTAGAGATGGGGTAAGCTTAGTGCCGAATGCCATTGGGACTTTGACTTTTGAGTCTCCCATCATACCGAACTTTGCTAGGAGAGTCTTTGTGTAAGCTTCCTGATTAATAAAGATGCCTTCGGGTCCCTGTCTTATGTTTAAACCAAGGAAAAAGTTAATAGGACCCATTGAGCTCATTTCAAACTTAGTCTCCATCAGCTTTCTGAATTCAGCCGTTAAGCTTGGATTTGTGGAGCCAAAGATGATATCATCGACATAAATTTGAACTATCATAAGGTGGTTACCTTCCTTTTTGCGAAAGAAGGTTGGGTCAACCGAACCTTGTTTGAATTTAGACATCTTTAAAAATTTTGTAAGCGTTTCATACCAGGCTCTCGGAGCTTGTTTAAGGCCGTACACAGCTTTATCCAGAATATAGCAATGATTTGGATGCTTTTCGTTCACGAATCCAGGAGGTTGCTCTACGTACACCGTCTCTTCAAGTTCTCCATTGAGAAATGCACACTTGACGTCCATTTGGAAAACTTCAAAGTTCTTGTGAGCAGCATAACCTAGGAATATTCTAACAGATTCTAGCCGAGCTACTGGAGCGAAAGTCTCTTCGTAGTCTATCCCTTCCTCTTGACAATATCCCTTGACCACCAGACGAGCCTTGTTCCGTATAACATTACCTTCCTTGTCCATTTTGTTCCTAAAGACCCATTTGAGACCAACAACCGAAGCATCTGGAGGAGTTGGAATTAGGCGCCAGACTTTGTTTCTTTCAAATTCGTTCAACTCGTCTTGCATTGCTTGAACCCAATCAGAGTGGTCGAGAGCAGTGTTAACTGTCTTTGGTTCAACTTTTGATACGAATGAATTAAACATGCAAAACTCTACCTTTGAAAATAAGGAAGTCTGTTTTGCCTTCAGTTGTGATCGGGTCAGAACCTTTTCAGATACATCCCCAACTACCTGAGAGACAGGATGATCTCTGGTCCATTTGATAAGAGGAGGGTAATTTGGATCAACGGTTGGGTCTAAGTCGGCATTGATTATTTCTTCTAGTTCAGATTGGCTATCATAACCGAGTGTCACATCGTCATGTTCTACCTCAGTTGGTGTACTTTGGAAGATATGAGGTTCGTGTGATTCTAGTGGACCTGAGCTTGCTGGTGTTGAGACCTCTTCGGTTGAAGTTGTGGAATTTGGCTCCCCCTGGACTTGAGCATTTGGCTCCCCCTCGATTTGAGTACATGGCTCCCCCTCGACTTGAGCTTCGTTGGAAGGAGAGTCGTTACTGATTGATTCTTCTCCATACATTCTCCTTGCAGCATCTTCAACAATCTGCTCCATATGATCAACTTTGTTATCTGCTGCACCAACTTCAGAAAGTGAAGCATTCTCTGGTTCGTCAAAGAGCTCCAGAAATGTCTCGAATAGATTAGCAACCAAGACTGTAACCATGCCATTTGGAGGAAAGATTTCCCCAGTGATATTTTCTTTAGCCTGCAGCTTCTTGACATAGTTGTCGTCAAAGGTCACATAATACGTCTCTTCAATTTTTCTTGAACGCTTGTTTAGGACCCTGTATGCCTTGGATGTGAGAGAGTAACCCAGGAAAATTCCTTCGTCGGCTTTGACATCAAACTTGTTGCGGTGTTCTTTAGAGTTGAAGATGAAACACCTTGAGCCGAACACATGAAAAAATTTCACATTTGGCTTCCTGTTGTTCAATATCTCATATGGGGTGAGTGCGAACCTTTTGTTGAGATATGACCTGTTCTGTGTAAAACAAGCAGCACAAATAGCATCAGCCCAAAAATCAAGAGGTAAAGAAGCGAAACTTAGCATAGTTCGGGCAGCTTCACATAAGGATCGGTTTCGTCTTTCGACTATTCCGTTCTGTTGTGGTGTGTAGGGAGCTGAGAAATTATGACTAATTCCCTTCTCTGCAAGAAACTCTTCAAACTCCCTGTTCTTGAATTCGAGACCATTGTCGCTTCGGATGTTGCGAACAACCTTTTTGAGTTGTACTTCAATTTGCGTAATAAACGTTTTCAGCTTTTGAGTCGCTTCAGATTTGAGCTTTAGAAAGAACACCCATGTAAATCGAGAAAAGTCATCAACGATAACAAGAATATACTTGCTACCACCGATGCTTTCGATAGATGAAGGACCACACAAATCAATATGAATTAATTCGAGTGGTTCAACAACTTTTGTATTGATAATAGATGGATGACTTTGACGACTCTGCTTTCCCATTTCGCATGCAGCACATAGATGATCCCTGTCGAACTTGAGTAATGGAAGTCCCCTTACATGACCCCCTGTAACAAGACGATTGATATCTTTGAAGTTAAGATGAGATAATCTTCGGTGCCACAACCAGCTTTCATTGGATTGCGCTTTTGACAATAAGCATACAACTGGATTTCCTTTGATGGGTTTCATGTTTAAGGGAAACATTTCACCCTTTCGCTCTGACTTGAGAATTATTTTATTTGACTTTTTCTCTATAATCTCTGAACCTTCATCATCGAATGAGACTTTGAGACCTGTACCTCCAACCAGTTGAGATACACTAATGAGGTTGTGTTGGAGTCCTTCCACATATGCCACCTTCCTTATTGAGAAATCCCCATTGGTTATCATTCCGTATCCCTTTATGGTGCCGAAAGAATTGTTTCCGAACTTGACGTTGCCACCATTTGCAAGCGATCTGTACTCCCTAAGCTCTTCTTTCCTTCCTGTCATGTGACGTGAGCAGCCACTATCAATGTACCATTCTTCGTCGAACTGCTCGTCACTTATAATCTGCAAAATTTAGAGAGATTTAGGAACCCAAAGTTTCTTGGGTCCACGTGAGCTTTGCATGAAAACGGGAGCAATAATAGAGATATCAACAAGATAAGTTCTTTTTACTAGAGTTGTTTTATCTTTCCTTTTAATGGTGTACACTTTTATTTTGTTAAGATTAGTAGAGTTAGATTCGGTCTTTGATGTGGATTTATCGACTTTCTGCTTCCACTTTTGCTCAGTTGATGAATGAGATTTAGAACGAGATTGATATGAAACTGAGGATGAAGAAGAATTGGAAGAATGAAAAGAATCAGACTTAGAAGGAGACTTTAGGTGACCCTTTTGTTTTTGATCATTGGAGTGACCGACCTTAGAGTTTTGAACTCTTTTGTCTTCAGAACCGAACCTTTGTGTTTGGTTCGAGCCACTTTTGGAACAGAACCTTTGGTTCTGGTTGATATCCTTTTCAGAACCGAACTTCTGCTTTCGGTTGTTGTCCTTTTGTGAACCGAACCTCGGCTTTCGGTTTTTGGGACTTTCATGCTTTTCTTCAGGAATGTCTTCATACTTTAGATTCTTGTTTTGATGAGTGAAGTATGCATTCTGGGAACGCCAAAATTGTTTCCTTTCCGAAAGGTTCTTCCGGTATCTGATGTTCCTTTCTATCTTCCTGTTCCGCATCTGAGATGGTTGATGATGAACATTTGCTTTTGTTTTTGCTGACCCCTTGATTGATTCCATTTGAACTGCGGTGGAATTACTTTGAGCTGAAGAAGCCGAAGGAATGGTTTCTGTTGGTGAGTGAACATCCTTCTGAGGAGTATCTTTTGTACCACTAGTGCTCGGCTCACTGAAGTTGTTTGGCTTATTCAAAGGTTCGGGTATATATCTTCCTTTGCTCTTCCATGAAGTTCGTTCAGATAAACCAATGGTTTCGTCTGCATTATCAATAGGAGCTTCCCAGAAGTATTCATCACAGCCATCAGCATTGTCTTTGTCTACAATGGCTGCAAGTTCGGCTGTTTGATGTTCAGTTACTCCTGTTACCTTGTATACTTGATTTGGAGTAGTCCTGACCTTTTGATACACAACAGCTTTCTCAACTAATTTTGGGGATTTTTGATGGGACAACCGAGCGAACTCTACCGAATTTTCAGAAATAAGATTCTTGTGATTTTCTGGCTCGGTTTTAATAAATTCTGAGCAGTCAACCGTGTCCTCTACAGAAATTTCACTCATATTGTCATCCTCATCAAGCTCAGATGCATTTTCAACATCAATTTTGTTTTCTGAGCTTACTTTGGTGTTTAAAGAGTCAAATTTTTGCATGGTTTCGGTCCTCAGTTTAAGTCTGTCATTTTCATCCAAAAGATTTTTAAGCATGAGCTTGTGGTCTTTAGATTTAATGAAGGACTCAATTTTTTCCAGTCCATACATGTAGGTGGGATTTATGTTATTAGATGATATCACACTTTCACAGTTATAAGCTTCGGCATCGATTTCATCTTCCTTAAATTCCAGGAAGGGCAAAATCATGCGGTGAATTCTTTGGCCTATTTCACAATCCAAGTGGAGCTGAGTAATATTAGAATACAGACGTTTAGCAATTAAACAAAAAACATTTCGTTGTTTTAACAATTTCAAATTGTCTCTTTGCAAATAAATGTTTTCATCTTTAACTCTGACTAATTCCGATTCCTTTAACTCTATCCACATTCTCCGCTCCTCACTCTTCGACGCTGCCCTGCTCAATTGATCAGTTAGGTTAGAATTTGTGACCCGAGTTTGAGTTAAGCTACTATCTAGATGAGATATTCTTGTATTAACACCTTTTAGTTCTTTCTCATAAGAGGATGATGGTATTTTACATGAAACAAAAACAGATTGTACCTTCTTTATCAGTTCATCAAGCTCATTGAACTGCTGGCTGAGTGGTTTGGCTGTGAAGCACATATCCTCTTTTGCATTCTGTCCATCATTGCCTCCATCGGTGTTGTATCCCCTCAATTGAGATACGTCAGAAACCATAAGGCATTTACCACCACTGCCTTCTTCCTTAGACACGAACGCCTTTCCATGAGTAGGCTGCCTCACTTCCTCGTCTTCTGAGTCAGTAGACCAAACTTCCGTGCTACCGAACTCATCACCTGGAACAGAACCCTGCACAATAAGGGCATTACAAGGCGGGTTAGCAGCAGACTTCTTCTTTCTCAACTCATCTAGCCTTTTCTGCAACACAGCTTCCTCATCGTTTCCATCATCTTTCTCAGCCATTTTCTTGAGGACACAGTCCTTAGCATAATGGTTTTTCCCACCACAGTAAAAGCAGCTCACTACAGAGTCGCCGTCAACCTTTGGTTCCTTCTTGTGCTCCTCAACTTTCGGTTCATTAACCACCTTTTCTGAGCTGTAACTTCCCTGCCAGTTTCGGTTTTTGTTGTTGGGAAATTTCTTCTTTATGAACCTTTTGGGATTGAATACCATCAAGGCATAATCTTCTGATGTGAGATCATATTCTTCCAGGCTGAGGTCTTCATCCTCCATAACGGCTTTACTTTTTGACAAGAGAGCCAACGAACCGAGACCAGAAACGACATTCTTTTCTTGCACCACGTTTTTCTCTTGAGACTTGAGAATTCCCACCAGTTTCGCCAAAGAGTATGATTTAAATTGCTCATGGGCTTTAACTGTGGAAACTACTGCTCTCCACTCAGACCTTAGACCATTCAGGAATGTAACTTTCTGTTCGATGAGCTTCCTTTCGATATCATGTTTGATCATCTTGCTGAGAAGATGATTGAAGCGATCGAATGTCTGGGTTACAGATTCTTCAGCCCCTTGTCTAAATTCACCAAACTCAGATAGAAGCAGAGTTTGAATAGAATGTTCGAGATCTTCGTCTGTAGAATACAATTCACGAAGTCTGTCCCATACATCCTTCGCCGTCGTGAAAGAGCTAACCAATCTGAATGTATCGGACTGAAGGGCAAACCGGATCAATCTTAATGCTTTGATATTGCATTGGAACTTGTCTTTTTCATCTTGTGCAATGTCTTTCACGTCCTTAAGCAGATCATTGTATTCTTTTTGAGTTTTAATGACTCTGGACGTTGCAGAATGAGAAAACGGTCCGTTGGTGATGGCTTCCCAAATCAAATACCCATTTTCCTCCGACCCAATAACGTAGTCTTCGAAATGATGTGCCCATACTTCATAATCGTTGGTGTATAAGATCGGAATCCTTGTCGTCGAACCAATGCTGTTTGAAATATTGATAACGTTTGATTGTGTCGCGTCCATTATGATCGTAAAAACCTGTTCAAAGATCAGACTTGTAATAAAGCAGATTAGGGCAAAGTAATAAATATCGAGATACGTCAATAAAGAGATGACGGCTCAATAAATATTAATGATTGCGGAAAAACCCTAATGGAAATCTTTTTCACAGAAAAGATGTGTATCAATTACACAGCCTCCTGCTCTGATACCAATTGATGAGATTATAGAGTCTTTTAATCTATAAAGATCGATTAGATCTTGAACAAGTAACTAAACAATGACGATATGAACATAATAAAAGAACAAGACAAGATTGAATCAAACGTGTCGAATGATTAAACAAAATCCTCAGAAGAGCTCGATTAAGAACATCAACTGTAGAGGATTGGAAGGTTACAAGAACGATCAAAGAAACCTGTTGTCGTCTAGATGTATCGCTGTTTTCAGATCTCTAAAACCTTGACCTAATATGCATGCAAGCATAAGCTTATATACAAAGCATAAAAGACATACGGTTGGACAGGCCCAAACCGTAATACAAAGAAATAAAAACTAACGAGCCCAAAAGACGCAATCTTCTAAGCCCAACATGATGTATGGGGGGTTATATAAACTAATAATTTCCCTCATTTTTCTTTAGGTAATAAACACTATATAACCCTTCTATCAATTGGACTCATAGCTTGACTCAAAACTTCGTTTCCTCTCTCGCCTAGACTCGATTTCTCACTTCATCAACCTTGACTCTAGACCCTCACATGCATCCTTACACTCAAACTGAAAAGATCAAAAACAAATACCAAGTAATAATAAAAATAAATCAAAATAAAAATCCTAAATTATCCCTAAATACTAGAAGTTTAGAAAGAAAAAGAAAAGCAAACTCTAATGACGGGTTGCCTCCCGCAAGCGCTTCTTTTTGTGCGAGTCTTTAGCTGGACTCCCAACCTAATAAACTTCCAATAAACTCAATGCCAATCCATCCGTTGCATTAAATATTTTCTTTGGACCAATTTGTAAAATTTGGCTCTTTTCTTCTAAAATTGGCCAAACGAGCTTGAATTCATAAAACCCAAGAATATTGACAAGGGTTGGAACCGATTGGATACTAATCAAAAATGGATCGTGCCTCAGAACTTTCTCCAAAGTTGGAATCGTCACCCCATGCTTCGAAACACAAACCAAAAATACAGGGGGCCATGTCGTGGTAATGGTCAAACCACAGCTTGGTTCCTGCATTTCAGCTTGTTCTTGTTCTTCATCTGACCCTCCTGCTAGTAATCTTTCCAGCTCCTCCAAGTCTCTTTCTGGATTAAATTCTTCATCTTGTAACTCAGATGTCCCTTCTGTGTTGGGCAAGATGTTATCTAACCATCTTCCAAACTTCTGCAAATCTTCATCTGAGTCATACTCCTCATCTCCTTGCTCAATTTCCTGTACTACTTCCTCAAGAAAAGCATCAAAAGCATCGAGATTTGGAAAATACATAATAAATAAAAATAAAAATAAAAAATTAAACTAAATAAAAAAAATTAATCAACAAATAAAATAAAAAAATGATAACAATTAGCAAATAAAATTAACTATTTAGAACCGTTCCCCGGCAACGGCGCCAAAAACTTGATGTGTATGAAACAAACTAGTTTTAATCCTACTAACTTAGACACAAAATAAACACACGAAAGGCAGTGTACCTATCGATTAGTAATATAGTTCAAGCAAGTAGGGTATCGAACACAGGGAACGGTAAACAATTAAAATAAATGCTAATATTATCTAAATAAAACAAATAACAAAAAGGGGGTTTTCTCTAGTTTTACAAGACTAGAAACTTAAACAATTAACTAAAACTTAAACGAAGAAACTAAGAGCTAAGCAAATAAAAATCAACTAAATTCAATAATAAAGAGGACTTCTGTTTAGGTTCGACTCATTTGTTCTCATGGATGATTTCGATGTATCGGATTAATTCTTCATTGGCTACCGACTAAGATGATTAGTTTCACGTTTGCTATTACTAATCCTTAGGAAACAAATTAACTCAAGCAGTGGCCAGTTGTCTAAATTAACGAATTTCCTAGTTATTGATTCGGGTTAAATAAGACTTGTAATGGTTAATTAAATTGGCCCTTCAATTAACCTCTTGCTGATGTTCATCAAACAATCTCACACATTAACTTACCTATCTTCTAGTTAATTCTAGTTTCACATTCGTTATTCCTAGACATACAACTATGTGGTCACAATAAATCATATGAAATTAATAACTAAGAGATGTTCATACAACTTAATTACTGATTTATTAACAGAAGAATAGTTATTGTTAACACATAAGGTTCTTTAACAAGCTTAATAAAACATAATCACCAATTAAAATTAATCCTACTCAAATAATTAATCCATGTTCACAAAATTGTCTACCCAAACAGAAGTTATGAGTTTTTAGCTCATGATTACAGCAGAAACAAGCACAAAAACGAAATCAATTGGTAAAAACATAGTTCAAACAAGAGATTAGGTAAGAGTAAACTTGATTTTGACTTGATTCTCCTTAAAATTGAATGTAGGGTTGATTCCCTTGCTTCCCACGCTCCAACAGCACCTTTAGTCGACAATTGGCCTCCAAGGGTTCATCTATATCCTAGGGTATCGATCTGAAAGTCCCTTTATATAGATTTTCACAAAACAGGGGCTACTCGGCGAGTCCATTGACCTACTCGGCGAGTCCATCACTTAAAACCCGTGTACGGCAAGTCAGCGCGTCCAAAATCGCGAAACTTCAGACCAACTCGGCGAGTAATCGACCCTACTCACCGAGTACGTTTGGAATCAGCATTTTCTCAAAACACGAAAGTCATCCGAAATTGTGTCTAGTTTTCAGAACATTTTGAATCTCGTCAATCGGAGTTACGGTTCATGAGATATGTCCAAAACACTGAAGAGGGGTCAAACTGTCCAGCAACATCCTTCTTTCTTCAAAATCCAAGATCCAAGCTTCCAATAGCTAGTTCCGCTTCCTTTTCCATCCGAGCATGTCTTTGTTACTGAAAATGAAATATTCAAGCTAATTAAGCACCTTTGGTTCATTATTTGAGATAAAATTAACATAGAGTATTAAGATCATGCATGATTTTTATAACTAAATATGCTCATATCATCTGCCAAACAACAAATCATTCCGAAAACGCCAAATATACCACCAAGTCACCAAAAAACACCCTCTAGGACCTCCTTAGCCTGCTTCCATATCCGTAAAGCATCAAACCAGCACAATCATTCCGTATAGGACATAAGAATCGAGATCGGGATATCCCACCATCTTAACACCAGAGAGATCAAATTCGAGGCTATGTGACAAGAGAAATGTAATAGCCCGGAATTTCCATGTATTTGTTATTGGCTTATTTTTGGAAATTGTGAGTGGACTTGGCGAGTTGGAGCTCCAACTCGGCGAGTCCACGCTGTGTAATGAAACCCTAATTCCCGGGGTTTGAGACCTATTTAAAGGGCCTTATGGCCGTCATTTGTGCTCACTAATCCATTGAGAGAAACCCTAGAGTGCTTGAGCGTTTTGAGAGAGAAAGGAAGCCATTCTTGACCTTTGTTGTGTTATTTAGCAAGGAGAATGAGGTCATAACCAAGAGGAAGCATAGGACATTGCTATACTGTGGATTTGAAGCTCAGATCTTTGAACTTGAGGTATTATTTCAGCTCATCTTCTGTTTTATGAAGTATATTTGGATTTAGGGTTTCTTGTGGCCTTTGTTGGGTTGATTTGATGCCAAATAGTCCCTTTCTAATGTTGAGGCTTTGGATCTGGATCCATAGAGGTCCAGAGAGCCTCACTCATCAAGCTTTATGAAGAGCAATGGAGATTATGACCTTGAGTTGTGGTATTTGGGACTAAATCATCATATATGGTCATATAGATGTTGTATGTACATCAAGATAGTGACTTTACATGCTAAATAAGCTTGGAAGGACTGGATCTATGAGTTAGTGGATCGGATCTGACCTTAGGAGCGAGTTTGAGGCATTGCATGGCATGGACTCGCCGAGTCCGAAGAACAGACTCGGCGAGTAGCATGAATATTGCCCAGCACCACACAGCGAGTGATCTTGCCGAGTTGAGGGTTTGACTCAGTGAGTCAGGGAGAGTCAGAGTGGGTTGACAGGTGGACTGAGTCAAGTTGGGACTTGCCGAGTTGTTCTTGAGACTCAGCGAGTTGAGTCGTGGTGGCCCCACAACTCATGCCAGGTGGAACTTGTCGAGTTAGGAGAATACTCGAGGTCTCAAGAGAGGATCCCAGGGAAATCAGTGTATACGCTTAGACTCGCCGAGTCGCTATAGTGCACTCGCCGAGTCCGGTCAAAGTTGACCGTTGACCATTGACCAGTGTTGACCTATGTTGACTTGTTAAGGGATAGTCAACCTTAGTTGGGAAAGTGTTAATTATAGATGTATTGTGTTATAGGAGGATTATAGCTTGGTAGATCGAGCACTAGTGATTTCAGGGATTTACGAATTACTGAGATACGCTAGGTGAGTCTTCTCACTATACTTTACCTTGAGTAGGTAACCAGAGTTATGTGACAGAGTATTTGTATGTTATGTATGTTATGTGTTGTATTGTATTATTTCTATGTGATTTATGTTGTGCATGTTTACAGAGTTAGAACCGGAAGGTTCACAGAGTTAGAACCTGAGGGCTCACAGAGTTTGGGTGCACGGACCCACAGAGTTATAGCCTCGAGTGGCTAATATGTGTTATATGTGGTATTTTGGGGAACTCACTAAGCTTTGTGCTTACAGTGTTTGATGTTATTTGTTTCAGGTACTAGTGACGACCATAGAAAGGCGCCGGCATGATCAGTACACACACATGGGATTTATGATTTTGAGATCTTGGGATTTTGTATTACTTAGATTGAATTATTAAATATGGTTGTTTTCTGAATATTAAATTAATTATGTTTTATAAAAATTTGAAAATTTTGTTTTGAAATTTACGGTGTTATAATTTGGTATCAGAGCCTTGGTTTGAGGGATTCGGGTACACCTTCGGGAGTATTTGAACTCAAACTGAGGATTTGGAAAATATTTTCAAAAAGAAAAACAAAATTTTCTAAAAGTAAAAGATTTCTAGAGAAACGTGTGTACGATCAGTCAGCGCCCGAACGGTGATTTCCCAAAATACTCTTATATTATATGCTTATGAGATTGTTATAATTTATTCTCTTGCTAAAGTAGGCTAGGTATTCCTATTAGGAGTAGAGTGCCCTGATTTGTGATGCCTTAGCCTAGGGAGAGGTGAGCTGCTATGAGATGTTTGAGAGAGAATAAGTAGCAGCGAGGAGCTTATGAGACATCTGTTAGAAAGTAATAAAGTACTTGGAAATTGGGATTCAAAGAGGAGGATTTTGGGTGTATACTGAAACGGTGTGGACAGTAGTATTGAGCCCGTACTACTGAAAGCATCGGGCGGTGTACGGTTCGAGTAAGAATCTTCGAAATGCCAAGGATCAAGGAGGGATGAGTTGTCGAGTATGAGTATGCTCGAGCGGATTCTAATTTATCATATGTTTTATTTTAGAGGTTGATCATGGTGAGGACACGTCATATACCGGAGGGTGTCGGGGCTAGTGATGAGGAGATCCGACAGATCATTCATGAGGAGGTGGTTGCGGTCATCAGGGCAGAGATACCAGAGATGTTCGGGTCTATTAAGACCACGCTGATTGAGACTTTCGACAAGCGTTATGTTGCTCTTTCTAAGGCTGTTGTTGCGGCGGCCACCGCAGCTGTTGCTATTGCTAGGCCGCAGGGTGGTGACGCATTGCTGTTCCGGGAGTTCAGCAACACGAAACCACCAGAGTTTGATGGGACCCAGGACCCGGTGGTGGCTATGAGATGGATTTATGACATAGAGGGGTGTTTCTTCACTTGCTCATCTCCTGAGCATTTGAGAGTACGGTTCGCCCTGAACCAGCTTCGCTTAGGAGCAAAGGACTGGTGGAAGTTTGTGACAACACACTTTTTGCCTGCTGAGCTTGCGGCAGTGACCTGGGAGAGGTTCATTACCATGTTCCGAGATGAGTACGCTCCCCAAGTGGAGAGGGAGCGTTTGGCCCAGGAGTTTCTGACCCTCAAGCAAGGCACTGAGTCCGTTACGGTGATTACCAGGATGTTTCACGAGAGGGCGATGTTCTGCCCTGAGCACGTGTCCACTGAGCAGGCACGTATGAGCTGGTATTTGAGTATCTTGAGGCGAGACATTTGGGAGTTCGTGGCGAACTCCTCATACTGGACATTTGCTAAGCTTCAGGCAAATGCCCGGAAGAGGGAGATCGAGCTGGAGACTCAGGCTAGGGAGGAGGCTGAGTCTCAGGGGAGGTATCGGCGATCGGCACAATTCTAGCCGGCAGCCAAGCGGGCCAAGCCCGCTGATCCCAAATCAGGGAGCCAGAAGGGACGCACTTGTGGAAAGTGCGGCAAGGGTCATGATGGAGCGTGTAGAGCTGGATCTTGCTACAAATGTGGCAAGGAGGGGCATATGGCCAAGGACTGCCCCAAGGGGTTTGCAGTATGTTTTCACTGCAACCAGACCGAACACCGGAAGGCGGAATGTCCACAGCTGTGGGGATCAGCCCAGGGAGCACTTCAGGGATCTGCCCCTGCCGCCATCAGAGCTACTGGGAGTCGGCCAATGAAGGCTGAGGCGCCGAGGGCACGTGGGAGAGCGTTTCAGTTGACCGCGGAGGAGGTCCGCGCAGCGCCCGATGTCGTGGATGGTATGTATTCTTTCGTGTATTTATTGTAATGTTGAAATATTATGCTTATATTATGTTATGCGTAGATACTTTTCTTGTGAATTCTGTACCTGCCTTGGTATTATTTGACTCGGGTGCGAGTCGGTCTTTTGTATCTTTGGCCTTTAGTCAGCACATCAGTGTTAGTCGCGAGGTGCTGAGTCGGCCTCTGAGAGTTTTCATAGCTGACGAGAAGGCGATATATGCCACAGAGGTGATCCGTGGGTGCGTACTCGAGATTTTCGGCGTTGAGTTCCCAATTGATTTGGTTCCTATTGCCATGGGGGATGTTTGTGTCATTGTGGGCATGGACTGGTTGAGCAGGTTCGGTGCGGTTATCGACTGCGAGCGACAGCTAGTAACCATACGAGACCCTAGTGGGGGAGTTGTTACAGTGTACGGCGAGGGTACCCGTTTTGGATCAACATTTTGTTCGGCCGCTAGGGTGAGACAGTGTCTACAGCAGGGCTGTAAGGGTTTTGTGGTGTACGTGTCGGATTCGCGGGTTGATTCCACGAGGCCGAGGTCAGTGGAGGAGGTTCCTATAGTGCGAGAGTTCCCGGATGTCTTTCCAGAGGAGTTTCCAGGTGTGCCTCCCGTGAGGTAAGTAGAGTTCGGTATTGATTTGGTCCCAGGGTCCGCGCCTATCGCTAAGGTGCCTTATCGTCTTGCACCTCCAGAGATGCAACAGTTATCCTCACAGCTTCAGGAGCTGCTGGGGAAAGGGTTTATTCGACCGAGCAGCTCGCCGTGGGGAGCGCCTATTCTGTTTGTCAAGAAGAAGGATGGTTCACACCGGATGTGCATTGATTACCGGGAGTTGAACAAGCTGACGATCAAGAACCGTTACCCGTTGCCGAGGATCGACGATTTGTTCAACCAGTTGCAGGGAGCATCTTGGTTCTCCAAGATCGATTTGAGGTCTGGATACCATCGGGTGAGGTGCGAGATGAGGATGTCCAGAAGACAGCGTTTAGGACGCGTTATGGCATCATGAGTTTGTGGTGATACCTTTCGGACTCACCAATGCTCCGGCAGTGTTCATGGATCTCATGAACCGGTTGTGCAGACCGATGTTGGATCGGTCGGTGATTGTATTTATTGATGACATTTTGGTATATTCGAGATCTAGAGAGCAGCATGAGGAGCATTTGAGGGAGATCCTCGGAGTTCTGAGATCAGAGAGGCTTTATGCCAAATTCTCCAAGTGTGATTTCTAGTTACGAGAGGTCCAGTTCCTAGGACATCTTGTTAACCAGGATGGGATATTGGTCGATCCGGCCAAAGTGGAGGCAGTGATGAGTTGGGAGGTGCCGAGATCACCCTCTGAAATCAGGAGTTTTCTAGGGCTGGCCGGTTATTATCGGAGATTTATCAGGGACTTCTCTAAGATCCCAGTGCCACTCACTAGGTTGACCCGGAAGGGTGTCGCTTTTTCATGGGACCCCGAGCAGCAGGCCTCCTTTGAGACGCTTCGCCAAAGGTTATGTGAGGCCCCGGTGTTAGCCCTCCCGGAGGGAATGGAGGACTTTGTTGTATACTGTGATGCATCGATCTTGGGGTTGGGAGCGGTGCTGATGCAGAGAGGGCATGTGATAGCGTATGCATCGAGGCAGTTGAAGCCTCATGAGACGAGGTATCCCACCCATGACCTAGAGTTGGGGGCAGTGGTGTTCGCCCTCAAGATTTGGTGCCACTATTTGTATGGGGTTCGGTGTACGATATACACGGACCATAAAAGTCTGAAGTATTTGATGGATCAGCCCAACCTAAATATGCGGTAGAGGAGGTGGTTAGATGTAGTTAAGGATTACGATTGTGAGATCATGTACCATCCGGGCAAGGCTAATGTGGTAGCCGACGCCCTGAGTCGCAGGGCGGAGAGCGCTTCGTTGCGAGATGTATGTTTGCGATTGACCGTGATGACTCCGGTGTTGGACACCATTCGAGGAGCACAGGCTGAGGCAGTGAGGTCGGAAAACCAAAAGAGAGAGCGAGTTGTTGGGTTGGTATCGGAGTTCGTTACCGATGGTCGGGGGCTTATGACTTTTTAGGGGCGTATTTGGGTACCGTTTGTGGGAGGTACGCATGTCATTTTGATGGAAGAGGCTCATCGGTCGAAATTCTCGATCCATCATGGGGCCACTAAGATGTATTTGATTTGAGGAGGGAGTATTGGTGGCCCTGTATGAAGAGTGATGTTGCGTGGTTCGTTGAGAGGTGCTTAACGTGCCGTAAGGTTAAGGCCGAACATCAGAGATCGCATGGTAAGTTGCAGCCATTGGAGGTTCCCGAATGGAAGTGGGAACAAATCACCATGGATTTCATCACCAAATTGCCAAGGACTGCTCGAGGATTTGATGCAATTTGGGTGATTGTGGACAGGTTGACGAAGAGCGCTAACTTCCTTGCTATCAGCGAGAGTTCTTCCGCATAAAAGTTAGCAGAGATATATGTGAGGGAAGTGGTATCTCGGCATGGGGTGCCGATCTCGATTATTTCAGACCGGGATGTGCGTTTCACTTCCAGATTCTGGAAGAAGTTTCATGAGGAGTTGGGTACTAGGCTGCATTTTAGTACCGTATATCACCCCCAAACAGATGGACAGAGTGAGCAGGACGATTCAGACACTCGAGGACATGCTCCGAGCATGTGTATTGGATTTCGGGGGAAGTTGGGATACGTATTTGCCATTGGCCGAGTTTTCTTACAACAACAGCCATCATTCGAGCATCGGTATGCCATCCTTTGAGCTGTTGTACGGGAGGAGGTGTCGGACCCCCATTTGCTAGGGAGAAGTCGGGCAACGCGTTATGGGTAATACTGAGATAGTGCTTCAGACGACAGAGCAGATCCAGCAGGTCAGACAGAGGTTACTGACTGCTCAGAGTCGACAGAAGAGTTATGCGGACAGACGCCGATCCGAACTTGAGTTCCAGGTTGGCGATTTTGTGCTCCTAAAGGTCTCTCCTTGGAAGGGAGTGATCCGATTCAATAAGAAGGGCAAGTTGGGGCCCCGATATATCGGACCATTTCGAGTAGTCGCGAGGGTAGGCAGGGTAGCCTATCGGTTGGATTTGCCAGCAGAGTTGGGGCAGATCCACGACACTTTCCATGTGTCGCAATTGCAGAAGTGTATAGCCGATGAGTCGGTACTAGTTCCAATAGAGGATATTCAGGTGGATGCGAGCCTGAATTATGCTGAGAGACCAGTGGCCATCAGAGATCGGAAAATCAAAGTTCTAAGGAACAAGGAGGTACCTTTGGTTTTGGTTCAGTGGCAACATCGGAAGGGGTCCGAGATGACGTGGGAACCGGAGCGTGAGATGCGAGAGCAGCATCCGGAGTTATTTGCAGAGTGAGACTTCGAGGGCGAAGTCTAGTTCTAGTGGGGCAAAATTGTAACAGCCCGGAATTTCCAGGTATTTATTATTGGCTTATTTTTGGAAATTGTGAGTGGACTCGGCGAGTTGGAGCTCAAACTCGCTGAGTAGGATCGCGATTTTAGGCACGGGTTTGTGTCTGGACTCGGCGAGTCCATGCTGTGTAATGAAACCCTAATTCCCGGGGTTTGAGACCTATTTAAAGGGCCTTGTGGCCGTCATTTGTGCTCACCAATCCATAGAGAGAAACCCTAGAGTGCTTGAGCGTTTTGAGAGAGAAAGGAAGCCATTCTTGACCTTTGTGGTGTTATTTAGCAAGGAGAAGGAGGTCATAACCAAGAGGAAGCATAGGAGATTGCTATACTGTGGATTTGAAGCTCAGATCTTCGAACTTAAGGTATTATTTCATCTCATCTTCTGTTTTATGAAGTATATTTGGATTTAGGGTTTCTTGTGGCCTTTGTTGGGTTGATTTGATGCCAAATAGTCCCTTTCTAATGTTGAGGCTTTGGATCTGGATCCATAGAGGTCCAGAGAGCCTCACTCATCAAGCTTTATGAAGAGCAATGGAGATTATGACCTTGAGTTGTGGTATTTGGGACTAAATCATCATATATGGTCATATAAATGTTGTATGTACATCAAGATAGTGACTTTACATGCTAAATAAGCTTGGAAGGACTGCATCTATGAGTTAGTGGATCGTATCTGACCTTAGGAGCGAGTTTGAGGCATTGCATGGCATGGACTCGCCGAGTCCGAAGAACAGACTCGACGAGTAGCATGAATATTGCCTAGCACCACACAGCGAGTGGTCTTGCCGAGTTGAGGGTTTGACTCAGTGATTCAGGGAGAGTCAGAGTGGGTTGACAGGTGGACTGAGTCAAGATGGGACTTACCGAGTTGTTCTTGAGACTCGGCGAGTTGAGTCGTGGTGGCCCCACAACTCATGCCAGGTGGAACTTGTCGAGTTAGGAGAATACTCGAGGTCTCAAGAGAGGATCCCAGGGAAATCAGTGTATACGCTTAGACTCGCCGAGTCGCTATAGCGCACTCGCCGAGTTCGGTCAAAGTTGACCGTTGACCATTGACCAATGTTGACCTATGTTGACTTGTTAAGGGATAGTCAACCTTAGTTGGGAAAGTGTTAATTAGAGATGTATTGTGTTATAGGAGGATTATAGCTCGGGAGATCGAGCACTAGTGATTTCAAGGATTTACGAATTACCGAGATACGCGAGGTGAGTCTTCTCACTATACTTTACCTTGAGTAGGTAACCAGAGTTATGTGACAGAGTATTTGTATGCTATGTATGTTATGTGTTGTACTGTATTATTTCTATGTGATTTATGTTGTGCATGTTTATAGAGTTAGAACCGGAAGGTTCACAGAGTTAGAACCTGAGGGCTCACAGAGTTTGGGTGCACGGACCCACAGAGTTATAGCCTCGAGTGGCTAATATGTGTTATATGTGGTATTTTGGGGAACTCACTAAGCTTTGTGCTTACAGTGTTTGATGTTATTTGTTTCAGGTACTAGTGACGACCGCGGAAAGACACCGGCTTGATCAGTACACACGCATGAGATTTATGATTTTGAGATCTTGGGATTTTGTATTACTTGGATTGAATGATTAAATATGGTTGTTTTCTGAATATTAAATTAATTATGTTTTATAAAAATTTGAAAATTTTGTTTTGAAATTTACGGTCTTACATGAAAAAAAAATATGTGAAGCCAATTCCAAACCATTGTCGCAAAGAGAACACATAATATTAGGAACATCAATACCTGAGAGGTCAAAGTAATCATGTGCACCCGCATCATGAAGATATATATGAACATCATCATCACCAACCTACATATAATTTTGGGGTTTACATTTTCAGCAACACTATGATATTGAAGTATACTTGGAGTTATAAAAGTACATATTGAGTTCTTGCTCCCTTTTCCATTAGATACCTTAACTACATATGCTTTTCCTTTATCGGCGACTATGTTACCCCAAGCACCTTCTTCAACCACCATATACACAGACACAGATTTACACCCAATGATATTTATAACCTTGATCAATCTTTCTAATATCACAATCATCAACAATATCACGATAATACAATTGCTCAGGATGATGATAAGGCAAACTGACTTTTGATTTATCGAGAATACCAATCTTACTTTTCACCAAATGAACAAATCCAATGAATGTAGTGGTCTAGTAAAATTTATCACCGTAACAAAACATTCTCGAAAGGTATCCCGGTTGCCATACATATGATAGTTTGGAATTAAAACTCTCATCTTCCATTAGTGATAAGCAATATGAAATACTCAAAACTCATGCTATGATTTTTGAGTGAAAAAAAAAAGATCAAGAAAAAACACACTAACTTTTACTCTAAAAAAGATATTTCTTGAAATATATATTAGATACGAAATAGTAGTCAAAATGCATGAAGTAGTTGTCAACTTCTAGCAAATAGTAGTCAAATACGAAATAATAATAATAATAATAATAATAATAATAATCGTATATCATTTTAAGGTCTACGGTTTAGGAAACAGTAAACCTTCGAGAGAAAACAGTAGACCATTTTAAGATTATAAAGGGATCAAACGAAAGCATCACCATTTGTTTAATAATGTTCTATTGAAAAGTTGAATTTCAGGATGAAATTTTTTTCAACGGGTAGATAATATAATAATCGGTAAAATAGGTCGATGATTTGTTGGTCAACCGTCGTGAACATTTCTATATTTTGGACCTATTGCACGATACATCAATGTTTATTAAGCAAAATCATAGACCATTTAGGCGCAATAATAGATCACTTTACACAACTACGGCCAGTTTAGTAAGGAAAATAGACTAGTTTAGTAATTTCCTCTAAAAACTATTTAATAACAAAACATATATATATTATATTATGGACATAATAGATTACACTCTAAGTTGTTGACCATTTATTTCTAAAACTAAGCTGATAACACTAATTGGATAAAACATGTCTCATACTTACTTGACATACGAAGTCACAAAACATGTCTCTTCACCTTTTGGAGCTTTCATTTTTATGCATTATTGCGTTTTTTTTTTTTTACCCAATGTTAATGCACATATTCCAAAATTTGGAGGTATTTGTGTGATATGTCCAAAAATAATCATTGAGAAGAGGTGTACAAATCTTGTCGAATAATTATGTGAAGTCATTTAATCCTACTAATTTAGGCAAAATTAAATCAAAGAATAAATTATACAAATGGTCCTTGTGTTTTGGTGAATTCTAACAATTTAAAGTTCATGTTTTTTTTCCTTGCACCACTGCTCCTTTAGCTACGTTTTTCTTATACTGTTGGCCCTCTTTTTAACACCTTTGGAAATCTGCTGTTAAGTGTTGGGAAAAAAAAAATTACCCCTTTTTTTTTTTTTTTTTTCTTTTTGTGAGATTATGTTTTTTTTTTTTTTTTTTTAAATTTATAGTCAATAATTATACCAACCCCACCCCACCACATAATCTCTCCCACCTAATTATGACTGTCTCTCTGTTTTCCATTCCACTTCCATCTGACTTCTCCGACGACACTACTTGTCAGCACCTAGAAAAAAAAAGAACCCAATCATCATGATGGTAACTCTACAATGAGAATTATAACGTTTGCAATTTCAGGATAAACAATTAAGATATAATAAGTGATAAAAAAATATTTTAAAAAAATATTACTAAGGATAAATAATCTTAATGAAAATCATATTAGTCGTAAAACCCAGAGTTATCTTTTATTAGGACTATTTATTTATAATCTAAAATTGCTACATAATTGATGGATAAGTGAGTATATAGATGGATCCCTACTATAATCCACCTTGAAATAACAAAGGAAATATGAATAAAGTCATATATAACTACAAATCCAAGCACTTAGGGACAGAGGAACCGGGTGATCTTTATGAGTAATAAACAGTCCAAAGCCCACCACTTTCGGTTAGAGAATCGACTATAATTTGAAGCTCGCATAGCACCAAAAATGAAACCGATAATAAAATCTTTCTTTTTCTTTTAGGTGGGTTTCTCATAGGAAGTATAAATTTCATTTGAATTGGAATTTATGGGGTGTGTGGGAAACATCATACCGACCCCCTTTGAAAGCTATGGTATCCTTGTCACAGGTTATGATTTCATCATCCGGGAAAAACAAACTTATTCCTCAAATATAATACTTTATTCATAAAATATGTATTGTAGTGGGTGTAGTATAACATCTACCAATTATATGGAGTGCGAGAAAAATAATATAACAGACTAAATGTGTGGTAAGGTGAGCGACAACATCCACCGGCCTTAACAATTCAAATGATTTTCGTAAAAAAAAATTATGCTAAGTAATGAGTAGTTCAAGAAAAAAAAAATCTTGGACTTAAATTGTTAGATTCTCCAAACCACAAAGAACATTTGTGTAATTTAGTCTTTTTATTATTTGAGCTTTGTTTGGATTTGATAAATCTTATGTGTATAAACTTGGTTGTGAAAATATCTCTGAAAAAATTGACCTCATCTTTATATTTTGTCATAACTTTGCATAAAATTGGGTATTCTCTTAATTTGCGACGATTTCTTAAAAAAACAATAATAAATAGTCAGTATAAACAGCATCATATCAATAAAATTGGAAAAAAATAATGAATTTTAAATCTATATCTAAAGATATATTATAAGTTATAATTACAAAAAATACTATTATTAAAAAAAACTTCAATAATTATTATCTTCTTATATTAAGATCAATTTTTTTAAACAGTTATACGAACACTTTTTGAAGTAAAGAAGTGGTTAAAATATATATTTTTTTCAGTAAAATTAAAGTTTAGGTTATTTTTGTTCACTTAATTTTTGGTTTTATGTTTATTTGGTAACTTAATTCTTTTTAAGTTTTAAAAGGTAATCAAACTTTTGGTTTTATGCTCATTTGGTTACTTAATTTTGGTTTGATCATATTTAGTCACCTAACTTTTAAAATTATGCTCATTTAGTCACTAAACTTTTAAATTTTTTAAAAGTTTAGTGACTAAACAAGCATAATTTTAAAAATTCGATGACTAATGAGCACAAATCTAAAAGTTAAATGACCAAACCAAAAGTTAAATGACTAAATAAGTCCAAAGTTAAAAGTTTGATAACCTTTTAAAATTTAAAAATAATTAAGTGACCAAATGAACATAAAACCAAAAATTAAATAACCAAAAATCACTTAAACCTAATAAATTACATAAAAAAAAATCAACAAACTTATGCTAAACTTCAATATCTTCGACTTTAACAACTAAATTTTATATAAAACCAATAAAATTTTCTTTTAGTTTTTAAGCTAAATCAAATTTATTATTATAACTATCTGTGGATATTAAGGCTATAATCGCGTTTTCTGTTAAATATGTATTTATACTTGTCAAATTATCGAATATATTATAACTTATGTCTAATATTTGTTAAAGGTGTAACAAGTATTAAACAATTTTTTTTACTAATGCGATGAATCAAACTTACCCTTTATAATCACGAAAATAATTAATTTTATTATTACAAAAAAGAAATATGAAAACCAAAATTTTGTCTCGACTTTTCCCCTTCACCGAGAAGTGAGTAAAGTCGCCATCTTGGGGTGTTTTTGTCGTTTAGGAGCCACACACAGCGAGCGTGTAAGTATGTGAGAGAGGAAGTATTTGCCAGCCACACTCTATGAAACATCTGGTTAGGGTTTCAGGTCATGGAAATTATACAAACCATCTCTCTCTACACCCTATGAAACTTAAAACAATTTAAAATATTAAAATATAATATTTGATTAAAAACAGACGAAATGTTCGAACCAAAAGTTCGAGTTCGTGAAGGATAATAAGATAATTATTTTTAAAGCGGAACAAAATAATATGCATAATAATAACAATTTAACTAAAACAGGATATTGAGATTTTCATTTTTTTTATTATAAACATTAACAAGTGGTCACAATACAATAAGTGAGAAGGCAAATAGACAACAAATTAATTCGTTAAACTTGTTTGTATGATAAAATCAATTTTTTTGAATACTACATCCACAGATGTAGGGGACATAACATTATTACGCATAATTTGTTGTATTTTATTAATAAGTTTCACCACATCCTTTGCAATCAAATCAAACGTATCAAACGCGAATGATATGAATAATGTGGATTCTCTACATACGTATGTTTCCCTCTAACACATACAAAAACCAAAACATTGGCCGGTCTAAGGGTTAACATTCTTTCTGTCGGGTTAGTTAATAAATTCACAAGTGCCTATTTCTCAGCGGAAACCACGATGCGCTTAAATATATTAAACAAAACATTTGTAACCATATTGTGTCGGTACTTAAACCACGATAGTTCTTTACAATGAACTGCATGTTTTCCAAAGGAGTCCAAATATGTCTTGCGACACACTAGACATATCTTATCAGCTGAGAATATTAGGATGATGAGCCAATATTTAACGATAGTACAATATTCTACATGAGACATATGTTGGCTAAGTCCATCTGTAGGGATAACTAGAAGAAAATTTTGAGCATGTGGTGTTCATAAACACTCGAAAACTGCATTCTGCTAAACCGTTATGTCGAAATGCACTTCCATGCTTAAATTTTAATATATTAAACTTAAACTAAACTAGAATATTCACAAAACCTTTGAGAACCACTTATTAGATTATCAGGTGTGGGACGGAAACGGCGTGGCGAAGCCTACGTGTCACATCCAAAACATCATTAAGGAGGAAGAAACACTGTTAACATGTTGCTGTTGACGTATTAAGCAAATAAAATTTATCACTGTTGGTTGCACTAAAAATGTAGCATAGGGAAGAATGGTCGAATCCTCAGGGACACAACCTAAAAGTCAATGTCTTTTTGCATCAGATACATTCTACTCATAACAAAAGTTATTAAGAATGGGTTTTTTTTTAATTAAACTAAAAACTAAAGTTTCAGTGAAAATAAACTAAACGAAAATCAATATTAAAAACGATTTCAGCTCTGCTGCCACTTTCCTAATCATGCAATCAGTTCAGATCTGGTTATTCAAAATAAGTTCTATCTAAGTTGGTACTGAGAAAAGCTAACAAGCTCTAGGATAATCTCTTTTACCTAAACTAGTTAACCAAAACAAGCTCTTTCATTTAACCCTAACTTTTTATTGTTCAATTAAACAAGCTCTTAATTAAATCATAAAAATTTCATTAAGTTTTGTGTAAAATTCCTAGCAATACCTAATAATTCTCACAAGTTTAAAAGCGTAAATGTATGATTTTTGTAGTTTCTACTAGAATTAAATCCCAAACAAGGAACCAATCTGATACATGTTACTTTTACCAGTTGACAAGAACAATTATGGATTCTATTAATTGATTAACTGGAATGATAAAAACCCTAGCTAGGTTATCAGACTAACAAGAATTAAAAATCAAATATTCATTAAGCGCAAAAATGAAAGATCTAGATAGAAACACAAAACAAAAACCAGATCTGAAAACTAATCACATGAAAAGTACTAGTCTATGTAGAACTGAAAACTAAGGTTTATCCAAACATGGCTAAAAACGAATCTAAAATAGATAAAAGAAACATTAACTGAATAATATACTAAATTAAATGAATAAGATGATTCACAACCTTTAGATCTTCAGAAATCGCTAAAAGGTATCAGAAATCGTCTTCAGAAGGGTATTTTGCCATCTGGAATCATCTAACCTCCGAATATGATAATGAGGGTCGTATTTATATGCGAGATGGAAACTTCCGGAGAAAGAAACCGAAAAATGAGATCGCATGTTGGTCATATGCGATTGCAGGGTTTTTTTAATTTTTTCCAGATTTGCCCCTAAATGATGCAGGATGTTATTTTTAATATTTATAGAACTTTGGGCCATTTATGCGATCACAGGTATGTTGTATGTGATTGCAGGTTTTTGAAAGTCGTCCGAAATTTTGTCTAGTTTTCAGAGCATTTTGAATGTCGTCAATCGGAGTTACGTTTCATTAGATATAGTCAAAATATTGACAGGGGTCAAAGTTGCCAGCAACATCCTTTAGCTTTAGATTATAGCAATCTATCTTCGTATGATCAATTCAATCAAATGTTTCTTAACCAAAACATCTTCCAAGCATTCCTCAACATCCTCCTTCAGTTCCAACTTCATTTAGGCTCCAAATATGCATTAAGCTGCTCCCAAAGTATTGCTCCACTCGAACTTTCTGAAATTAACACAAAAATGCTAGCAGTACGGGAATTCTAATAAAATACATGAGCTAAACATTATTTAAAGAAATGAAAGGCTAATGTAAAAATTATGATGCTAAATTATAATAAAAACTACCCTAAAAGATGCATAAAATGGCATCTATCAAACACCATCCCCAAATCTCATTGTGTTATACCTCATTACCACCACAACGCCCCTCAACAATACCTTCTTCTTTCTTTCTTCACCTACTTTTCTCCATTTCAATGTCATTCATTTTCGAATACCATCTCCCAATCTTGTTTCTTAATAATGGTGGAGAGAATATGGTGATGTGGAAGCGTTGTGGATAGATATGGGTGTGACCCATACCCACCAGTTGTGATGATTTGTATCACTAATATCATTTAACTATAATGGGATTAACTTGTTAACTAATGTAATCTAGATAAATATTGAGCAAGTAAGGTTCGTGTGGAGTGCACACTTATTTGATTTTATTTAGACTAAAAGTACACTACTATTTAGCGGCTTCGCCGCTGAACCACCGAGGTTCGGGGGCTGCGCCCCTAGTAGTGTGGTCTAAGGGGTAGAGCCGGTTTTAAGGTAGTTTAATGGCGATTTTGTGTCAGTTTTCAGACATGAAGTTATTTCCTGTAACTATCAATTTGTCAGTTTTACAACAGGAGGTTATTTTTTTCCTATTAATCGGTCATTCTTGTTTTTTATTGGTAAACACAAGAATCATAACCTTCTTCATTCTTTGTGTCTTATCACTAAATTTTATCTAATTGAGATTTCATTTGTACTATCAAAATACTTCAATTTGAAAGTGTATCACGACTTTCAGTGGAATCTAAGCAATCAAAATACCCCATATTTTTATCAAAAATTGAAGTATTCTGTGAAAATAGCGTATGGAGAAGATATGAAGGACATGGAAAGCAAGTTTAACAAGTTGGTCAAGTTTGAAAGGCGATATTTTCATAGATGGGAAAATAAGATGCATTTGCTCCTTAGTACATTGAAAGTGGTGTATGTTTTGAGTATACCAATGCCTGAATATGCTTAAGATGAACCCTTGGAGGAAACTAGGAGGAGATCGAGGTGGGATAACAATGAATACATCTATCATAGCCACCTCCTTAATGGTATGTCTGACTCTCTATTTGATGTTTATCAAAATGTCGAATATGCAAAGGAATTATAGGATTATAGAATCCAAGTACATGGTATAAGATACTTCTAGTAAGAAGTTTATGGTTGGTAACTTTATAGGTTATAAGATGGTTGATACCAAGCCTATCATGGAACAATTCCATGAATTGTTAAGGATTTCGGGATAGTTTGTCCAACATAATCTGAAAATAGATGAAGCCATTTATGTGTTTATCATCATTGACAAACTGCCTCCTTTTTGGAGTAAGTTTAAACATACTCTAAAACATAACAAGGAAGAGTTAACTTTGGTTCAACTAGAAAATCACTTAAGGATTAAAGAGTATTTAAGGACTCCAGAACTTGACAAAAATCCTAAGGGTAATCATCAAGTTGGCTCTTTCTTTTATGAATATGGTAGAAGGTGATGGATCAAAGAATTATAACGAGTCTAAAGGCAAAAGGAAGTACAAAGGAAAAGATGATAAATCTTCTAACAAAAGGTCTAAATTGGTGTGTTGGAACTGTAGCAAACCTAGTGATTTCAAGGAAGATTGTCGTCTTCACAAAGTGAACACAAATGTTGGTCCAAATGGGTCTAAGGATAAAAAAAGCAATAAGGTCAAACTTATGATTTAATGCAAAACTTTAGTTTTGTTCACAGTTATGTTTCTATGATTTTTTAGTCATTTTATGTATAGGATGATGATGTTTCTTGGTGAGTTGATTTCGGTGCAACAATTCATCATTACAAGAATCCTCATTAAGAGGTTGTGAGGGTTTTGATCATGTTGATTTCCAGTAGATCGTTTGAGGCTCACGTTGCGGTTTGACGTGATTTTCTCACTACATTTTATGGATATTGTACATCCTTTACTTTAGCTCGTGTGTGCTTTTAGGATGTATGTGTGTAGTAATAGGTTGTATTAGTGTTTACTAGGTGTACAATATAGATTCCACGTACCAAGGGATATGCTTACAGTATTCGCCCAACATACCGAGAAATATGAGTATGATATTGGCTCGGAAAATTGAGAAATATAGGAGGTCTCAACTGTCACACCCCAAAACCGATAACGGCGGAATACGTTTCGGGGTGGATGACGTAGTGTACAGTATCATCGCAATTGTATAATAGTAAAAGCAAGAAACATACAACCATTTCATTTATATAGTAAGTGTATTTACAAGTGTGTTTTGTAATGTTTGACAAACACCAAAAGTAAACAAAAATAAGAGATGGGTCTTGTATCCTCCATCTTCTCCAAAAATGTTGCTGCTGTACCTGTCTATCTTTGACCTGAAGATACAAGTTATTTTGAAAAGAATATCAGCATAAAGCTGGTGAGTTCATAAGAGTTTTTAGTGTGAGTACTTATATAAAAGTATTAGAGTCATTAGTATGAAAACTGAAGTTTGAAATCATAAATAGTGGTAAAACCTAGAAAATCCCATATTTTCCAGAACTATATAGTAAGTGAAAATCTTTAAGAAATATGTTGTTTCTATCCTTGAATGTCATTTATCAAAGAAGTGTAATAGTGACTCACCATTATGTAATGTAATATAGTGAGTTATTCTTAGAGTATATAATAGTGGTGCAGCATCCTTTAGTATTAGATACTTGTTTACTTCGGGATATTACTTCATCTTTCTTTTAGTATTTTAGTGCGGTTATAGTGTCTTTCTTAGTATATTCCCAATAGTGTGAGTAATAGCGAACTCCCATGACCTTCCCAGTCATGCATAGTGTAGTAGAGTAAAAGCATCCCTGGGCCTGAGCGGCTCGGACTGAAGTTATCAGTCGGGATGTAATAGCATCTGCCCTGTATAGATCTATACATATAGTGTCGTCTTCCTGTCAGAAAACTTCGGGCATAGTGAATAGCGTATAGAGTATCCCGTAGTGGATTAGTGAGTTATCTCATGATTAGTGCATTCTCTTGTATTATAGTGTAGTAATCTTTCGTATAACTTGTATTGTATTCTCTTATTAGTGTATTGCTTCATAATATAGAGAATTATAGTAGTGTAGAGTAATAGTGGAAACTAGGGATAGAGTCCTTAACTATACCCATTATAGTTAATTTAGTGTATGTGGTTCTAGTCAATTAGCAATTCAGGTAATTAATGAATTAAGAAGTACTCATAATCTGTACTAATATATGAGATATATAATTAAGAAATCAATGACAGTCGGATGGATAACTACTGCCCTAAGTCCACAATCAAACAAGAAACAGGAAATAAGGCGAGCTATCGGTCCTAAGTCTTTCAAGTCTTACTTATATAAATATATTAGTATGATTACATTCTCATAAAGAGTTTTATTTAACAAAAGTATTGTACGAAAGGAACATTTAAAACTTGTTTGTTAATCCAAAGTAGTTTTGAAAACAATTGACTTGTTTATAAAGCATAGTGATAAATCACATGTGATTTGAACTACAGATTGGGAATCACATGTGATTAACTCTGAAATCTGAAAAATAGTTTTGTATAACTTTTCATAAACATGTATATTCAACTTGTATCTCCCCCCTAAAACATATAAAACATTTGAAAGGTTCATTAAGGGGTATGAACTCACCTGAAATCGCGGAAATCGGGTGAATCGGGTAAATCGGGTAAAAGTGTCGATAGAGCGTTTGGTACCCAATAACCTCTTGAGCACCTCTTAGGACCCTAATGTCATATGAAATATGTATTTTACAAGAAGTTAATCATATTATGCTTTTCATTATAGTATTTGGACATTCTAGCATCGTTTTCGGGGTTTTAAGGCCTAGAAGGGGTTCCCGGGAGTGGTACAAAGTCATGAATGATTTACGGGAGGGTTCACGAGCTCACTCCTTTGGAGTTTATGGCCCAAAAGCCATCCTTTGGGAGTTTACGGCCGTAAACCCCCTAGGTTTGGCCGTAAACTCTTGTGGTACTCCAAAGTGTATGTTTAAGGTCTTATTTCACTTCCTTGATTTAGTGGTATGTGTCTTTGACTATTTTAAGGGATTAAACATCATAATTTGTGACATTTTTAGGGAGTTTATGGCCAAGACTTGTTCTTGGGCCGTAAACTCTTGTAAACCCTTCAAGATGTATGTTTTATTGGTACAACAAAGTCTCATACACCTTAGATAAATCCTAGAAGGCCATATAGTGAGTTTGGGACAATTTGGCATATATTTTTGGGGAGTTTACGGCCCAAGAACACCCTTGGCCGTAAACTCTTCATTTTGTGTCCAAATGTGAAGTTAAATGGTACAACACACTTCCAAAGGCCTTAGCTAAAATCCTTACATGCATTTGAGGGGTTTTGGGACTTGTTTGACACAAAAATATGGGTGTTTACGGCCCAAGCTTAGCCTTGGCCGTAAACTCCTCTTTTTGCCATCAAATGATGTTGTTTGATGCATTTAAGCCTTCCTTGTTGTCAAGTCTAAATTGCCAAACACCCTAGATGAGTTTTTGGGACATTAAACAAGTGTTTTTGGGGTGTTTGAGGTGTTTACGGCCTAAGCACATGCTTGGGCCGTAAACTCCTTTTTGCATGTCTAATCCATGTGTTTTAGTGTCCAAGCCCTTCTAGATACATGCCTTAATTAGTATACTAGCTTAACATGAGGAAAAACTTGATCTTTGGCATGATTTTGGGGGTTTACAGCCTAAGGAGCTTCTTAGGCCGTAAACTCCTTTATGGTCCTTGATTCTCATGATTTTGGACTCTAAAAGTAGTAAAGTATGATTAGATTAAGTTAGGGGTTACGTTTGGAAGTCGGAAATTCGCGGATTTGGAGTCGATTTCGGGTCTAGAGAGAGAAAGTAGTGAGAGAGAGGTGTAATTGTGGTAAAAGAGTCCAATTGAAGTGTTCAAGTGTTTTTATATGTCTCGGGTATTGTACCCGATACACGGCTACCCGATGCTAAAGTTTAACGGGGTTAAAACTTTTTACCCGGGTGAAGTGGTTGAAACGGTAATACAACTCTATTAGGTTAACTAGATTAACACGTATAAGTTATATTACTTATAATGATATTAGGACATGCATATAATTAGATATTCGGATATTAACGATTCCAAATATTACATAAAATAACGTACGTTAACGTATTCCGTTAGTGAAAATGGGATTTGTAACGGGAATAGATTTAGGGTTGTCACATCATCCCCCCGTTAGGGGAATTTCGTCCCGAAATTTTAGAATTCATACATATAAGAGTTATAGTACACTACGCGAAGAGATGGGGGGATTTGAGTTTCATTTGGTCTTCGCGTTCCCAAGTGAATTCCGGTCCTTGTTTGGCGTTCCACCAAACTTTCACAATTGGGATACGGCTTTGCTTCGTTCGTTTTACCTCTCGATCCATAATCTCAACAGGTTCTTCCACGAAGTTGAGGCTCTCATTGACCTCAATCTCGTCAAGGGGAATTACGAGTGTCTCGTCTGACAGGCATTTCTTCAAGTTAGAGACGTGAAAGGTAGGGTGTATGTTGCTTAGTTCGTGAGGTAGGTTTAGTTTATAAGCTACGGGGCCGATTCTAGCGAGAATCTCAAAAGGCCCTATGTACCTTGGGTTCAACTTTCCACGCCTTCCAAAGCGTATCGTGCCCTTCCAGGGTGAGACCTTCAACATGACTCGATCTCCCACCTGGAATTCCAAGGGTTTTCTTCGTTTATCGGCGTAGCTTTTCTGTCGATCCCTAGCGGCTTTAAGTCGTTCGCGTATCTGTACAATCTTCTCGGTCGTTTCTCGAATGATCTCCGGACCAGTGAGAGAGCTGTCAGGAACTCTTCCTTTAGCTAGTTGAGTGTCACCCACCTCAGCCCAGCACAGAGGGGATCTACACTTGCGGCCGTAGAGGGCTTCGAACGGGGCTGCCTTGATGCTCGTGTGATAACTATTATTATAAGAAAATTCCACAAGAGGTAAGTGTGTGTCCCATGACTTACCGAAGTCAATTACACAAGCTCGCAGCATATCCTCTAAGGTTTGAATTGTTCTCTCACTCTGTCTGTCGGTCTGCGGATGGTAGGCTGTACTCATGTCCAGCCTCGTCCCTAGTGCTTCTTGCAACGATTGCCAGAACCTAGAGGTGAATCTACTATCTCTGTCTGAGATAATAGAGATAGGGACGCCATGTATTCGTACTATTTCTTTAATGTATGTTCTAGTGAGTTTCTCCATCTTGTCCGTTTCCTTGATGGGTAGGAAATGTGCGGACTTAGTCAACCTATCGACAATGACCCAAATAGTATCTAATCCACCCGTCGTCTTGGGAAGTTTGGTTATAAAGTCCATTGTGATCCGCTCGCACTTCCATTCTGGTATCTCGGGTTGTTGAAGGAGTCCTGAAGGCTTTTGATATTCAACCTTGACCTTCGCACAAGTGAGGCACTTACTCACAAATGTGGCGATTTCTGCTTTCATGTTTGGCCACCAGTATAGCTTTTTGAGATCCAGATACATCTTATCTGAACCTGGGTGGATGGAGTAGCGAGTGTTATGCGCTTCCCTCATAACCAAATTTCTAAAACCTCCATGGCGTGGAGTCCAGATCCGGTCCATGAAGTAGTAGGCTCCGTCACCCTTAACCTCCAGAATTTTATCCATTCCGCGCAGAGATTCTCCCAACAGGTTCTCGGGCTTTAAGGCTTCCAGCTGAGCCTCTTTGATCTGTGTGGAGAGATGCGAATGGATAGTCATCGTCAACGACTTGGTCTTTCGACCAGTATACTCCTTCCTGCTCAGTGCATCTGCTACTACATTGGCTTTTCCCGGGTGATATCTAATTTCACAGTCGTAATCGTTAAGTAGCTCGACCCATCGACGCTGCCTCATGTTGAGTTCTTTTTGGTTCATTATGTGTTGGAGGCTTTTATGATCAGTGTATACCACACTCTTCGTCCCATATAAGTAGTGTCTCCAGATTTTTAGTGCAAAAACAACCGCTCCTAACTCGAGGTCGTGCGTAGTGTAGTTCGCCTCATGGGTCTTTAGCTGTCTCGAGGCATATGCGATAACCTTACCCCGTTGCATCAAGACACAACCGAGCCCCTGGTTGGATGCATCACAGTATACGACGAAATCTTCTGTCCCTTCGGGAAGGGATAATACTGGTGCGGTGCATAGGGCTCGCTTCAGGGTTTGGAATGCCTTCTCCTGTCTTTCTTCCCAGTCGAACGGTACTCCTTTCTGTGTCAGCATAGTGAGAGGTTTCGCAATCCGAGAAAAGTTTTGAATGAATCTACGGTAGTAGCCAGCGAGGCCTAGAAATTGACGAATTTCCGTAGGCGTCTTCGGTGCTGACCAGTTCTCAATAGCTTTAATCTTGGAGGGATCCACATGAATTCCTTCTTCACTAACCACGTGACCTAAGAATTCGACTCTTCGGATCCAGAACTCGCACTTAGAGAACTTCGCATATAACTTTTCGGATCGCAATGTTTCCAAGACTTGTCGTAGGTGATCCTTGTGTTCTTCCTCGTTCCGAGAGTAAACGAGGATATCGTCAATGAAGACGATGACGAACTGATCCAGGTATGGACGGCACACTCTATTCATCAAGTCCATGAATACTGCGGGGGCGTTGGTCAGTCCAAAGGGCATCACTACGAACTCAAAGTGTCCGTAGCGGGTTCGGAAAGCTGTCTTCGGAACATCTTCCTCGAGTACCCGTAACTGATGATACCCAGATCTAAGGTCAATCTTGGAGAAGTAACTTGCTCCTTGTAGTTGATTAAACAGATCGTCGATACGAGGGAGAGGGTAGCGATTTTTAACCGTGAATTTATTGAGTTCTCTATAATCGATGCACATCCGAAACGATCCGTCTTTCTTTTTCACGAACAAGACTGGAGCTCCCCAAGGTGAGAAACTCGGTCTTATAAAGCCCTTGCTAAGCAGTTCGTTGAGTTGGCCAGATAGTTCTTGCATTTCGGCGGGTGCTAGACGGTAGGGCGACTTAGCTACGGGGGTAGCTCCTGGAATTAGGTCGATTCTGAACTCAATCTGACGTTTGGGAGGTAGGCCGGGAAGATCCTCCGGAAAGACATCAGGGAAGTCGCATACTACGGGCAAGAAAGGCGCGATACTCCTTGCATAAGTATTTCTGAGCCTGAACACTGGAGATGATACGAAGGCTCGTACTCGGCTTATCTCCATATATCAAGAGGGTTTCGTGATTTGGAAGGTTCAGACGAATGGCTTTGTCGGAACATAGGATATCGGCGTAATGGAGACTTAACCAATCCATACCAACAATGACATAGAAATTTTTTATTGAGACTGGCATAAGATCGATTGGGAATGAGTGATCATCTAACATGAGAGTGCACCCTATGTAGATTTCGCTAGAGCTTTCTGTTTTCCCATTAGCCATTTCTACGACGAATGTTTCTTTTAGTGGTTGAGGGATTTGTTTGAGTAAGTGTTTAAAGTTATGATTTACGAAGCTTCTTTCTGCACCACTATCAAATAAGACACAGGCATAGGAGTTGTTGAGAAGAAACGTACCCGTGACTACTGTGGGATCTGCTACCGCTTCATTGTGACCGATAGCGAGTAGCCTTCCAGTTCCTCCAGCATGTGTGGTCTTTTGGACAGTTTCTCTTAAAATGACCCGCCTCTCCACAGCCATAACAAGTTGGGGTCACTCCCGTACCAGGAACCTGCGTGATAGGTTTGGGAGGGGCCTTACAAAATCGGACAGTATGGCCTTTTCGACCGCAGTTGGAACACTGCAGTTCACGGCAGGGGCCGTTGTGGTGGAAAGGGCACTTGGGACACTTGGGCAAGTTTCCACTGTAAGCTTTTGGCGGGGCTGGAGCAACTGGAGTAGTCGGGGTGATGGCAGCATGGACCGCCACAATTTGTTGGTCCCTTGAGGAGGTTTGAGTTTTCTTGCCTTTCATCTTATCCCATCGCTTCCTCTTTCTGTCAGATGAAGCGGGCGGTGCAGTGGTTGTTGTGGTTGTTGTCGCCGGAGTGGAGGGGATTTCGTGGTTGATCAGACTCTGGGCCAATTCCTTGGCGCTGTCAAAAGTTGTAGGGCGTGAAGCTAGAACATTTCCTTGATACGGGGGCACTAAACCCCAGATGTACCGTTCAATCTTCTTGTTCTCTGTAGGGATCATATTGGGGCACATAGCTGCCAAGTCGCAAAACCTGGCCGTATAAGCTGTTATATCGGTCCCCTTCATCTTGAGGTTCCAGAGTTCTTCCTCAAGTTTCTGAATTTTGCCCCTAGGGCAGTACTCTCCTCTCATGAGGTCCTTCAGAGTGTCCCAGCCCATAGCATTGGCTGTGACCAAGGAAAGTGAACTAACATGGCCGTTCCACTATGTCAAGGCCCTGTTGGTAAGGGTAGCGGTACCGAACTTGATTTTGCTCTCCTCGGGACAAGAGCACATCTCAAACACCGCTTCGGTTCTTTCGAACCATCGAGATAATGTCAGAATTCCTCCAGTACCATCGAAGAAGGTGGGTTTACAGTTCATGAAATCCTTATAAGTACATCCCTGCACTCGATGATGGACTTCACCGAACCTGGAGTTACCACCGCTCGCATCCCCAGAATTCATTTGGGCCATGGCTGCTGTCACGGCCGCAGTTACCGCTGTTTGAAATAACACCGGATCGATATGTGGAGGAGGGGGTGGTGGAGTAGGGGTTTGAGTTGCAGGTCTTCCTCTGGCGGGACGCTTTCGTGGAGGCATCCTTTACTGGAAGAAGTATAGAAATGATAGCAATAGTAAGGGTCTATTGCGAATATAAATAGAGTGTTTTGTGGACTAAATCAACATAATCCAAGATCAAGATGAGAGTTATAGCAATAGAGAAATCAACTGCCAATATATTGGTATCCATGATGCAACACAAGTTCATGAAAATTTGACCTAGCAATAGATCTTACATCATACCATAGAGAAAAGGTTTGGCAGTTTAGAGGTTTGACTAGAGTACTTTCAAGCTAGGAATGTTTACAGATAATAGATCTACGGAACATAGAGTGGATAGGTTAATCCATTAAACAAAAGATAGAGGTAACTAGACGTCTTCTACTGGCGACGGTTACTTGTTGGGTGAATCCTCAGTTCTGCTAGCTGACGCATAACTTCTTGAAGGTGTCGATCATGAGTCCTTTGGTGTGCACGGAGTTCTCTAACTTCAGCTCGGGATGCAGCCAGCTGGTGCTGCAGAGCCTCGTTAGTCCTCCTTTTCATGTCCATGGCTTCTTCGAGTTGGCGGATGCGAACTGTGTTGAGATTTGAGTTGGCATCCACTTTCACAACTCGACCTATTGCAGCTTGACCTTGCTCGACATTCCTAGCAATCCTTCGGATCATGATGGGCAGAACCTGATCTGCTGGTCCACCTTCGTTTATGTTGTAGAAACTTCGGTCTCCATTGTATGGCGTGGGCTGACCCTGCTCTTCGCTCCATCTGTGCAAGGATATGGCCCACATAGGGGTGGGGACCTAAAATGTCGGACGGGGGTTGGGGTTTGGGACTCCAGGGGGTAGGTTATTAACTTCTGGCTCAGAGTCGGAGTTATCCGGAAAGCCTTCTGCTCGGTGGTCATCCAAGGGGATTGGGTGATCATCGTCCGACTCTTCACTGAGCCATCCCCCATTACCTTGGTTTGGGTAGTACGGGTCGCCTGGAGGGTGGAAACCAGCCATGGTATCTATGTGAGAAAAGGGGAAAAGAAGGTTAATAGGCGTACTAACCTAAATTACTTATAAGACGGTCGTCACGAGTTGGACCAATACTTGCATAATGCATACTAATTACATGTGATTAGGGCAGGATAGTCCGTCGAATAAGCGACCCTAACTCTAAATCCACAACCAAACAAGGAACAGGAAGTAAAGCAAAGATCACAGATTCTAAGTCTATAACGCCCTAGTCACATGTAACCGGAAAGTATCCATTTAGCAACTATTGCTGCATCAGTAACGCCCCTTTTTAGTTCTCACAGATGTATGTTTTTAGAGGTACAGAATACTCCTATAGTATTCTAATGTTAACGTTATTGTGGTAGTGTTGGTAAGTTTTAGACTTGTTGCAATACCACAACCAAACTTAGGCACATGCTAGTCACTCCCAGGAAAACGTAGTTGATCAGGCTACATCCCCCTAAATGTAACTATATGTCTCTAAGCTCAATTGTGCTATCCAACAATCTTAATACTTTTGTTTGGTTCTAGGACGATACTGACTTCTGTGTTTTATAGTGATGTGTGTATATATACTTAGTTAAATCTTTTAGATACTTAACAGTATATATTCTTGGTCAGAGTGTTTTAGTCCCGAAGTGTTTATAGTTCGTATATCTTTTATAGGTTGATATACTTGATTCACTATAAACAATGCTCTGATACCAATCTGTCACACCCCAAAACCGATAACGGCGGAATACGTTTCGGGATGGATGACATAGTGTACAGTATCATCACAATTGTATAATAGTAAAAGCAAGAAACATACAACCATTTCATTTATATAGTAAGTGTATTTACAAGTGTGTTTTGTAATGTTTGACAAACACCAAAAGTAAACAAAAATAAGAGATGGGTCTTGTATCCTCCATCTTCTCCAAAAATGTTGCTGCTGTACCTGTCTATCTTTGACCTGAAGATACAAGTTATTTTGAAAAGAATATCAGCATAAAGCTGGTGAGTTCATAAGAGTTTTTAGTGTGAGTACTTATATAAAAGTATTAGAGTCATTAGTATGAAAACTGAAGTTTGAAATCATAAATAGTGGTAAAACCTAGAAAATCCCATATTTTCCAGAACTATATAGTAAGTGAAAATCTTTAAGAAATATGTTGTTTCTATCCTTGAATGTCATTTATCAAAGAAGTGTAATAGTGACTCACCATTATGTAATGTAATATAGTGAGTTATTCTTAGAGTATATAATAGTGGTGCAGCATCCTTTAGTATTAGATACTTGTTTACTTCGGGATATTACTTCATCTTTCTTTTAGTATTTTAGTGCGGTTATAGTGTCTTTCTTAGTATATTCCCAATAGTGTGAGTAATAGCGAACTCCCATGACCTTCCCAGTCATGCATAGTGTAGTAGAGTAAAAGCATCCCTGGGCCTGAGCGGCTCGGACTGAAGTTATCAGTCGGGATGTAATAGCATCTGCCCTGTATAGATCTATACATATAGTGTCGTCTTCCTGTCAGAAAACTTCGGGCATAGTGAATAGCGTATAGAGTATCCCGTAGTGGATTAGTGAGTTATCTCATGATTAGTGCATTCTCTTGTATTATAGTGTAGTAATCTTTCGTATAACTTGTATTGTATTCTCTTATTAGTGTATTGCTTCATAATATAGAGAATTATAGTAGTGTAGAGTAATAGTGGAAACTAGGGATAGAGTCCTTAACTATACCCATTATAGTTAATTTAGTGTATGTGGTTCTAGTCAATTAGCGATTCAGGTAATTAATGAATTAAGAAGTACTCATAATCTGTACTAATATATGAGATATATAATTAAGAAATCAATGACAGTCGGATGGATAACTACTGCCCTAAGTCCACAATCAAACAAGAAACAGGAAATAAGGCGAGCTATCGGTCCTAAGTCTTTCAAGTCTTACTTATATAAATATATTAGTATGATTACATTCTCATAAAGAGTTTTATTTAACAAAAGTATTGTACGAAAGGAACATTTAAAACTTGTTTGTTAATCCAAAGTAGTTTTGAAAACAATTGACTTGTTTATAAAGCATAGTGATAAATCACATGTGATTTGAACTACAGATTGGGAATCACATGTGATTAACTCTGAAATCTGAAAAATAGTTTTGTATAACTTTTCATAAACATGTATATTCAACTTGTATCTCCCCCCTAAAACATATAAAACATTTGAAAGGTTCATTAAGGGGTATGAACTCACCTGAAATCGCGGAAATCGGGTGAATCGGGTAAATCGGGTAAAAGTGTCGATAGAGCGTTTGGTACCCAATAACCTCTTGAGCACCTCTTAGGACCCTAATGTCATATGAAATATGTATTTTACAAGAAGTTAATCATATTATGCTTTTCATTATAGTATTTGGACATTCTAGCATCGTTTTCGGGGTTTTAAGGCCTAGAAGGGGTTCCCGGGAGTGGTACAAAGTCATGAATGATTTACGGGAGGGTTCACGAGCTCACTCCTTTGGAGTTTATGGCCCAAAAGCCATCCTTTGGGAGTTTACGGCCGTAAACCCCCTAGGTTTGGCCGTAAACTCTTGTGGTACTCCAAAGTGTATGTTTAAGGTCTTATTTCACTTCCTTGATTTAGTGGTATGTGTCTTTGACTATTTTAAGGGATTAAACATCATAATTTGTGACATTTTTGGGGAGTTTACGGCCAAGACTTGTTCTTGGGCCGTAAACTCTTGTAAACCCTTCAAGATGTATGTTTTATTGGTACAACAAAGTCTCATACACCTTAGATAAATCCTAGAAGGCCATATAGTGAGTTTGGGACAATTTGGCATATATTTTTGGGGAGTTTACGGCCCAAGAACACCCTTGGCCGTAAACTCTTCATTTTGTGTCCAAATGTGAAGTTAAATGGTACAACACACTTCCAAAGGCCTTAGCTAAAATCCTTACATGCATTTGAGGGGTTTTGGGACTTGTTTGACACAAAAATATGGGTGTTTACGGCCCAAGCTTAGCCTTGGCCGTAAACTCCTCTTTTTGCCATCAAATGATGTTGTTTGATGCATTTAAGCCTTCCTTGTTGTCAAGTCTAAATTGCCAAACACCCTAGATGAGTTTTTGGGACATTAAACAAGTGTTTTTGGGGTGTTTGAGGTGTTTACGGCCTAAGCACATGCTTGGGCCGTAAACTCCTTTTTGCATGTCTAATCCATGTGTTTTAGTGTCCAAGCCCTTCTAGATACATGCCTTAATTAGTATACTAGCTTAACATGAGGAAAAACTTGATCTTTGGCATGATTTTGGGGGTTTACGGCCTAAGGAGCTTCTTAGGCCGTAAACTCCTTTATGGTCCTTGATTCTCATGATTTTGGACTCTAAAAGCAGTAAAGTATGATTAGATTAAGTTAGGTGGTGAATCCTTACGTTTGGAAGTCGGAAATTCGTGGATTTGGAGTCGATTTCGGGTCTAGAGAGAGAAAGTAGTGAGAGAGAGGTGTAATTGTGGTAAAAGAGTCCAATTGAAGTGTTCAAGTGTTTTTATATGTCTCGGGTATTGTACCCGATACACGGCTACCCGATGCTAAAGTTTAACGGGGTTAAAACTTTTTACCCGGGTGAAGTGGTTGAAACGGTAATACAACTCTATTAGGTTAACTAGATTAACACGTATGAGTTATATTACTTATAATGATATTAGGACATGCATATAATTAGATATTCGGATATTAACGATTCCAAATATTACATAAAATAACGTACGTTAACGTATTCCGTTAGTGAAAATGGGATTTGTAACGGGAATAGATTTAGGGTTGTCACATCTCAACGTACTTAGTAGAGGGGTCGTCTTTAGCCAACATTTCCCAAGATAGTGTATGTTTGTTTCTGATTTTTTTCTTAGACTTGCATGTGTGGTTATGTGGTTATATGCTAATTTTATACTTATGATAGGGGTAGAGCATGTGTGATATTTATATTGTGTATGTTTTGAAGTTCACTAAGTTTTGTCTAACCTTTTCCTATGAAAGCTATTGTTTCAGGATCGTCGGGTATAAAGGATGGCAAGGTGTGACTGTACACACTAGCTCAAATTAGTTATGTTGAAGTTTTGATAACACATTTGATTCATGCTTTTGTTTAATTTTGGGATTTATAACTTACAAATGAGTTTTAAAGATTTATGTTGATATGGGAGTAGTTATGGAACCTTTTAATAATAAAGTTACTGACTTGGTTTTAATATATATTGTTTTAAAAAGTTTTAATTTATTGAAAATTTTGGGACGATGCAAAACATATGGGGCATATGTGAGGACATAAACATCTTTGTATAGATGGCAAACATGGTGTTAAGGGTGATGAACAACACTCGGGGATGCATATAGACATCTATAAAAAGATCACCACTGAGGAAATATTTTTTAATATCTATTTAGTTTAACGACTAATGATATTCCTCATAAATGCCTATTGAACTATAAATAGAAATGACACGAGCAACCAAAACAAGAGGTATCCTAATAATCAATGTCATATATTTTAATAACACCTTTAGCCATAATATATGTCTTATATCTGTAAATTTCACCATAATCTCAGCTTTTCAATTTATATAACTATTTGGAACTAATAATACACTTTCATGGAAACAGTGGAACTATATCCCAATTCAAAGCCTTCTTAAATGTATTAAGATTTTCTTGCATGGCATTGTGTCATAATGGGTTATGAATCGCTTCCTTGTAAGAAATTGGTCCATGAATGGCCAAGAAGGTAGTATAAAATTGACAATCTCAAACCAGAAAATGAACATCTTATGTTATCAGAACACCACATTTCTTGTGGTGGACTATTGTGTATATTCAAATATTGAAAAAAATGTCCGTTAATAGGTATTAAAGGTATAGATGATTGTCAATTTGATACCTGAAGTATGTAAAGAAGAATTAGGTGAGTGTGATACATAATCATGGAAGTTGTGTCCGTGTGAGTCTAAAGAACCCAAAACACAATAGATTAAAGGTGATTATGCATGAAACTTGGAGATGAATGATAACATTTTATCTTCCACAAATGTGACATGATAGGAGTATCAAATACGTTTTCAGAAAGGGTCCTAACATCAATACCATTTTTGCTTATTACATATTAAAGGAGACAACAAAGAATAGAATGAGGATCAAGTTTTGAATGTTCATAATGGTTTCAACTGAACAAAACATACATATATCTAAATATAAACTTAAATTGGATGTCAGTAGAATTATTTGTAGAAGTTATATAGTTCCGTGTTTTTCAGGGGAAACTAGATATGGTGTAAAAAAGTAGGGGTGAGCAAAACCGAACCTAGAAAATAAAAAAAAATGATAAAAATCATCAAAACCGAAATCGAAGGTTTGGTATGGGTTTTTCAAAAAACAATTAAAGAATTCAGTTTGGGTTCGATTTTGGAAATATAAGAAATCGAGAAAAACTGAATTGAAGTTTATAATACATATAAAAAAATATTTGTATACATATTATATATAAATCAAAGTAAATAAGTCACGAGTATCAACTTGATTGGGTTGGAAAAGTGTTAGGCATTGATACCATAGGTCTCTTGTTCACATCTTTATGGACGCCCATTTTCCCCATCTTCATTTTTATATGATAGCCACTAGAGTCGTCCTACATTGTTTATTACACACAACTTCCACCCTCTAAAACTCTTATATGGTGTTTTAGGAATTCCACGTCAACCATTGCATAATAGCAAACAAGCAACAACATCATCCATTGCATTAATAATATAATTTAATACAAGTGTGTTCTATATAGTTATAAGACACCAAAAATATGAATCAAAATAAGAGATGAGTCTTGAACGCTCCTTCTTCTCAAAGTCTGGCCTCGGTAACCTGTCTACTGATGACCTGAGAATACAAGTTATTTTGAAAAAGTTTATCAGCTTTAAAGCTGGTGAGTTCATAAGCATTTTAGTGTCATTGTTTGTATGAAAATGTTTGTAAGTGTTTGATGTATAACTTTGTAGTAAATGTTTGTATCTCCTAGAAAATCCATTATTTTCTACTAAACGTAGCCTTCTACCAAGGCATCAAATTTTATGTATGTTTGTTTCTTGTAAAAGTGTTCATTTTTCCCAAGTGTGACTATCATTAACAAAATATAGTTTTTACATTACCATTTATGTGCGAAAATCTCAATGTGAATGCAATGGGAAAATAATAAAGTACTGTAGTTTTTATATAGTAACTACTGTTGTACTAACTACCTTAAACCGATTGTTAATTAAGGTATAATGTGATATAATTGTAACCATACTTGATCGACTAGTAAAACTCGATGCTCGAAGACGTCGAAATGGTATGAAATTCTTTACCCGTAGACCTGCAGGTCCCACTGTAGCTAGCAGCAAGGTGTAGGACGGTCAGTCCCGTATTGATCAATCCAAAAATTCACGCTCTCCCTCCAGGAGACTTTGGTTAAAAAACGATCCATAACAGTGATGTCATGCCTCGAAGTAGTGGCTCACATTTATGTTATAGTATTCTTGTATATGTATTGTATGTACTAGTGTAGTGTAGGTTCTCTCTGTCTAGTATGTAGTATGTTCTCTTTGTTTCTCATCATAGTACATTCTCTTGTATAGTGTATAGTATGTATTGTTTCTCATTATAGTATTCTCTATCTGTTTCTCTTTATAGTAAGTATTGATTCTCGTTATAGTATTCTCTATTTGTTTCTCTTTATAGTGAATATTGTTTCTTGTTATAGTATATATTGACTCATGTATGAACTGACTCGTTGTATGTTTCATTGTACTAGAAATAGTGAGTAGTGACTTCCTAAAATATACCTATTATAGTTTACTAGAAGAGTTGCTTGTATGATTGAGTGTGTTGAACTGAGATAAAAGCTTTTATGTCTATACATATATACATAATATATAACTAAGGATCAAATGATACTCGGACAAACAATAGGGTACTCTAAGTCCACAACTAAACAAGGAACAAGATATAAAGTGAGTTATCAGTCCTACGTCCTTCCAACCTTACTTATATAACTATATATGTATTAGACATGGTTTTGACAATATATAAGTTTGAAAGAGTTAAAATAAAAGGTTTGGCATATAAGAACAAGTTTGATAAAGAGGTTAGCATGTAAAAGAGTTTGATAAACATTTTGAAGTAGTTTGTTTGATAAAACAGTTAAAAGTATAGTAAATCCATTTGTTTGATAGTTATTAATCACATGTGATTGATATAATAACTATAATGTTTCAACTTGTATCCCCCCCTAAAAGCATTTAAAATCATTTAAAAGGTAGATTAAGCGGTATGAACTCACCTGTAGTGAGTGGTTTGGATGAACGAGTGGTATAGGATGCGAAGTGCCAAGTGAAGACTTGAGCACACACACGGATCCTATTTATCATATAATGATACATATATGTATACAATTAGTGTTTAAACAACTAATTATGTAAGGAAAGACACCCTAGGTCATAGAAAACACTTAGATTCAAGTGCTAGAAGTACTAAGGGTTGCATACAATGGGTGTATGGCCACGCATTAGTGTTTACGGCCAAGAGGTTGTGTTTCATGTGTGTGTATGGCCAGATTATATGGCCCAAGTGAGTGTATGGTCATACACTCATGGTGAAACATGCCATTTAGTGATTTAAAGTCCTCTTAAGCATCTATGGAGTGTGTCTTGACGAATACTTAACCTTATTGAAAGTTAAATGCCATTTTGGACCCTAAAAAGGGTGTGTATGGCCATACAAGGAGTCTACAGTCGTACACCCTTGATAATCATGTAAAAATTGTCAAAAGTATATTCCAAGTATCTATCTTGCATCCCTTAAGTGTTCTTGATCAAATGTTAGCATAGAACATGAGTTTTAAGGCCATTTTGCACTAAATAAAGGGGTGTACGGCCACATGGGGTGTGCACGGCTGTACACTCCTTATTGATCATGTTTTGGATGGTTTCTAAGGAGTATAACTAGTAAATAACAAGCACAAGGAGTGGTACTTACGATATAGAAGCCTTTAGGGGTGTTTGAGGTCCAAAACTTAGTAGGTGTGCTTGGTGTTCTTGGTGTTCTTGGAGAACACTTGAAAATCTAAACAAAATGAGTAACTTCATGGATGAAATGATAGATCCTTACTAGATAGTGTAATGAGTCATCAAGTTGAAGGAAGAAACACTTACAACTTGAAGATGTAGAAGCAAAATCGGATGATACTTGAGAGAGAAGTCGATTTTCAGCTTAAGGGTGTGAAAAGAGGTGAATGGAGGCTAACACTCTCATTTACACCTGAGAGTGTACGGCCAGAAGGGGGTGTACGACCGTACACTCGTTAAGTTGGAGTGTTTGGCTGATTTTTGAAGTGTTGAACTTGTGAGACTCAATTCTAAACCCTAACTTTGAAGGTACAAGGCTTAGAACACTCTAATTGACTCTAAACAATGCAAGAAGATAGCAAAAACGAGTCTGAACTTCATTGATTTGAATAAGTGTACAAGATAGAAATTTCAGGTTGTCACACATTGCATGCAACATCAACCCACCTCACCTCATTATACTCAGTCCATACATAATGACTTGTCAGACTTATAACTTAGTATGTGATTGGGTTTGGGTTTAAGTATGATATCAAATCTGGAAAACCGAAAACCAAACTTGTCGGTTTGGGTGTAGGGTTTTAAATAATGGAAATTGAAACTATGTGTTTGGATTCAATTTTGGGTCGAAACCGACCTAGACCCATGCTCACCCTTATAAGAAGGCATGAAGGTCGTTACACCCTAAAAACATTAAAGTATTTAAGAAGATATTAGAAGTTTTTGAATCATGTCGAGGGTGTGTTGATGTTTCCTTTCACTGTTTTTTCATGAAATTCCAAAAAATTAGTATTAAGATGTAAAAAAGACATAATAAAAAACCTCTTTGTACTCTGTATGACTCTTCGTATTTCAGTGCATTATCACTAAGAAATATATTATAGGTTTGGAAAACTGTGTTTGAACTATTCGAGCAAAAGTGATGTAAATATTTGATAGTTTACAAGTGTTTTTCATGAGGTAAATCCAAATGAAATGTGTACAATCATTAATGAACTTAAAAAAATATCGATCACCTTCCATAGTAGAGAGTGAGGTGCCAACCCAAAACATCAAAATAAACTACATCAAAGTTCAAAAAAAATCTTTCATTTCAGAAAAATATGATGTTTTCCAACTTGACAAGACAAACAAGAGATAAATACATTATTTATAGTTTAAGTAAACTAGATTAAGCAAGCAATTTATATCTAGATTGAAAAACATGATTGATATGTGCATATTTAACTATGTATTTAATGCATATCCCTAATACTTTTAGCTACAGTTATGTTTGTTTTGGGACAAAAATGTACTTATTATATCTAAAATATGTTTTATAGCTGCAAAGACATGGTTGGGACAAAAAGGAAGGAAACAAGGAGTTGGAAGCGGGAATGGATGAGCTAATATGGGAATGAAGAAAAAGAATATTTAAATATAGAAGACCACGGCGTGGTGATATCCAACACGACTTGGTGAAAAGAAGATTTGCGACCATCAATGCCGACTTGGAGAATACGACATACACTTGAGGATCACGTCGTGGTGGCGATTAACCACAACATGGTGATTAGATTTTGGAAACTATAATGTCGCGGACAATAGGTCGAATCTGGGGGAATGCAATCAGGTTTCTAAGGAGAATTACGACTAAAAACCATTGGAAACTTAGGAGGGGATTGAGAATCAAGTGAAGCTCAAGGATTGAAGAACGTTTAAAAGAATTCCACATTGATCTAGTTGGTTTGCTAATCATTATTTATGTCTAGCTTAATTTACATGGATCTTATGTGTTTTTCTACTACAATGAGAGGCTAAAACCCTTTTACTTCTTTTTGGTGAAGATGAACCTAATCCATACTTGTTGATTTCAATTATTGGATGTTTTATATTTGATTTTACTTGTGTTTGATAGTCAAAACCCTAGCATGTTTCAGTTCTAGTTTATATTGCTTATAACTCAGATGATGTGTGTTAGTTGATCATTATAATTGGATGAATTTGTCTCCTAATTGTTTATGATCATTAAATATCTAAAGCTAGGATTAATCACATCTAAGATTAAGTAATTAATAGTTAGAACAAGGATTAATCACATCTTAGATTAAGCAATTAAAGATAGTAACTTTTAGTATGTTAGAGATCATTATTAATCTTAATTTGTGCTCGGTTGCTTAAATTTATCATAGGAAAGTAACTACTATCAGTGCAATTTGTGCTTATTATAGATTTGGTGTTTAACTTGTACATGATCATTGTTTGGTAATTCATAAATTGGTAAGGCCTATACATTTGACAATAATAGCTAGTTAACAAATTGGTAATCAATATAATCCATCGATTAGAAATCAACCATAGGAGAATGTGAAATCGGATAAGCAGAAGTATTCTTTTAATTCTTTAAGTTAATTTGTTTTATTTATTTGCTTGCTTGTGAGTTGATAATAAGTTCTCATGACCTTGCAAAATCAATAACCCCCCTCCCCAATCAAAGTTTGTTTCTTAGTTAAATTAGAAGTAGTTAATTTATTTAATTGAGTTATGTTCCCTATGATCGACACCTGACTTACCTTTTACCGAGAAAGAGTATGAAGACTGTAAAGCCCATGTTTCTAGGCTAAGCATTAGTGTGATAATGTAATAGTTAGGATCAACAATTGTAACCTATTTTGAAGTAATAAAGAGGAATTACTTGAATATTATATGAATTATGTGGTTTTATGTGCATTGTACTTATTTATAAGATATAATAAATTAAGAATTAAAACAAGCATCAAAAATAAAATAATAGATAAACCCAATATCTATGAAGAAAGTTGTAGTGGTTGTGACAAGGATTTCGGTGATATAAAGAACGCCGAAATTCGAGTTATAACGAAGAAGTTATGACTTGTCAAAGTTTCGCAATAAAACCGGCATGACGTTGTGTGACGTAAAAAGTGAGTTTACGATAAAGTACTTTTTATCCTTAGCAATCTAAACAAAAGTCATAGTGTACATTATGATTTTTCTAAGATTTGGCACAGTAGTATGCAGTCCGGAATTCGAATATTAGATTGACCAATTTTTTGCCGACAGAACCTAAACGAGAATCGAATATCTTATTAATAGGAGCTCAACGATGAAAAGATAGACGAAAACGGACATCGGATGGCAAAGTTATGAATTTTTAACAAACTTTTCCTATCCCGGTCTGTTAAAATATAACTTTAAAATTAAATTCAAAATTATTCAACAGAGTCTAAGGTGATATTTGTTTTTTTTTAAGCAAAAATTCCTTAAAGTCTGAGGACCACCTCTGCAACCCACTAAAGTAGAACAGATGGACCAAACGGCTGCAGACTGTAATAAGAAGTGTGTTTGTTTTTTTAACATCTGAATGCTACTGCAGATATTAAAAAATTAAAATAAACTGAATTTATAATTCGAAAATAGTTTTTTAATACCGAAAATTTAATAATATTTCGGCAAGAATTTATAATATTTCAGCAAAAATAATAATATTTTAACAAAAAATAAAGATATTTTAGCATAAAATAATGATATTTCTTCAACAAATTATTATTATTCAATATAAAATATCAATAAGAATAAACAAAAAAAACGAAATAAAATTTCAGCAATATATAATCAATATTTTAGCAGAAAAAAAAAGAACAAGATGTTGGAAAACGTATGAAGAGGCAAAAAAAGTGTTGCGTCAAGAAGAACACGTGCAAAGGTGTTTTTAATATGAAGACTTCTTAAAATCAAACAGTTGCGAGATGAAAAGTGTTGCGCCACACAACAATAAGAGGTTTTTTTTCCAAAACACAAACAACACCTATATGAAAGTTGTAGATTATGTATCTACCTACGTGTGGATATAAATAACATCGAAAACGGAGCTCGTATGTGAGAGTTACAAATTTTAGAAGTCGGGAGTGTGAAATGCGAAGCTATTCAAGGAACGCCCCGTGTAGAACGAACGCCCCGCACTCTCGCAAAGACTAGGTATCAGATTTTCCACGCCGCCCCATCCAGCTTCGGAAACGTACCTCTCTTGAAGGTGTTGCGTACAAAGGAGCGCTATGTGCACCCAAAACACGTTGCGCTCCTCCGAGGAATTCCTTGTGCATCAAGGGTCAACTCCACTATAAAAGGAGGTGCGAGGGTCTCCATATTTCCCACACCAAAAACCCATTCTCTCTCTTTGTCTGTCTGTCTGTCTGTCTCTCTCTCTAACTTCTCTCTAAGCCCTCCCAAAGCCCTAGTAACCTCAAGGTTCTAGAAGAAAGCTCTGGAGGGCCAGAAGGCTCCGAGAAAAAGAACTTTTCGGCTCGGAAAGTTCCACCTCCGCAGAGTCTGGTTTCTAGCAAACGTCTCGATAAGTGAGTTATGATTACCTTACTTTAAATATAGCTTAGGTTTAAATTTATTATCATTATTATAAACTTATAAACAATATATATTATAAAATATAGTATATAAAGTGTTATTATAATATTTTTTAACTACTTGCGGTATGAGGAATCTAGTTTGAAGGGCCGGATACGGTTGTTGGATTTCAGAAGTGCTATAATGAAAAATGGTCCTGCCCTCTGGTGTTTCATGTCTGGCCCCGGTCTGTACATAGTGGTTGAAAAGTATTGTTTAACACTTATAAAATAATAACGCTCGTAGTTAGTTGCAGTAAATATTAGACTAAAATATAGTGGTAATAAAACTAGGTTTCGTTGAAGGAAATTGTATTGTTAAGAAGCGAAGCGTTGTCCAATTTGGAATCACCACTTTATCAAGTGAGTGCATAGTTACTTTCATCTTACACATAGATATGAAGTATTTAATATAAATTACGTGCTATGTGTGCAAATTATTTGTGTTCTAAATATCTATGCTGGAAGAATGATTTACACATGTTTTAAATGATTTAAATTGTATATGTAATTTATATCTAAGAAAATGTTGGGCAAAACATGTATAGATGAAATAGTTGATGTGTGATAAAATGATGAGAGGCCTCGATGTTTACGATGATCCAGTCATCTAGCGGAGTATAGATGATGACCACAGACTATTCTAGATAGTCCAGTGGAATGCTAGCAGGCTTGCAACCTATAAGTGTTTATTTGAACTACGTGTTCACCAAGTATACTCCATCCCCCTCATGGTTGCCTTATTTGACATGTATTTCAGAGAAATCCCCTAAGCAATGTTGTTCACGCCGATGAAAATCCTTAGGCTAGGTCCCTCATAGTAGATGCCTTATGGACGTAAGGTGAGGATAATGGGAATGGGTAATCGGGTTGAATGATTTAACAAAATTAATGAACTTAATTATTATGAGTTGAAAATCTATGTGCTCACCAGGCTACCAAGCCTGACCCACTTAGTTTATTGCATTACAGGTAGTGGTAAGAGATCACATGAGTGATGATCTGATGAGAGATCATTGGATTATAGGCCACTATAATAAATAGATGTTGTAAGGCCTATGTTGTTTCTGTTTATGCTTTTGATTTGTATTGACAATGACATCTCGAGGTTTTTAATATAATGAAAATACATTTCTTCGAAAATGCTTTGATAAATTCTTTATCATATTTTTTGGAACAAATTCCACAACATATTTCTTTAAAAAGTTACTCTGATTTTCAAATAAAGCATAAAAAAAATCAGTCTTTTCTAGCCGTGAAATTAGGGATGTCACAAAGATGCATTCAAGCATATTGATGAATTAAAGGACATTGAAAACTACTTCAATGTTCCAAATGTTCCAAGAGAATTCGAGTTACTTAGGATGCTTCCGGTGACATTTATCGGTGAACCCATGGTATGGTTGAAGTCATTTGCGCCCGGATCCATTCCTACGTGGGCAAATGATCATGATGCTTTTATTGAGCAATTTAGTCCACCTTCGAAGATCTTAAAGCTCAAGAAAAAATTGATAATTTTCAAGAAGAGGTTGGGGAGTCCTTATATGAAGCATGGTAGAGATACAAGGGTTTGCTTAGGAGTTGTCCTCAACATTATCTAAATGTCCAACAAGAAGTGTTCATTTTTATGATGAAATGAATGTCATAACTAGACAACTTCTTGACTCTCAGGGACTAATGAAGAAGAAGGTAATTGCCACTATTAAAGATTTGATTGAAGAGTTCGCGAAGCACTCACGTGAGTATCACAAGCCACGAGAGGATGTCACTATAGGAAAAGGAGATAGAGGGAACGAGAAGATGGTTGCGGTTTTGGAAAAGTTAGAGAATATGGACTCGAGGATGACAAAGATGGATCAATCTATCCATACAATATGAGTTGGTTGTGATAATTGTGGCAAGACACATTTGACTAAGGATTGTGATCTAGATGAGAATGGTAACCGAAAAGCACAAGTCTTCTACTCGAGTGGTGATCGATATGATGAGGATTGGAGGAAGCCCAGAAAGGAGTGGTTTCCTTGTAAAGAGTACAAGAAACAAAATGATGAAAAGTTTAGACAAACCGAATGAGGTTTCTACCAAAAAGAGAAACCACCACCCAAAAAGAAGATGGATTTTGAGTCGATACTTCATAGGTTTATGGAAGCCTATAAAAACAAGGCATGATGCTCCTGATGCTAATGTGAGAAATCATCAAGCTTCCATGAAGAACATAGAGACTCAACTGCAACAATTAACAACACTTGTTAATGAGAGATTACCAACTCGAAATCAAGAAAAAAAAATTACAACCTCATGTAATGGTGATATACACTGAAGAAGAAGGTCATTCCGAGCCATTTATCATCCATGAAACAACTACTATGCATCCCAGTTCATATTTAGAAGAAAGGAAGTTCGGAGCTAAAAGAGAAAAAAGTGAGTCGTATAATGATGATTCACCATGTCGTGGTGACTCGAGCACGTCATAGTCACGGGAAAATCAAAATTCTTCACTTTTAAATTCATATAATCCTGCTTTTCCATTTGCATCTCGAGCAATCAAGCATTTTATGGAGCCGGAACAGAAGAAGTTTATGGAACAAGTGCTCTCACTCTCAATAAGCACCTCATTCCTCAAATCCATGGCTAAACTTCCAAAGATTACAAATTATGTTATGACTAATAAGAAGAATTTGGAAAAGGCATCAACCATAGTGTTAAATATGTTATGTTTAGTTGTGGTCATCATTGGGATACCAATCAAAATGGGAGATCCAAGCCAACTTACTTTGCATTGTGAATTTGGCAATTATACTTCTATAAATACTTTAGTCGATTCAAGGGAAATCATTAATCTAATTCCATATTCTTTCTATAAGAAGCTCGGTTTAGCAAGGTTCCATGATATTAATATGAAACTTAGAATGGCATATCACATAATTACTAACCCACGTGGAATAGTTGAAGATTTTTTGGTGAAGGTGGGAAAGTTTTTTTTTCCATTTGATTTTATGCTCATCAACATGAAGGAAGATGAAGACCTTCCCATTATTTTGGGAAGACCATCTTTGAGTACCGCTTGAGCTCATGTTGACATTTAAGACTTAAATCTTACACTACATGTAGAAGATGAAGAAATTACTTTTGATATGAGTCCAAAAGCAAGTCATAAAAAGCCAAGAAATGAAATGTCAAAGATGGATGATATGGAAAAAGATCTTGATGAGCTAGTTGAAAATGAAAAGATGATGGAAGAAGATTTAAAGATTTGAGAGAAGCCCCATGGTGAAAAATTCAAATGTTCTAAACCAAGAGCCTCGGTTTCTATGATAATTAAGATTAACGCATTTACAACACCTAAGGCTCAAAAGGAAGAAGCAATAGATGATTTAAATGATGACTTATACGAAGAAATTGAGATAATTGTTGAAGACATGGGTGGGGAGTCATATGAGACCACAATGGTCAAGATGGAGTTAGACATGGAAGGTCCTAAAGAAGATGAGCAGAAGAGTACAAAGGTGAAAGGAAAGAACAAAGGGGTGAAGCACGCACATAAAGAAGGCGCTACTCGAAAGATGAAAGAAAATTCAAAAAAGGCATACATTCGAAGGGTTCAAGCATACAAATTCAAGTGGAAAGATCAAAAGGAGAAAAGATAGATCCCACTCCCAACCGCAACAACGAAGAGTGGGAAGGAGTCCAACTCATGACACCTTAAAATGAAGCGATTTTTGGTAAGCAACCCGATGTTCTAGAGTTTGCATTTTCTTTTCCTTTTGATTTCTTTTTCTTTTTCATTTTTATTTTTACTGTTTATGTTAGTTTAAACAAATGATCATGTGTTTCTCTAGTCTTTTGAATTTATTTCGTAGTGTTAAAAAAATACACATGAAGCAGTGAAGGAGCGTAATGGATGAAGAAGTCATGCAATTTGTGAAGATCATAATTGAAGACCATGTTTTTGAATAAGGTGTGGGGCTCCCACTTAATAAAAAGAAAATTTTTGAAGAATTTTATAAAAAGAAGACGTTGGTAATGATCCTCAGCCATTGAAAAGAAACGATACATTACTTTGAATCTTAAAGATGCTTTGAGAAGACACCACGACATGGCATCTATAGACCACGTCGTGGCATTCGTATTTTTCCTGACTGCATTTCATCAAGCCTATCACCACGATGTGGCATCCCTATACCACATCGTGACGGTCTTATTTTGTTTGATCATTATGAATTGAAACTCAACACGACGATGTGACATTGCTTTCCCACATCATGTCAAATGATCAACACACTTTTTGAAGATGGTTCTTTGATTTATTTTGATTTTTCACATTTGCATTCACGAAAAAAAGAGCCTAGAAGTACTGATTCAATCCATTATACAAGAAGTCCAAGCCTTACCACACAAATTTCAAAATCCAATCTCTCCACTACTACCCAAGGGGAGTCTGTTCCAGTTCTTCCTCTTTATTTTTATGTTCTTTAATTGTTTTAGCACGCAATGGGGACATTACATTATCTAAGTGTGGGGTAGGGAGTTGAATTTAGGAATAGAAGCATTCTGATCAAAAAAATTGAAAAATGACTACAATTTTTTTTAAATTATTAGAAAGATTTTAAACAATAATCTAAAATTGAATGTAGTTAAAAATGTTATGTTGAGATCTAGGTTGCCAGTGTTGTGTGGGACGATCTGATGCGAGTTTCAATGTTTATTTGAGCCAATATATGTTATAGTATATTTGTGGCTTCCATTTCCTTGTGAAATCATGGAACAAAAACACGACCTTGCTTAGTTTGAGGGTCATAATATGTTTATCATCGTGTACTATAAATGTATCCAGGAGAAAAGAAAACAAAAATAATAATAATAATAATTGCAAAAGTTTGAGAATAAGAGTCTACAAAGCTATGAAGATCAAGAAACATCATGAAGAAAAGTTCAAGAAAGTAAAAAATCGAATACTGAAGAATAAGGTGAAATTTGCCAAGTTATTATTATTTATTGTAATTTTTATTTCTAGGTTATTTTTCCATATGTATATGCTTGGGAGTTTAACCAAAAATTACCCTAAGGTTAAGAAGATTTATGAGCATATATTCAGAGGGATGCATAAAATGAATGTTGTTCAAAAGAAGTAGGGAAGTGTATATGAAGATTGTGAGTATTTAGGATTGGGGAAGTTCTTAGGAAACATTAGACACAAATACATTCATTGTGGTCTTAGAGTAATGGAGAGGCTCAAAATGGATTGTCTTGTGCGATGTTGTTAGCTACAGTCTTGATATGATTATAATAAAATCAATTTTTCTTAAAGGCAAGCAAAAGCCAAGTGTGGGGTATTTTGATATGTTCATATTTAACTATGTATTTAATGCATATTTCTAATACTTTTAGCTACAATTATATTTATTTTGGGACAAAAGGTACTTATTATATTTAAAATATGATTTGTAGCTTCAAAGACATGATTGGGACAAAAGGAAGGAAACACTCGAGGGCCACGTCGTGGTGGCAGTTAACCACGATGTGGTGATCTGATTTTGGCAACTATAAAATCTTGAACATTTGGTCGAATATGGGGGAATGTAATCAGTTTTCAGAGAAGTACGACTGAAAACCATTGGAAACTCAGGAGAAGATCAAGAATCAAATGAAGCTCGAGGATTTAGGAAGATTTAGAAGAATTCCACATTGATCTACTTGGTTTGCTAATCATTACTTATGTATAGTTTAATTTATGTTGATCTTATGTGTTTTTATGCTACAATGAGAGACTAAAACCCTTTTACTTTTATTCGGTGAAGATGAACCTAATATATATGTGTTGATTTCAATTATTGGATGTTTCATATTTTATTCTACTTGTGTTTGATATTTTAAAGCGTAACATGTTTCAGCTATAGTTAATATTGCTTATAAAACAAATTTTGTGTTAGTTGATCATTCTAATTGCATGAATTTGTACACTAATTGTTTATGATCATTAAATAGTTAGAGCTAGGATTAATCACATCTTAGATTAAATCATTAAAGCTAGTAACTTTAACTGTGTTAGAGAGCATAATTAATCGTGATTTGTGCTTGGTTTCTTAACTTTATCATAGGAAAGTAACTACTATCATTCATAGTCCAATTTGTGTTTATTATCAATTTGGTGTTTAACTTGTGCATGATCTTTGTTTGGTAATTCATAAATTGTTAAGGCCTAGATATTTGATCATAATAGCTAGTTAACAAATTGGTAATCAATATAATCCATCCTATAGAAATCAACCATAGGAGAATGTGAAATCGGATCTAAGCAAAAGTATTCTTTTAATTCTGGAAGTTAATTTGTTTGCTTTGTTTGCTTGCTTGTTAGTTGATAATAAGTTCTTCTAATCTTGCAACATTAGTAAAAACCCCTCCAATCAAAGTTTGTTTCTTAGTTTAATTAGAAGTAGTTAATTTATTTAACTGAATTATGTTCCCTGTAATCAATACCTGACTTACCTAAGCTACTTTATAATCTGACTAGGTATACCGCCTATAAGTGCATAGTTACCATATTAAGTTAGGTTATAAATTTAAGACTCATAAATATATTTATGCACATCAATGTCACTATCTAACATGTTAAGTATCAAACGATGATATTTGTAAATATAAAAGGAACAAAATATAAAGATGGTGATGGGAGACAAAGTTATACCACTTCAAACATCCTTTTAAGTTCATGGTTTATTCCAAGTATCTCACCGGTGTGCCGATTTTGGGTAATACAACCATAAGGAGATAAAAGAAAAGTTAGCCTAGAGTCACAAAATAATTGATATAATACCAACAGATAATTTGGGGACATGAACAATATCATGTAACTGTATATAACTATGGATACATGTCCTTAAAATGTAAAAGATATATGTGTCCCATAACTCGTACTCACATACATGAAGGTCTTAGATGAAATTATAGTATATATTTATAAGATACGGGGAGTGAAACAACCATGTCACCTAAGGATAATGGTTATTTAGTGGTTCCTATGGTTCCATATATAAGACAATTAACTGATGGGTTTCGAGCGATACATCATTCCTATGGTGTACATGCAAACCCTAATAGCTTTTGGATCTAGTTTGTCTAATGAACATGCAAATGAATATCCAAAGCCATAAACCCTAGATCTAACATATTATGAACTGAAATAAGGTTTAGAGATTACCTTTGATTGTTATATATCAATAACAATCTATTCCTTGGCTTCAGAAAGCTTAGTGCTTCAAGTGTTGCACCTCAAATGGAGTCACAAACACCAATAAGCAACTAGATGAAGAAGAAGGAAAGAGGAGGCACCAAAAACAACTAGAAACCCTAAAGCATTCCTTCCACACGTTTTTGGGACCTTAGAGGTATTTATATACTTAGGCTATTAAAGTTTTGAACTTAGGAAACCCTAATTTGACTGTTCAGGCCCTAAGCAGTCCATGGACTCCTTTAATTATATTGATGAGATTAAAGTTTCTTTTAATCTATGAAGATCGAAAAGATCTTGAACAAGTTATGAAAACAATGACGATATAAACACAGTAAAATTATAGAACAAGAATGAATCAAACGTGTCGAATGATTAAAACAAAATCCTCAGAAGAGCTCGATCAAGAACATCAACTGTAGAGGATTGGAAGGTTACAAGTGTTATCAAATAAACCTTTAGTCGTCTGGAAAATATCGTATTCTCAGATCTCTCAAAAACCTTAACCTAATATGCATGCAAGCATAAGCTTATATACAATGCATAAATGACATACGGTTGGACAGGCCCAAACCGTAATACAAAGAATTATAAACAAACGAGCCCAAAAGACGCAATCTTCTAAGCCCAACAATCTCCCCCTTTGCGTCAATTTGGGGCGAGATCTTCACTCTGTCTTCAAAGCAGATGGCTTCTTTACCGTTTGAAAAATTTTCGGTATCAAAGCTAGAATATGATGCCTGAAGGTAATATACCAACGAAGCATATCTGTAAAGTTCTTCTTATCTGCTGTTGTATTCTGTTTGCATCGGTGAATGATATTGATAATGTGCTCCAGACACTCTGTAGAGAACAGATGCTTGTCTACCAACGCAAACAGAAACTTGTGCTTATCCCCCCTTGTGAACATAACTGTCAGATTGGAAGAATCAATCTGCCCCAACTTCATTTTATGGACATCTCCGGTTTTGGAAGTGGGCTTGACAGTCGGTTTCTTATTCATCACCTTTGCTATTTCCTGATCCATAGTGGCCAGCTCATGGACATAGGAAGCCAACATTCTTTTAAGATGAGAAAGAATTGGTTCATATTCTCTCTGGTTGGAGAGAAGAATGTTGTATAGCAAGATCCAATCGTGGGGGTTCAGACTGGGAAGATCTGCCAAAGAAATAAGATGTTCGGTGTTGGCAGTTCCTCTGTTGATTTTGAAATTGACGTTTACAAATTTCCCAGCCTGGGTTGGTTTCAGTACCTTGACTTTTATAATTTTCTGGGCGCTCCAAGTCAAGTACTGAGGTTGACCGAATTTCAGATAGAAATCGATAAGCTCCCTGTCAACCTTCGGGTTCGGATGAGGGACGTTTGCAGTGACATCAAAGCAGTGAAAAGTGAAGGCTTTATACGTAATGGGCATGTCGAACTGCGAGTCTTTGGAGTTTTCACACTCAAAAGATGCAATCGGTTCCAACCAATAAATAGAAGGAAACTCAATTGCTTGAGTGATGAGTGTGTCTCTGTCCCAATCTGGGAACAGAGTCTTTTTGGCTTGAGTTGCCTCCTCATCCTCTCGGATTTTCCTTTCTCTGGCTTCTGCCTCACGAGCTATCTTCAATGTTTCATCAAGCTCTCTGTCCCGTTTCTTGCGTTGAAGAGCTTCAGTAATGGTTTCATCTGATTCTGATTCGCTCTCAACTAGGACATGTTTACCAGAACCCGAAGCTACATTACCCTTCGGTTCTTGTTTGGACATACCTTCCTCTCCCCCTTGTCTCGGAAGAACATGCTTCTCCGAGACACCCTTCATTTCACTTAGGATAGTGATCGCCGGAAGGAGTTTCGCCTGGAGATGCTGACGAATAGTGAGGGTTAGGAAGGGATCATGGGAGTCAAGAACACCGGTTAACATATTTTTAACGTCACCAGCGCAACTCTGAAGAACTGCCCGTTGAGTTTGAAGTAAAGTAATTTCTTGTTGTGCCTGGGCCAGTTGAACTTTCTGTAAATCAATAGTTGCCTGGTGCTTGATAACTTCTTCCTTCAGGGTGCTCTCGGCTGCTAAAGAGGCAAAACGTGAATCCAAAGATTTGAGAATTGAAGTGGATTCAGTTTTGAGGTCAGCACGCAGAGCCTCAAATTTCCTGGTTTCTCCCTGAAGGGTGGCTGCGAACGAGTCTACTGACGCTTGAAATTTGGAAGCATTTGAATCAGCATGAGCCTTGAGAGAATCAAGAAAGATCTGAGTTGTATGAACAACCTCAGAAACTTCCTTAGTGGCTTTGGAGCATGAGGCTGCTGAATTGTCTACAGCGTCAGTAGAGCGATCCAAGGCTTCGGTGTAAGTCTGGATTGCTGACTCGATGAAAGCCTTCAGCACAGCACCCCCATATGCTTTACTGTCAGCCAGCAGACTGTCGAGTTTTGCGTGAATCTCTTGAAGTTGCTGACTTGACACAGGGGTATCTGTATCGGTGTCGGTTGGGATCCGGTAAGGGCTGTAATAGATGGAATCAAATTCATCATCATCACCCCCTAGGGTAGCACCGGAGTTGGAAGATGGAGAAGGGGAGGATTGAGGGTTGATGACCGGGGTTTCAACCACAGAAGCAGCCCCCGTATCAGATACGTTGACCGTTACTGGTGGTTGGGTTGTGGTTATGGTGATAGATTCTGTGATAATAGGTTGGGAGATAGAAGATAAAGGTTGAGAAATGGTGAAAGGAATAGTGGTTTCGGTTGAGGTTTGCGAAATTGATGTTGGAACAGAACTTGAGATGTTCTGTTTGGGTGATTCGGTTGGGGTTGAAAATTTTGGGGAAGTAGGAGGAGAAGGAGATTTGGTAATTTGGGGAGATTTAGGTGGGGTAGGTGAGTTTTGTGGAGACGAAACGGGTGCAGTTTCGGGTTGAGGATTAATATCTGGTGGGGTAGGTGAGTTTTGTGGAGACGAAACGGGTGCAGTTTCGGGTTGAGGATCAACATCTTCTGTTTCAGATGGTGCATTCTGTTTTGATTCAGAAGGAGATCCTTTGGCTCTTTTAGCCATCTTCTTGACCTTTTTCGAACTCGGCTGAGAAGGTGCCTCTGCCTCGGATTTGCGTTTGGAGGACCTTCTCTTTTTCTCCTTTTGGGGTGCGGGTTCCTTCATCTCAGCCTTCTTCTTTTTGCTCGCTCTTTTGCCTCGATTAGCAGGCTGATCCAGAGCCTCAAGAGCTGCACGTTGTTCCTCGGAAAGAACCCTAGGAGGCAGGGGGGTTCTGGAGCTGTAGTCCGCCATAATCTTGCTGTGGGGCGTGACACATCTGTACATGGACTCAGGGATTAGTCCATAGTGGAGGAACTTACTTGGATCTGAGAGAATGATTTTCTTGGTGTGGTATGTGGCAATTGAAGCCATAAGAACATCCTTCATGACAGGGATGTCAAGAGAATCAATGGCTCTCCTGGTGATGAGGGTCCAAAACCTGGCGCATGAAATTTCTGAGTGCCTTGCGGTAGAGTTGAGACTCTGAACCACTTGAGACCAGAGAATCGACCCATAGTCCAGATTGATCCCGTTGTAAAGCCCATACAGCATTGTGAGAAATCCTTTGCTAGTGGTGTCGGAACCACCACATCGCTCAGCTAAACCCTTAATTAAAAGGGTAAGCAATCCATTCCACTGAGATGGAAGACATGATTTCTTGACTTTGCCAACAGATGTTAGAACATCTGTATACCCCATCTCGTACATCATCTTAAAAATCTGGGCGGTTGTGATGAAGTCTGGTGAAATAACAGAAGCATCTACGGCAAGCCCTAGAAGAGAGCAAAACCGTGCTTTGGAAACGGAAGTCTTCTTGTCGTGAATAGAGAAATAGATACGGTCTTTTTGTTTGTCATAGCTTGCTGTGGAGTAGACTTGAGATAGCAGGGACATTGGAACTGCCTCCACCTTCGTTAATGCCACTACCAATGGGGAATATGTGAGGCATTCCACCACGTAGAGCATATATGAATCATAGACGTATGGAGACAATTCTATGATCATGTTCTGATTTGGTTTGATTGCTAGAAAAGAAGAAGAAGCAGACTGATCGTGAGTGGAAGATGAAGTCGCCATTGATGAGTTTTGGGAAGAAGATGAACAGGGGCAACTTTTTCAGAGAGAGAATGCTTTGTGAGGTAACTGCCAAAGAACACGATCACGTCTTATTTATACCGTTCCCAGGAGAGAGAAAATCGTGATGATTAGGAACCCAAAACGTCGCCTGAAAAAGCGCGATTAGAAGTTATGGTGTATTCAATGAAGACGTCAGCACACGTGGGGCTGAAACGAATCCTTTGCACGCGCCCAAATCTTTTTCGTACCTTTTGAAATCCCTTGTGCCCTTGTTTGGTTACAATTGAGACTTAGAACCATGTGCCAAACAGTAATTAGAATGTGGGAAAACAATTCCGTGCATAAGAGTGTGAAAGACAAGGAAATAAATTTAATGTGTTTGGTAGTGCGTGTTGTCTAAATAAAAGACAGAAGGCAGAAGATTCCGGGCAAGAATCGCTTCCTTCAGAGTCAAGAGAGATCTGAAGTGTTTGTGTGGTTTCCCGTGAAATACGATCAGTTGTTTTTAGAGAAACAATGAAAGGCGTCTTCTGATGATGGTTAAAAGGTGGCTGAACTCAATCCAAACATTTAGTCTTGACATAAAACGTAAGTGTTGGTAGAGTTACCTGTGAGACCGATGTGATCTGTTGAACAGGTAGGTGGGAAGTATTCTGTGATGGGAATAATATAGACAGAAATCTCAAAATAAATTAAACTGGATCCCTTTGGGAAGAAATGTCTTAGGACGAGACAGTTTCATAAAGGATCGCTCATAAAGAAGATTTCCAAGTAAAAGCTTGAGTTAATAACTCACCGTCAATTCTATTCAGGTGTTGGATTTTGGGTTTCACTCAGAACGTGGTAATCGAATCTAAGATCATGAACTCAGATGTTGTGCAACCATAAGCCTCAGTGGTAAAGACCGAGAGCATCAAGGGTTACTTTGGGAAGCGAATGTAAGTGAAGAAGTTGAAGAGATGGTTAAGGGACCGAAAGTACCTTCTGCTACATAATTGGGACAAAGCAGAGCAACTCATGTTTCAGATGAGTAAAAGAAGGTAGCTCTAGACCGAATATGAGAGAATAGCCTGATTGGGAAGAAACGATAGGTATTGATCGAATCATTAAGGCATGTTCGAGGTCATAGAGGCTTGGGGCAACATACAGCAGCATGCTTCTAGGGACGTCTAACTAGTCTTATAAGAAAAAAACATACCCGGATGAACGTTTCATGAGGCCATACTTGTAGTTATTTGAGCAAGAAGTACATATAGAATATTTTTGAAATTAGGAAGAACCGAGCGGGTTGATTGAATGAGGCGTATCTTGTAGAGACAGAGAGAGACCGAGCGATCTGGTTGATTTGGTTCCGTGACGTTACTAGAGCAGAGAGCACCAGAGCGTTCTGCTAGGTTCGGTTCTTTGATTTTGCCAGAGCAGAGAGTAACCGAGCGATCTGGTGGATTCGGTTCCTTGATTGTACCAGAGCAGAGAGTAACAGAGCGGTCTGTTAGGTTCGGTTCTTGAATTTTACTAGAGCAGAGAATACCCGAGCGTTCTGTTGGGTTCGGTTGTTGAATTTGACCTGAACAGAGAGTGACCGAGCGGTCTGGTGGATTCGGTTCCTTGATTGTACCAGAGCAGAGAGTAACAGAGCGGTCTGTTAGGTTCGGTTCTTGAATTTTACTAGAGCAGAGAATACCCGAGCGTTCTGTTGGGTTCGGTTGTTGAATTTGACCTGAACAGAGAGTGACCGAGCGGTCTGGTAGGTTCGGTTCTTGAATTTTTTTTTATTTTTTTATTTTTTTTATTTTTTTATTTTTTTATTTTTTTTTTTTTTTTTTTTTTTTTATTTTTTTTTTTTTTTTTTTTTTTTTTAAATAGAGACATGAGGATTTGGGACCGATTCTGCAACCATCATGCCTAAGCCTTGCAATATCTGATTGAACGATGCTTCAGGAAGAGCTTTTGTAAAGATGTCAGCCAGCTGATCAGTGGTTCTTACGAAGTGAACTTCGACATTTCCATCTTCCACATGATCTTTGATGAAGTGATACCTTAGTGCTATATGTTTGGTTTTGGAGTGTTGCACTGGGTTATGACAAATCCTAATTGCACTTTCGGAGTCACAATATAGTGGGATCTTCTTCATATTGATTCCATAGTCTCGAAGTTGACTTTGGATCCAAATCACTTGTGATGTGCATGATGCGGCTGCAATGTATTCTGCTTCGGCTGTAGATAGCGACACGCATGTCTGTTTCTTGGATTGCCAGCTAACTAACTTCCCGTCAAGAAATTGACATCCACCGGTCGTGCTTTTTCGGTCGAGTCCACATCCTCCAAGGTCAGCATCAGAATAGGCTTGAACGAAGAAGCCTGAGTTGGATGGATACCAAAGACCTAAGGAGGTGGTTCGCTTGAGATATCGGAGGATGTTCTTCACTGCAAGCATGTGAGGTTCACGGGGGTTTGCCTGAAATCGAGCACAATAACACACAGAAAACATGATATCAGGTCTGCTAGCAGTAAGATACATTAACGATCCAATCATTTGACGATAGAGCGTGATATCAACAGCTGGTTTGTCTAGAGATGGGGTAAGCTTAGTGCCGAATGCCATTGGGACTTTGACTTTTGAGTCTCCCATCATACCGAACTTTGCTAGGAGAGTCTTCGTGTAAGCTTCCTGATTAATAAAGATGCCTTCAGGTCCCTGTCTTATGTTTAAACCAAGGAAAAAGTTAATAGGACCCATTGAGCTCATTTCAAACTTAGTCTCCATCAGCTTTCTGAATTCAGCCGTTAAGCTTGGATTCGTGGAGCCAAAGATGATATCATCGACATAAATTTGAACTATCATAAGGTGGTTACCTTCCTTTTTGCGAAAGAAGGTTGGGTCAACCAAACCTTGTTTGAATTTAGACATCTTTAAAAATTTTGTAAGCGTTTCATACCAGGCTCTCGGAGCTTGTTTAAGGCCGTACACAGCTTTATCCAGAATATAGCAATGATTTGGATGCTTTTCGTTCACAAATCCAGGAGGTTGCTCTACGTACACCGTCTCTTCAAGTTCTCCATTGAGAAATGCACACTTGACGTCCATTTGGAAAACCTCAAAGTTCTTGTGAGCAGCATAAGCTAGAAATATTCTGACAGATTCTAGCCGAGCTACTGGAGCGAAAGTCTCTTCGTAGTCTATCCCTTCCTCCTGACAATATCCCTTTACCACCAGACGAGCCTTGTTCCGTATAACATTACCTTCCTTGTCCATTTTGTTCCTAAAGACCCATTTGAGACCAACGACCGAAGCATCTGGAGGAGTTGGAATTAGGCGCCAGACTTTGTTTCTTTCAAATTCGTTCAACTCGTCTTGCATTGCTTGAACCCAATCAGAGTGGTCGAGAGCAGTGTTAACTGTCTTTGGTTCAACTTTTGATACGAATGAATTGAACATGCAAAACTCTACCTTTGAAAATAAGGAAGTCTGTTTTGCCTTCTGTTTTGCATTGCTGGTTTGTCAATTCCGGTCCCTATACTTTTCATGCCTTGGCAGTTTTGGACCATTTGCAGATTTTGTTACATATAAAAGGGTTTGTTGATGCTGAATTACCATTCCAGCCCCTGTCTTTCAGAAAGTGACAGTTTCGGCCCAATTTTCAGAAAAATTACTACATTGAGGGCCGGTGAACAGTTTTGGATTCTTTAACGCTCATATTTTTTTTTGTGAACAGCAAAATAATGATTCCATCAAGTCTTGGCGGTTCGGAAGGTCGTTTTTCGTGATATCATCAAATTTTTCACGACTTTTTCGGATTTTATACTTCATTGTGTATATCGTTTTGTCGCGGGGGAGCTTAGTAATTTTTTTTATCCATTCAAGATCATTCTCATGACCATTTGAAGGCTTTATAATCATGTTTTTGATTATAAATCGGGGGAGAATTTGGTATGGCCATTCGAAATTGGATTTGTGACTTTTCAAAGTCGAAGATTTTTGATAAAGCTTGTGGGAAAATTATGAAGGTAGCTTTTTTACAGAAGTTCTTCATCGAGCTCTACTAAGGTTTTTACAGAGAAGTATCCTTTACAGCAAGAGTTCTTCATCGAGCTCTGCTAAGGACTTGTTATATCTCCGACTTCTTGTATTTTCTCGATCAAGTGGCGTTACGAATCTTAAAGTTTGGATTGTTACATGATATTTTTTGATGGCTTATATCATTAGCTTATTTGAAGATCGTTGTGACTTGGAGGGGGAGCTCTTCAAAGACAAGAAGTGATTCAGTTTCTTTGTTCTGAGATGGGTTTTATGGCGGGTTTGGTTTTCATGAAGATTCTTTGGGATTACATTCGAAAATGAAGTTTAAAGACATTACTTCAGTGCTTGATTTATATATCCTAGAGCCCGTGTTTGAAGACTATTGAAGAATCAAGATTCGAGGATTGCTTCATATATTCCTCGTTGCAGATCTTTTTATTTGCTAGATGCTTGTTTTGGAAGTTAAAGCATTGTCATCCATTCCATACTTTGAGGGGGAGATTGTAGGGTTTCAAAGCACTCCATGGATGATGGCAATGGGCCCCTTTGATGAATTCTAGGTTAAAAGCCCAAGACTTGTCTTTTCCCTATAAATAGTCATGTATTATTCATTATTAGGGTTAAGAGAAAGGCAAAATGTAGCCGCCACGTTGTGAGGTTTCTTGTAGAGTTAGATTATTATTTCTTAAGTGTAATTTGTTCCTCACATTTCAATAAATCGAGTGATCATTCGACATAATCTTCATTATTGTGTTTGTTCTTATTTTCCGCATCTTGTTCATCAAATCACAATTAGGGTTTTAATCCCAACATATATCCCTTGGACGAATTCCTTATGGGCTTCCCATAGAATTCGTCCAACCTATATTATTAGGTGATCCATAGCCTAATTGTAATTATCTTATAATTACAAATTCAGTCCCCTAAGTTTAATTAATATCTTTTAGCCATAAAATTAATTCTTAATTAATTATTGACTAATATTAATTAAACTATATGATTTCTCCTTTAATATATTATTCTCATAATATATTTATAAATCATAATTAAATCTTTCTCTCCTTAATACATCCTACATATTGCTACAGTGAAGGCAACCCAAAAGGACCATGCTCATAATCGGGTCAAGTACATACCAAAATAGTTATGGAATTAGACACTAATCCAATAGTCTCCTGTTGTCAACACTGATCTTATCAGATACGCGTGTCCTTTAGATAAAGGATAATATATTGCTCCATTCTAGATATCGTATAGACTGAGACATGGATTTTAATCATTCTCTCTATATTGTTTCCTGACATCCGATTTATGACGACTGACAACATACTATAATTGAACACATCAACTTAGTCCCGGCTTAGCCAAGCGCTTAGGTGTCATCACTAAATCATCGAGGGGCTCACAGATATTGCTTTTATCCCACTTTTGGTAAAAGGAATGGATAAACTTTGACTCAAACGCTCACTTTCTCTTACTCATCAAATCACACACAACAATATGTTTATAACACCAAGTTACTGATGCGTTTATATATTATCAATGTGCAACCGAATTGTAATTACAACTCACACGTCTTGGTTTCAAGAATATACAATATTATCGTCTCACAATCACTCGTGATAAAAACCATGAAGTGATTCAAGTGAGCGTGGGTTTAATCCAATACTCTAATCTTATCAAATCACTCATGAACTTTGCAGCAAACTTGTGTTATGTGTAAACACTCTAGACAATCTATAGACAAATTCATGACAGTCTTGCTTCATACTTAATTCCAATGTATGACCGACTATGGAGGTTCGAATAACCCAGTTATTCTGGAAGTCAAAAACATGCAAATTGAAAAACAACAATAATACTTAGTCTTATATGGCCTCAAAACTTTTGAGCATAAATAAAACACATTTTTATTTAAACACCATATTGATTACTCATTATTGATTTTTAATGTTTCGGATTGATCTATTTTGTGAAATAGATCAATTGAAAACTTTTGCAATGATGCTCATTTAACTATTCCTAATCCTCATTATTAGTGTAAGAATACAAAATTCTTGCCACTATCAGAATACATTAGATTCCAACATTTTATGCAACGATCCTTTAGTAATGTCATAGCACGAAGTCACCAAGACTTGGCCAATGAAATTACAAGGTTTACTATTAGAAATTGTTACAAAACAATTCTATAGATATGATGTCTCTCACTCAAATAACATTCCTTTGAACATCCTTTTTGCATAAAATTTTCTAATCTATACATCAATTCTTAATTTCCAACTTCCAAATATTGAAACATTCCATATTTTCCATATGAAAACTTATTCTAAATAGAATCTTATCTGTTCATAATAATGTCGATAGGATTCATCCAGTACTATACTTCCAACTACTGACAAGCGACCAACCCTCAGCGAACTTTGGATCGTCCTTTGATAGTTGTTTACTTATTTTAGTTAAAACCGATTCTAGTCCCTTTTCCCTCTAAATGCACTGGGCATTTGGAAAAAAAAATTAGAATGGTCAAATATTACAGCATATGCAATCGATCCTATACCCGAAACGTATTGGACACGATGCATAATGTTCCACATAAGGGCATATGATACTTTATCATCCTTCTTCCATTATGTATCCTTGACTAAATTTATTAACATTTCTCAATCTAAGCTTTATATTTTGAAACGAAGTATAATATTCTTTCCCTTAATTATAACAAAACAACTTTTCAACCCTTGCGACTTTGCAAAATATAACTCTTGTTTTCTATAATTAATATTGCTAACTTGCAATACTCACCATAATAATCATGCTCCCACTAACATGGTGACTATTTCCTTATTAGCATAACACTTATGCTCCCACTAGCTTTGACATGTATTCAGAAAATAGCTAAACTTCTAGAAATTGATGTTTATTGAATTCCTTAAGTTCATATTTCTAATACCTAATGCTTTGATAAGCCTTTATCTAAGCTTCTTAAATTCATACACATTCGCCTTAGAAGACTCACATGTGTGTCTAACGAAATTCAGAGCTTATGTTACTAAGTCCCAAATGTTTAGACTAATTGACAAATCTTACAATTCAAATTATGAAGAGGGATTCCCTAATGATAATCGAATTTGAGAATTCAATTTACACAACTGGTATCTGTTGGATTAATGTCTAAGTCCATAACTATAATTGGTAAGACTTGACCCGACCCAACATGGTCCATTTGGGTTGCATACCATCATGCACTTGGATAGACTAAATGAGAGAAATAAGACACTTATGGTTATTAATATATTATAAGTTCTAGTATATTAGTAATAAGAATAATGAGATTATTTAATTAGTATTGATCAAGAATTAATCTAGCATTAATTGAGTGATCAAAAGAAGACTAATTAAATATATGGGTTGATTGTGTAAATCATCCATACTTGTATAGTGGGCTAATGCTCCATGGATTATCTAGTTGGGCCAAAACCCATATGATGCTCCATGGTGTATTTGAACCCATGGATCCAAGGAAATGGAAAGTCATGACAATTAGGGTTTACCCTAATTGTATAACTATATAAGCATCTTATTCTTGAGGAAAATCGGCCACTAGTGAGACTAAGAAAGGGTTAGCCGATTTCAAGAAGTGTAGAATTCTCTCTAAGTTATTCTAAGTGTTTTGATGATTGTGAACCATTTAAGGTGTCACACTTGGGGCACTAGGCACTCAAGCTTCATGAAGACAAGCACCATCAAAGAGGTATGTATTCTATCTTGTTATATTAATAGTTTTGTATGCTAGTTTAGGATAATACCTTGGATATTCATATTTGCATGTATAATAGAGAAAACATAGATCCAAGGTATTTAGGGTTGCATGTACACTTAGGAGTGTTAGAATGCTCATAACCCAACAGTGGTATTAGAGCCTAGGCTTGTTTTCTTGTTATACCTGCAATAGAAGCTGAAAAATCGAAATTGGTGCTGTCAGCCCAGCAGACTCGCCGAGTCCATGAAGGTACTCGATGAGTCCAAGGCAAAATTCATCCAACTCGCCGAATTATGTTCATGCACTCGACGAGTTGGACCCCATACAGCATATTTTCGAGGTTTTTGGCTAGAAATGGACTAGGAACATTACCCTAAGTTGTTTTTGAACTTATAAACTTGTTTTTTTAATGTGGTAATGTTCATGCTAATCCATTTTCAAAGATAATTGTCAATAGATTCATGTTTTGTATTAGTTTAAAGACTAATTACATGAAAAAGTTTGATTTGAATTATCTTGTTCTTATGAGTTGCTTAGATTAATAGAAAAGTTGAGTGAAAAAGTTGTTTTCAATCCATTTTAATCTAAGAGTTGAGTATAAAATGTGTTTGTGTAACTTGTCCTCAAGTTACATGAAGAGTCACATCAAAGACTCATAAAACTCATAAAATTGGCAAAGGTTACAAAAATGAAGAGTCTAGTTCTAATTAATTGGAGTTATGACTCCATAATTTGTCCTCAAGTTATGGAGGACCAAGAGTCTCTTCATTAAATAAATAAAAAAAATAATGTAACCTTAATTAATTTCATAAGTTATAAAATAAAGAAAAGTTAATTCTTTATTAGTTTAAAGTCTTCCATAATTTGTCCTCAAGTTATGGAACTTGAAGAGTTTTTGGATTAAAACTACTTTAAATACATAAGTTATGGAATTAATTAGTTTTGAATAGTTTCAAAACTTGCCCTCAAGTTTTGGAATTTGTAAAGTTTTCTCATATGAATACTTTAATTCCAAGTTAGCCCTTAGAATTTTAAAAGTTAACATTCAACCCTTATACTTTATAATACTATAAGTTAATAATATATATATGTATAAGAGTAAAGTCGGTCTTACCGCTAGTACGCCTCATTCACGAAGCCGGTCTATAAGGTGGGTATAAGGTTGTTTCCTATAAAATGGCAGCTTAATGGGTGTCCACTCTCACCCACCGCTTGCTTGACTGGTGGAGGGTCGTTAGCCGAACGGGTTTGACATGACTATAATTCTCCCTTCGTTAAAAGTATTAATGATAAATACTAAGTAACTAAACTCTTAATAATTCCCAATCTTAGTTACTTAGGAAAATGTGAATAAGGTGCTAATCCATGAAATTACACTTTACACTTTGTCTAAGTCGTTAGTGGAGCGTGTGTGGTTAACCGGCACACTAACTTGGACTTAACAAGGTAGGTAAAGGGTGACTTAATATTTATCATAGTATCGATGGAGCGTGTGTGGTTAACCAGCACATCGATTGAGGGGTAAACACTTAAGGGTACCAAGTAATTTGCATGGTTACTTCACACCTTGTTTTGTGATCCTCGGCATCCCAGTCACAAAACCTGAAGGGCACACTCGAGATTGAAACATGCCATTGAACAGTTCAATGAATCTCAAAGATCTAGGAGTTTCAAAACCAATTAAAACCTAATAATACATTTCGTTTATCTTGGTGGAAATTGGTGAATCGTCATTCACCTACCTTCAAATTGTTTTATAGCTTGGATTACGGCATACCTCTTCTAAGTTATAAAATAGTTTGTTGGGTCCTAGCCTTAATATTTCATATTGGGTGTCATATTAAGGACTATAAATCAACTATCTTGAATATCTCCCATAACATGTCTGGTTTAGACATTTATGATCTTCCCAAATCTCTTGAAACAAGCTTTCCTAAATGAAGATGATGTTCCAATGGAAATCATACTTCTTTCACCTCCTCAAATTATTCTCCCAACCCACAAGTTCAAAGTCACTCAAGCCCTATTGGCAAGGCAAGATCTAGGTGTGATCACATCTTTGAGATGTAGTCACATATTGACAAGCCGGGAGAGTTGGGTGTTAAAGTCTTGAGAAAGTTGGTTCAATCACTTTCTAAGTCATATAGTGAGTTCCTTTGGAACACCTATGAAACAGACTATGACAAGACCCTTAATGATCTTATCTATTTGCTAAGATCAACTTCCTAAAACTTTATGGACATTGACAATGGTGACACAGGAAATCCAGAAAACATTCTCTTCCTAATGGAAAGGGATCGGCCATAGTCAATTCGGTTGACCAAATGGTAAAGAGAAAAGCTAAGTCTGTGATAGTCCCGTGTACCATTATCAAAGGGTCCATATGTCTATATTGCCAAAGAAAGGGTTATTAGTTGCGAAGCTGCCAAATTTACCTAAGGATGTTAAAGTCAATAAGTTTGACTCTACTTCAGGTAAAGTCCACTATCTAACTCTGCTAAGTTTCTACTCTGAGATTCTTATTACATGATGTGACTGGATCACATGTTGATGTTTTAAGAATCAAAGAAAAGTGAAGAAACTTAAAGAAAGAATATGCTAAATCTGATCGCATAGATGGATTTCTATCGCGTAGTTTGAAGATCGGATTCCTGAGCTACTTCTTAGGAGTTATGAGATATTGCTTAGGAATAGATAACAACAAGTTTTCATATGGATTGTAAGGATAAGATTTTCCGCAAAGTTTTAAAATAAAAGAAAATTTTTGATTTTATTTATTTAAAAAAAAATCCTTACAATGGCATTTGAGGAAAACTTGTTGCTTATATGATTCCATTAATAGCAAGAGTGGAAATATGAAATTGATTCCTTCATTTGTGGTAATGTCTAAATTTACCAAATAAGGAAAGATTCTCATCATCCAAAGTCTCAATTGGACCGGGACTTGGAATCATGCAAGTAGTATAGCATGATGAATGAGAACTTTCAAGTATTGGAAAAAATTAAGACAAATTACTTGTTCACATGGATGTGTGAGTCAAGTAATGGACTAAGGGATCGAGTACATAGTCATGTGCACTGATTAAGTCCACCACAAAAGATATAAGGCTATTCGTCATAGTTTACTAAAGCTCAGTAAATATGATTATACTTACAAGCTTAAGTGTAACTTTGAGACATTGGAAAAGGTTTTAATGCATGGCAGAGCGAATAAGAAGAATCAAATTAGGCAAGAGGATAAAAGTTTCTCAAATCTGAAAAGATGGGAGAGTACTTTAGTATCAGTTTTGTGATCATCTTAATGATTAAGAAACCATATCAAAATTAGTTCTCTAAGGAAGTCTTAGTGCATTCTTATGACTAAGAAGAAGGGATCTTGAATTGTTGAAATGGTGAAATTAAGAAGATGAGTCATACTTCGTTCCAATACAAGTCTTAGAGTCATACTCCAAGATTGTAATTTGAGTGACATGTCTTTAAGAAAGTTTGAAAACACTTATCAAATGTAAGAGTAAAAGTTTTCTACTTTTGTACATTTGAAATTGGTAAGTTGTGATGTTTTGGATAAAACAAAGACCAACTAAGGCCAATTGTGTGAAGTGTTTGTCTTGATTAGAATCCGCACTATCTCTTGGATGTTTGACAAGGGAGTCTTATAGGTCAAGAGGACAGTGGGAGTCTTAAAGCTCTTTAAAGTCTCAAGAACTAATCAAGAATGAAACCTGAAGTTCCTCACTAGCACACAACTTGAGGTTTATAACCTATCGTGTTGACATATTATGTGCTCATTCCAGTTAAATTTGGTTTTGCATATGAGTTCTTAGAGTTCTTAATGTGTTGCACAACAACTTGGAAGCAATGGCAGGCCCTTGAGCTGCCAGGTGGCAAGAAATTAAGATTGAGTTCAGTCCATATGAGTTCAGATTTGTCATTATCCTTGTCTTGTGACTATGGCTTTGAAAATTCACATGGATAAGAACACATACACCATTAAATCTAAGTGTCATAAGGTTTCTCTCCGATTCATGAAAATGATGGTGAGGAAACACTTTCACTAAGTAGATTTTAGATAGATAGCAATTGTGATATTTGCATTCTCAAGTCGTTAGTGGAGCGTGTGTGGTTTACCGGCACACTAACCTGGACTTGTGGGAAGTGGCAAAAAGGTCTAACCATTATGATTACGGCATCCCTCTTCATAATTGTTTAGACACACAAGTGTGCTATCTAAGGTAAGGTGTATGATTTTGATAAAGTTTTATCAAAACAATCTAGTATCAGAAATCTAAACTTTGGTAAGAAAGTCAGCTGATTTCTGAGTACATGTCAAAGCTAGTGGGAGCATAAGTGTTATGCTAATAATCATCATGTTAGTGGGAGCATGATAATTATGATAAAGATTGCAAGTTAGCATTGTTAATTATAGAAAACAAAAGGTTTCAATTGGGAAAAAGTTGTTTTGCTATAATTAAGGGAGAGGAAATTATACTTCATCTCAAATCTATAAGCTTAGATCGTGAGGCTTTAATCATTTAGTCAAGGAGATGTATATGAATTTTATGTTGGAATGGTTCAACATAAGGAAATTCTGTATATGGGTCCATTATTTGCGTTCTAAAATTCGATTATGATTACGGCATCCCTTTTCATAATCTGAATTATGAGAACTTGGCAAATAGAAATGGAAATGTTATAGCAAAATACTGGTTTAGTCTTTATGTGAGACATCATGAATCGTGTCCCATATGCTTCAGATATAGGATCGATTACATGTGCTATATTCATCCTTTCTAAAATTTTCCAAATGCCTGGGGCGTTAAGAATGGAAAAGGTTTAGAACTGGATATGACTAAAAGGATTAAACAATTGTCGAGGACAATGTAAGGTTTACCAAAGAATGGTTGCTTAAGGACAGTTGGAAGTATAGTGATAATTCTGGAAGGACCATATTGACATAATCTGTAAGGAGGCAACTCTTGTTCAGAAGTGATAGTCGAAATGGAATCTGGAAATGTTTCATAGTTAGAATTTTCAATCTGTGTAAGATTAAGGAAACTTAATGCAAGAAGGATGGTTCCAAGGAGTTGATCTCCTTTGGAATGCTCTGTAATGATTGTTGTCAAGTCTTTCTGACTTTGTGCATAACCATTACAAGAGGATCAATGCATATAAGTTTAGAATCTAACAGATTTCAGTAAATGACATGAATTTGGAATTCTTGCATTTGCAGTAAGGATTTGGGAGTGTGAAAAGAGAATCATTGAAGTTATGTTCAATTGATCTAGTTCACAAAGTAAAGATCATAGACAAACATAGTATGCATACTTGGTGTGTGGCATGACTAGTGTTTAGAAAAACATAGTGTACATGCTTGGAGCATGGGACAAGTATTGTTTTTTAAATTCAAGAATAAAGTTGATAGCTGAAATAGTATACAATAAATAATGTGTAATCATATGGTGATAAATAAAAGGTGTTTTATTTATGTTCATAGGTTTTGATACCATATTGGATTCAATTATTATTGTGTTTCACTTTGCATGTTTTGACTTCCCGAATAAACTAGGTTATTCTTCCGGAATGACTAAGTTATTCAAACCATCCACAGTCGGTCATATGTTGGAAGTAGATATGAATTAAGACTGTCATGGGTTGGCTTGTAGAGGTCTAAGGTGTTGGACAAAGGGCTACAACACTCATGAGTGCTCATAAGTTCTGAGTATTGGATTCAACCCGCGCTCATTGGAATCATTTCATGGATTTTATCACGAGTGATCATGAGACGATAATATCTTATATTCTTCAAACCTAGAGATATGAGTTGTTACTATGAGTTGGTTGTACATTGATTGCACGAAACTGCATTTGGTAACTCGGTGCTATAAAACGTGCCTTTGTGTATGATTCAACAAGTAGTAGAACAAGCCATATGAGTCGAAGTTTATCCATTTCTTTTACCTTCGGGATAAAAGCGATATCTGTGGGCCCCTCGATGATTTGATGATGACAAATGGAAGTGCTCGGCCGGGCCAAGACTGATTTGATTTGTTCAATTAGTCAGTCGTCATAAATTGGAAATCGGGAAACAACAAATGGACAGAGAGAATGATTATAATCCATGTCTCAGTCCATATGATATCTAGAATGGAGGAATATATGATCCCTTATCTAATGGACAAGTCATTAACAAAGGTCAGAGTTCATCTACAAGGTCAGAGTTCGACAGAAGCTTTTGAGAGCTACGATTTCTAGTTGGTTCCTGAAGTCATACGCAATAATAGTTTTAGACTTATCCACGTGGGAGACTGTTGGATTAATGTCTAAGTCTATAACTATAATTGGTAAGACTTGACCCGACCCGGCATGGTCCATTTGGGTTGCATACCATCATGCACTTGGATAGACTAAATGAGAGAAATAAGACACTTATGGTTATTAATATATTATAAGTTCTAGTATATTAATAATAAGAATAATGAGATTATTTAATTAGTATTGATCAAGAATTAATCTAGCATTAATTGAGTGATCAAAAGAAGACTAATTAAATATATGGGTTGATTGTGTAAATCATCCATACTTGTATAGTGGGCTAATGCTCCATGGATTATCTAGTTGGGCCAAAACCCATATGATGCTCCATGGATGCTCCATGGTGTATTTGAACCCATGGATCCAAGGAAATGGAAAGTCATGACAATTAGGGTTTACCCTAATTGTGTAACTATATAAGCATCTTATTCTTGAGGAAAATCGGCCACTAGTGAGACTAAGAAAGGGCTAGCCGATTTCAAGAAGTGTAGAATTCTCTCTAAGTTATTCTAAGTGTTTTGATGATTGTGAACCATTTGAGGTGTCACACTTGGGGCACTAGGCACTCAAGCTCCATGAAGACAAGCACCATCAAAGAGGCATGTATTCTATCTTGTTATATTGATAGTTTTGTATGCTAGTTTAGGATAATACCTTGGATATTCATATTTGCATGTATAATAGAGAAAACATAGATCCAAGGTATTTAGGGTTGCATGTACACTTAGGAGTGTTAGAATGCTCATAACCCAACAGTATCTCCTTAAAATCTCTCTTAGTGAAAGCATTTCCTCACAATCATTTTCATGAAGGAGGGAAACCTTATGTTACTTAGATTTTATAGTATATGTGTTCCTATCCATATGAATTTTGCCAAAACCAAGGTTTGTGACAAATTCAAGCTCATATGGAATGTACTTGTTCAATTTTTTGATTCCTTGCCTCATGGTAGCATGAATGCCCACCATGTCTTCCAAGCAACTCACCACGACATATCAATGTACTTTCCATTGATCAAGGTGCATTGTCTTTATGTCTTCAAATGTGAACTCATAGAACTCACATGTACAATTAACTCAACTGGAATGACATAGAAATAAGAGTATGACAGGTTATAAACCTCAAGTCATGTGCTAGTGATGATCAACTAGGTTTACTCTTGATTTGTTCCTGGACCTTTTCAAGACCATTAAGACTCCCACTGACTCCTTATCCTATAAGATTCTCTTGTCAAGAAACATTCCTTGACAAAACAAATATTCAAGAGTTAGTGTAGCTTCTTATCAAGTTTAACACTTCACTCAATTGGTCTTAGTTGGTCTTTGTCTTATCCAAGACATCACAACTTACCAATTTCAAATGTACAAGAATAAGAAACTTTCTTATTCTATATTTGATAAGTGTTACAAACCTACTTAAGATTTTGTCACTCAAGTCACAATCTTGGAGTTTGACTCTAAGACTTGATTTTGGAATGAAGTATGATTGACTTATTGATGCAGCGTACAAATGACCCAATATCAAAACTATTGATTCTAAAAGAATACCCAGGATAATCTTGCCCAAACCATGTTGATTCAATGAATACCGTGGGATTGGCTTCACAATTCGGTAAACACACACGAAATTTTGAGAGAAAAATGAAATTTCTTTAAACTGATAAATGACCATCCAAATTACATTAGAAAGACTTAAATAAGAAGCAGAATTTTAAAAGAAACGCTAAAGAGACATGGGCCAAACACAAACCCAAAAACAAAGTCCAATATTTATGAAAAAAACACAAAAATGTCCATAAGTCCAATTTAAAAAACGATTTTTTGACTAAAAAACGGGTAAGTCCCCTTAAGGCACTTATCTAGATGTGCTCCTTGCTTCAAGCTTTGATTTGACTGGTCCTAGGCCCAAAACGGAGATCCGTAGCCAAAGTTATGGCTATTTTCATGAAGTCCCTTTAGTCACACGATCGTGGGCCTCTAGGAACGCATGGGACCAATCCTCCACACTAGGGCCTACATCATCCCCTCCTGGGTAGATAAAATTCAACCTCGAATGTGTAATGGGATCATCATCGGAATAATCTTCATGAAAAGGAAGTAAATTTTTCACATTGAAAACATCAAAACATCGAATGTGACTTGGCAACTTCAAACGATAAGCATTGGAATTGATGTTCTCCACGATCTCCACGAGTCCAATCTTCTTGGCTGATAGCTTGTTGTAATCACCAATCGAAAAATGATCTTTAGTCAAAACAGCCCAAACAAAGTCACCCTCCTTAAAATCAACTTGCCTACATTTTTTATATGCATCTTGCTTGTACTTGGAGTTGGCTCGAATCAAGTTTTCATGAACAACCTTATGAACATCATGTAGACCTTTAACAAAATACTTCACTTTCTTTGGAACAACACCAGAAATAGGAAGCAACATCAAATCAAGTGGTCCCCGAGGTTGAGCAGAATAGACCACTTGAAATGGACTAAATCCAGTACTTCGATTGATTGCATGATTATGAGCAAACTCAGCTTGATATAGTTTCTGATCCCAACTCTTCACATGATCACCCACCAAACACCGCAAAATATTACCAAGGGACCGATTGACAACTTCTGTTTGCCCATTTGTTTGAGGATGATAAGCACTACTAAAGCTAAGCTGAGTGTTCACCATTTTCCACAAGCTATGCCAGAAATGACTCAAAAACCTAGTGCCTCGATGAGAAACAACAGAAGATGGCAAGCCATGCAAACGGTATATGTCTCAAAAGAATAATTGAGCCACATTAACTGCATCCGTCGTCTTTTTACAAAGGGATAAAGTGCACCATCTTTGAAAAACGATCAACAACCACGAAGATTGAATCATTGCCTCGTTGAGTCTGTGGTAACCCCAACACAAAATCCATGCTTTTATCCACCCAAGGTTGAGACGGAACATGTAAAGGCATACAGAGTCCAACATTGGTAGCCGTGCCCTTCGAAACCTGGAAAATTCTACACCGTTTAACATATTGATCCATCTCCTTGCGCATAGTAGGCCAAAAGTAAGATGATTGCACCAACTGTAAAGTGCGATCTCGCCCAACATGCCCCTCACCATGCAACTCCTTGATGATTTGAAGACGAAGACTAGAATCGGGGACATCAAACTGATTCCCTTTGAAAAGGAAACCGTCATGAACTAGAAAATCAGATAACCGCCCAGATTATATATCCTGCAGAATAACAGAAAAGTAAGGATCAACAGCCAACTGCTCCACGAGGACATCCAACCGTGGCACACCAACCCTCATGGAAACTAGCAAATTACTCTTCTGCTCAAAGCATCTGCCACCCGATTCGACACTCAAGACTTGTGCTTCACAACAAAAGTGAACTTTTCCAAGAATACCATCCACCGCCCATGCTTATGAGAACCCTTATCTTGACTTCAAATGTACTTTAGAGAATCATGATCTGTAAACAAAACAAACTCTTTATGAAACAGGTAGTGACGCCAATGCTTTATAGCTTGGACCATTGCATATAATTCAACATCATAAGTGCTATAACGCAGCTTTGGCCCCGTCAACTTCTCACTAAAATAGGCAACCGGTCGTCGCCCTTGCTTAGAACTACTCCAACCCCAACCTTTGAAGCATCCGTGTGTAATTCAAAAACTTGAGAAAAATCAGGTAATACAAGAATCGGTGCTGAAGTAAGCTTCTCTTTAATTAGTTGGAAAGTTGATTCTGCTACCTCTGTCCAAGTAAAGGTCTTCCCTTTCATACAATCGGTCACAGGTGCCATAAGAGAACTGAAGTTTGGAATAAAACGCCTATAGAATGAAGCAAGACCATGGAAGCTTCGTACTTCAGTGATGGTATTTGGAGTTGGCCATTGTCTGACTGCTGCCACTTTAGATTCGTCTACATGTATTCCTTCACCAGAAACAACATAACCCAAGAACATTACTTTTGGTGCCATGAACACACAATTCTTCACAACTGGATACAAACTATCCCTTCAAATTAAGGTAAAGACCTGCCGCACATGGCTGACATGCTCTCCAAAAGTAGCACTGTAAATAAGTATGTCATCAAAATAGACGACTACAAATTTACTAATAAAGGGCCTGAACAATTGGTTCATCACATGTATAAATGTACTAGGAGCATTTGATAAACCAAAAGGCATCACCAACCACTCATACAATCCTTCACGAGTCTTGAAGGAAGTTTTCCATTCATCACCCGGTCTAAGTCGAATATGGTAGTACCCACTCTTTAAGTGCGGTTTGGTAAAGATAGTGGCACCACTAATCTGGTCAAGCACATCATCAAGTCGAGGAATTGGAAATATGTACCTCACTGTGATCTTATTGATGGTATGACTATCAACACACATACGCCATGTACCATCCATTTTAGGAGTCAACAAAGAAGGAACAGCACACGGGCTCATGCTCTCTTGGACATGAGCTTTTGAAATCAAGTCCACCATCTGTCGTCGCAACTCCTCATGCTCTCTGGGACTTATTCTGTAATGTGTCCTATTAGGCAACTGAGCTCCTAGTTGTAAATCAGTATGATGTTGGATGTCACGTAAAGGTGGCAAGCCATCAGGTAATTCATTAGGGAAAACATCAGCAAATTCCTTGAGAAGAGAACCATAGCCTCAGGAATTTCAACCTCCTTATCCACTTCCTTCCCTAGCAACACAAAAATTTCACCTTCCGCCTCCAACTCGTCTTCAAACTGAGTAAGAGTCAATATAGTACCCGAAGGTTTATGAACTGGTTCCTTTGGCTTACTGGGAACCAATGTTATCTTCACACCACCAAACAAGAAACTGTAAGTATTAGTTAGTCCGTTATGATCTATGTTACGATCATACTCCCAAGGTCTTCATAACAACAAATGACAAGCATCCATAGCAACCACGTCACACTACACAACATCTTTATAAGTGGTACCAACTGAAAATTGAACAAGGACTCGTTTAGATATGGTGACCTCACCACCCTTCTTAAGCCACCGTAGCTTGTAAGGCTTAGGGCGGTTTTCTGTTTTTAAAAGAACTGCTTCTTCAAATATAAGTTTCTCACAACTTCCTGAATCAAGTACAAACCTTTCCTAAAATAGTACATGTCTACTGAAAGATGTTGTGTTTGAGCCAATCATCACCAACAACTTTTGGTGTAAAATCAGAGAGCCTTACCACCAAATTCACCCCCACATCTATAGTTACAACCTCCTCTTCTAATTGAAGCTCTTCGTCATACACAGGGGAATCTTCATAATTTTCACCAGCATCACTATTTTTCTAATCATCTTGCTCAGCAAACAAATGATGTTTTCCGACTTTCTTGCACTCTGATTGTCGGTGACCAGTCTCCCCACAACTAAAACACTTCAAGCTACTACTACTACCAATTGTCCTAGGAGTTGGTCCAACAATGTTAGATGTTGGTCTTTGTTGATTAGGCACAACACGGGGTACCACACCACCTGTCCTGGAACTTCCCCCAGCAATGGCAGTCGAAGACGAACCGCCCACCCGACAAATTTGTTTCCCAAAAGCCAATGCATGTTGGTGCGCTTCAAAAACAGACACTGAGTCAAACATATTTACGGAGTCCATGATTTGGACACGTAGACCCCCAATATATTGAGCAACGATATGTTCCTTTGTCTCCTGTATATCGTTTCAGGCAATCAATTGGTAGAACTCAGTTGTGTAGTCGTCAACAGACTTGGCACCCTACTTTAGATTTTGCAAGCGTTAGTACATCAACCTTTGAAAATTATGGGGTAGGAAGTTGGATCGTAAACACTTCTTCATCTTCCTCCAAGTCACGACCTTTGACTTTCCCAGCCTCTCTCGTGTCAGTTTTAATTGTTTCCACCATGCAAATTCACTACCATGTAGCCTAGTAGTAATCAACGACACTCTCTTGTTTTCGGGGACTTCTTTGAACTCAAAAACTTCCTCAACAGTAGCCAACCAGTCGATCAACCCCTCCGGATTCAAACTAACCCCATCAAATTATGGGATATCAATTCGCATTCCAGCCTCCCAACGCCTATTGTCACCCCCACGTTCACTCCTTGGCCGCCTTTCTAGATCGTCTTCAGAATACGAACCGTCACTGACGCCGAACGGGTTACCAAACGCACCATCTTCCACCTGCAAATGAGTTTGAGACCTTTGACCTCCTCGATTCATTAGTTCGACCATCCTGCCAGTCAATTGATCAACCATTTGATCCATCCTCTCCTCCATTCTTGCCATAATACGTTCTTCCAGTTCTTGCTCATGAACATTGGCGGGTGTCCTGTTTCTTCTCGGAGGCATTCTGAACCAGGAATTCGACTCTGATACCAACTGATGCAATGTACAAATGACCCAAGATCAAAACTATTGATTCTAAAAGAATACCCAGGATAACCTTCCCCAAACCACGTTGATTCAATGAATATCATGGGATTGGCTTCACAATTCGGTAAACACACACGAAATTTTGAGAGAAAAATGAAAGTTCTGTAAACTGATAAATGACCATCCAAATTACAATAGAAAGACTTAAATAAGAAGCAGAATGTTAAAAGAAACCCTAAAGAGACATGGGCCAAACACAAACCCAAAAACAAAGTCCAAAAACTATGAAAAAAACAAAAAAATATCCATAAGTCCAATTTAGAAAACGATTTTTGTAATTAAAAATGGGTAAGTCCCCTTCAGCAACTTAACTAGACGTGCTCCTTGCTTCAAGCTTCGATTTGACTGGTCGTAGGACCAAAACGGAGATCCGTAGCCAAAGTTATGGTCATTTTCGTGAAGCCCCTTTAGTCACACGATCGTGGGCCTTCGGTCGGCAACAGACCATAGATCCGATCAAATAATGGCATCATAAAGCATCACAAATCATTTAGTACATAAAGAAATTTAGGCATATTCCCTAAATGAGCTAGTGCTCATGTCTATTCTGGTGTACTTCCTAAATTATATTAGACACACTCTTCACGGTCATCGCTTAGCATTCTAAGTTTAAGTCTAGAAATAAATCTTTATTCCTAGTTCACTTAAACTAATGCTATGGTACCAACTGTGACATCCCCAAATTCACAGTCATTTTAAAAAATTTATTTATGCTTATTTGAAAATCATAGTATCCGTTTTTAAAGAATATTATTGCGGAATTTGTTCGCAGAAAAACATGATAAATACATTATCAAAGCATTTCCAAAGAAATGTATTTTATTTATTTTAAAACATTAGGATGTCATCGTCAATACATATACATAAGCATAAACAGACCTTACATTTAATTACACTAGGATTTAAATCTCCTTGAATCTCTCAGTGTAATGTAGCTTCGTATCGCTACCTGTGATACAAATAAACTGAGTGGGTCAGGTTGGAAAACAAGGTGAGTACATAGGGTTTTCAACCCACAATAATAAAGTTATTTTGTTCTATTATCAAACAATTAACCCAATTACCCATCCCCATTATCTTATTTATTCTTAAGGATCTATCCTAAGAATCATTTATTCTTTAATTCATTCATTTTTAAGGAATAGGCACGAAATCCAATGCTACCAGGGATCATCTAATAGGCACTAAGTCCATAGTCTTCGATGTTATATGTTAGGCACTAAGTCCATAGCTGCCAATATCCATTTATAGGGAACAAATCCATAGCTACCAACATTCATTTGTAAGGCACTAAGTCCATAGTTGTCGCGTTTATCTATTTGACACTAAGTCCATAGCTGCCAGGGTTGATCTATCAGGCCCTAAGTCCATAGCTGTCGGATTTATCTATTTGACACTAAGTCTATATAGCTGCTAGGGTTTATCTATTAGAAACTAAGTCAAGAGTTGCCAATGTTCATCTATATCATCTTTCATCTCTCATCATTCATCTCATCTTTAAGTTACCCATCTTTACCCGTCATAATTAGAGGTATAAAATATGTATACAATTTAAATCAAGTAAAACATGTATATTCTGTTCATCCAGCATAGATATCAAGAACACATATAATATACACACATAGCACATAATTTATATTAAATACTTCATATCTATGTGTAATATGAGAATAACCATGCATTCACTTGTTAAAGTGATGATTCCAAACTCGGGCAATGCTTCGCTTCTAACGATTGTATTTACCTTCGACGAAACCTAGCATTATTATCGCTAAGCTTTAGTCTAATCTTTATTGTGACTAATTATTAGTCTAGATTCACCATTAACTCAAAGTCTACTTTCATGATCTATTAAGTAAGGAACAACCAGGTAAGGTCCGTTTGGTATATGAAGTATACTGTTTGGAAATCCCACTTTAAACACCTCACTAAATCACAACCTACACATCGTCCCCATAAGTAGATCAACTAGTATAATGACTTGGAATCAATACTAAATCTTGTTTATAGGTTCATAATAACGATAATGAATTTAAACTTAAGTTATACTAAAAGTACGATAAGCATAACTCAACTTACAGGGGGTTTACCGAGGAACCGGGCTCTTCGAGGGCAGAACTTCCAAGCTGAAAAGCTCTTTTTTTCGGAGCCTTCAGGCGTTCCGGGGCTTTTCTTCTAGCACCTTGAGGTTACTAGGGCTTTGGGAGGGTTTTAGGAGGCTTAGAGAGAAGTTAGAGAGAGAGAGAGAGAGAGAGAGAGAATGGGTTTTTGGTGTGAAAAATGAAAGCACTATCGCATGCTATTTATAGGCGGAATTTTGGACCTACTCGTAGAGTTTGAGCCTCGAATTCGTCGAGTTGGTGCCACATGTCACCTTCTGGTGGCAAGGCTTGGGGAGAAAGCAATGGTCCAGATTAGGCCACGCCACCCCTTTCGTAGCAGCACCATTCCAACTTCTAAATTCCATAACTTTCGTATACAAGCTCCGTCTTTGACGTTCTTTATATCTACATGTCAGTGGAGACGTACTCTACAATGTTCGTTTTCAATATATCGGCTAATTCTCGACCGGTTTTAAATTTAACAGTATGAGAACATTACATTGTTAACGACCGTGAAAAATTCATAACTTTTACATATAGACTCCGTTTTCAATTGTCTTTTTATCATTGAAATCCTATTAATGAGATCTTCAATTCTCATTTAGGATATTTCGGCTAAAAATTGATCAATCTAAAATTCGAATTCAGGGTTGTGCACTACTATGCGAAATCTTAGAAAAATCATAACTTCCTCATACGAGGTCAGATTTTGACATTCTTTTTATGCACGCTCTCAGTTTAATGTATAATACAACTGTAACACCCCAATTCTAGTATGATATTTATATTGTTATTTATTGTTATATTTCTTCAAGTTTTAAGGGGAACTTGACGAGTCAGTAGCTGGACTCGTCGAGTAGGGTCGCGATTCCGAGCACGTTTAAGTTGGCGACTCGTCGAGTCCATATTCCGGACTTGGCGAGTCCGCCAGTCTGGATGAATCCTTAATTTCAAGGGTTTGCACCCTATTTAAACAACTTTTGGGGCCTCAAGTCAGCCCCCATCACCCCTCAGAGCATCATACTCGAAACCCTAGAGCCTTCTTTGCATTTTTGTGTGATTTTGGTGTGTTCTTTGAAGATTTTTAGAGATAAAGGAAGGTAGATCAAGAAGAGAAGAAGGAGATCCTAGATCCTTGAGGAACTTCAGAAGAAAGTAAGGTATATCTTGGCCCTTTCTGTTTCTATGCTTAAATCTCCTTTGTGAAGCCATTAAACCCATTCTTGAACCATTTCTTAGCTTAGTAGTAGCATAGAGGACTCATGGAGTTGATTAACCTTCAGATCTAGCTAGATTTGATTTCCAGGAGCTTAGATCTAGCACCTTTATGGATCCATTTTGCATGAAAGCTCTAGATCTACTATTATAGTGTGCTTTTAACCTTAAAACCTTCATTTGATGATATTTACACGTAAAGTTGGAAACTTTATGCGTAAATCAAGTCCCAGGAACCCAGATCTATTAATGGCATGGACTAGTTTCAAGAAGAATTGAGTGTATAGTATTTGCATGCATATGACTCGGCGAGTCGAGTTGCGAGTTCCCTGTGTTTCCTTTTTTGAGTTAAGCCGAGTGGAACCAGTGAGTGAGAGGTGGACTCGGTGAGCTAGAGGGGTTAAACTCATTCGTGGAAGAACTCGGCGAGTCAATGCCCTGACTCGGCGAGTCCGAGGCCATCTTCATACTTCAACAATAGACTCGACGAGTTGTTCATACAACTCGGCGAGTTACAGCTAGAATGACCATCTGATGAAGGAGAAATCGACGAGTTATTCATACAAGTCGGCGAGTCGGATGCAGATTGTCGGAGTGTTAGTAGCGAAGAGGAACTCGCCAAGTTTGTGCCAAAACTCGACGAGTAGTAGCGAGGGAATCAAGGAAGTAAGAGTAAGGACTCGACGAGTTGGCGGCCCAACTCGACGAGTCAGGTCAACTGAATGTTGACTTTGACAGTTAGGTTGATGTGGACCAGGGGTAGGAGAGCCATTTTACCCTCAATATTATTATTATAAGTATTTGATTTATGGTGCTCATGGATATTGTAGCCGGGGTGAAACCGGAGACGCAGCCGACAGATTCCAGAGCAGTCCTTTCAGCAGCTAGGCTACGAGGTGAGTTTCCTTCCAGTAGGAACGGGTCTAAGGCCACAATGTCGGCCCGTTTAGTTAGTAGTAGTTTCCGGACTTCGATTCGATGCAGTTGTTAGTATGTTTGATGCCTTCGTGGCTCAGACACGACTTATGTGTTATGTGTTCTGGGCTACGGCCTGACGTAGTATGCAGTATATGAGTTTATGATGATGTGTGTTATGCTAGTTGATATGTGTATATGTTATGCTGTGATCAGTTAGTTCCGGACTTCAGTCCGATGCACTAAGTTCCGGACTTTGGTCCGATGCAGCTAGTTCCGGACATCGGTCCAATGCAGGGGACAAGGTCCCACTCAGTTCCGAACTACGGTCCGATGCAGTTTCCGAACTTCGGTCTGATGCAGTGGGCAAGGCCCAGTACGTGTTTATATGTTATTGTATGGTATGTGGTAGTTTGGGGGAGCTCACTAAGCTTCGTGCTTACAGTTTCAGGTACTTCCGCAAGTAAGGGGAAGAGCTCGGGATGATAGCATCGCACACACCACAGCTTCAGTCTTTATCCTGGGAGTTTGTTTTGATTCGTAGTTTGTTTTGATACAGTTGTTTCAAGACATTTTATTATGAGTTGAGATATTTGACGTATGGTTTTTATAATATGACAATTAATACATGATTTTTATTACTATTTAAACAAAAAAATTTGGGTCGTATTTTGGGATGTTTCAACAACTTTCATTCAGATCTCTAATTCTAAAATGTAGTTTATCAAAAATTCACTTTTTACGTTACGCGGTGTTGTGCTGGTTTAACCGTAAAATATCGACGGGCGTAACTTCTTCGTTATAACTCAGATTTCAACGTTCTTTATATGTACGGAACCATTGTAATATATATTATAACCTGGTTAAGATTATTCCTTCTAAATAATCTTTCATCGAAATTTCATTTTTGATGCTTACTGTCTCTATATTGACTAACCCAAATATGCGAGTGTTACAATCAGACTCGTTAATAAAGTCCTTCTTTTAAGCTAAGTATGAATAGTCATACTTCAGATGTAAGATTTTATTATTCAAGAAATGAGATTTTGATTTGGAAACCTAGTTACGATATCTATCACTTTATTTATCCCAATTAAGGTTATTGAACAATTTATTTTTTACCTAAATTTTGCTGGTGTTGCACCATTCTCGGATCTGCTTAGTAGCTTAGACTACAAATATTATGCATGCATGTATTTTTAGGGTTAACGTTTTTTAACCCTAATTGTCATATGCTCTTACAGAGAAGTTCTTGAGAACTCTTTTAGAGTCATTTAATGTAAGTATTCAGCACACGTTTGATCTTTATTGTTCTTGTCTTTAATTCACATCATTATTATAAAATCTTTCGATCTTATTTATTGTTCTAACAATCATACATATCAATATTATATCCCTTAGATCTATGGATGCAGTCTTCAAAATAATTGGTTTTACCATACAAAAAGACTAAGCGACGCATCTTGTTGCATGTTGCCTTCTCACTTGTTGTATTGTGATAACTATGTTATAAAAAATTCACGGTTAAACTAAAGTGTATTTTTAGATTGATTATTTATTAGAAATTGATTTTAATAAATATTCAATAAACTCTTATAATTAATTGGAAATTATTTATTCCATGGAAATATTAAATTTCATTAGCAAGTAACATAATATATCATATGGTACGATTTATTAAGTCGTATACAACAGTTTGGACCATCATGACTTTTTGTTTTATATTAAAAGGTTAAGGTTTTTTATTTTATAAAAGAGGTTTATAAAATTTATAATGTTGTTTTCTTTTTTACTCTTAGAACCATAGGTTCCCGTTGGGACAAAGGGTATGGATTTTGCATTTATTTAATCACAATAACTCACTCTAAAGAAAGCATGCATGGACTACTTGATGGAGTATAGAACATTAGGGACATGGTAGGTCTTAAAGTGTTAAGACCTTCACGTTAATACCTTGGCTTTTGTACCATCTAAAAGGCTTTCATTTTGTGTTATTAATGATGAGAAAAATGTAGGTTTCTCTCTTCCTTTTCTCTCATCTCTTTCATGCAATAGCTTGGAGTTGTAGTTACTTGTAAATGCTCTTTTTAAGTTCATACTTTAGATATGAACTTAAAGCTTAAGAGCTTAAGAGTTTTACAAGACTAGCAGCTTAAATTAAGTTGGATTATTGTTGGTTTCTTAAAGGTTCATTCATTCTTTATCAACTTTCTAGCCTTTCCTTGAGGATTCAAAACTTCAAAGGTTGTTATGTTCTCCTTCTTCTTTGGTTGTTGTTTTCTTTCCAAATTTTGCAAGAAGATCCATGATAGGTATGAACTAGTTTTATGTTTATTCTAATTTTAAAGTCTCCCGTTCCTAAAATCTCTTATTTTTTAAAATAATTTTTTAATAAAAACCCAACATCTACATGCATGACCCTCAAGAGCCTCATTTCTCAGCTCTCAAACGAATCCTACGCTACATTCAAGGTACTCTTCATCATGGTCTACAAATGTATGTATCTCCATCTTGTGGGATGATTGGGCCACCTCTAGGCGATCTACTTCAGGTTATTACGTGTTTCTTGGCCAGAATCTTCTGTCCTGGACCTCTAAGCAGCAGGGTACGATATTTTGGTCTAGTGTCGAAGTCGAGTATCAGGGTGTTGCGAATGTTATAGTAGAAAAAAGGTGGCTTCACAATCTCCTATGAGAGTTATATTGTCCTCTCCTCATGACAACTTTGATATATTGCGATAATGTCAGTGTTGTTTATTTTTCAATAAATCATGTTCAGCACCAACACACCAAACATATCGAGATTGACATTCACTTTGTGCGAGACAAAGTCACACTAGGCCATATTCAGGTACTTCATGTTCCATCTTCATCTCCATACGTGAATATCTTCACCAAAGGTTTATCGTCCTCTCTTTTCCTTGACTTTAGATCTAGCCTAAACATCCGTTTGAGGCCTATCGTTCCGACTATGGGGGCTCTTAGCGTACTCATGTATTGCATTTTATATTGTTTATTATGTGGCCCATTATACCTCATAGCCTAACTCTATGTATTCAGCCCAATTGTATGTATTATACGTATTTATGTGAAAGGAAAAGCATCATGCCAAGTTATGGGAAAATATTGAGCATAACAAATGAATCGAACTGATCGAGACGTTAAGAGAATGTTCGACAAACAAAATTTGTGATTTTTTTTTTTTAACTTTTCGTCTTATACTTTCTTTGTCTATCTATAAAGAAAGAAACTAATCAAGCCAAAATCTCTAATTATTTCTTGATTAATAGTTAAAATTTTGCAAATAGCTAAAAATAATCATGCAAAACGTAGTTTTTAATGGTTAATATGGAAAATTTTCTAAATTTTTGGCTAAAAAACGAAATGTTCTTAGGCAAAATTGTTGGATTAATAATTTTCTATATAATGGAATAAAAAAAAGCAATACGAGTTATTATTTATTTATTTATTTTGTTAAAGTAATAACTTTTACGTTTACGTAAATATACATATACCAAGATTTATATATAATAAAGTAATAAATAGCTCTAACATATTATTTTAAAAAGATTACTTTTCAAAAGAAGTTGTATCATTTCCCATAAAGAAAACATGTCGTATTGGTCAAATTAACACAAAATGTCTCCCTTACACTGCAGGACACAAAACGTCTCCATTTTCCACTACAAAATCTACCAATTTCAACAAAATATCAAAACAATTGTTAAACTTTTGAATATTTTTTGGTTTATTAATTCAACTATTATATCATTTCCTAAGCCGTGGAATTTAAGTGCCATATCATCAAATCCCACCATATTAATTTAACCAATTTTATTTTGTCCTATTAGAGATCTTATTAAACATCATCCTCAAAAATCTGTAGATTAACATTTTTAGGGTTGACCTAGTGGTCAATTTAACGGATTTGATGTCTCACTTAAACATCATGTCTTAGGTTCGATTCTTGTCACTTGTATTAAATAAAGAGATCTCTTGAATAAATTAATAAAGGGAATCAGAAAATTTATAGGTTAATTAATATTCATAAAAATATTCGGTATAAACATTAAAAATAATTTTATCTGTAATAATAAAAACACACACTACACCAAGTCTACGAGAAGAAGCCAAAAAGCCAGACCTTTTTTAAATATTGGAGAGAGGCCTCCTCCATAATATTAGCTTCTTTTCTGCAGCAAGCGCCGCTTCTCTTTCTCTCTCTAAAATCTCTCCATCGCCATAGCCATAGCCATAGCCAGACCTTCGTTGTTCTTCACCTTCATCAAAACTCTACCAATTATCGACTTCTGTTCTTGAAGAAAAAATGGTGGGTTTCTTCAATTTAATTTCCAGTTTCTTGAATGAAAGTTTCATCAAGTCTGATGTTTTTCAACTCATAATTTGCAGGAGGAATCATCATGTTCGACAAACTTACCTCCATGGCTCGAATCTCTTCTCTCTGAAAAATTCTACAATGCTTGCATAATTCACCACGATGCAAAAAAGAACGAGAAAAACATATTCTGTCTTGATTGTTGCGAGGGTATTTGCCCTCACTGTCTCACTCCTCATGGCTCTCATCGTCTCCTACAGGTTTTGCAAATTACAATTCACGAATCGAAATAAATCCCTTCATTTCTTCTGAATTTAATGTTAATTATATATGGTTGTGTACGTAGATAAGGAGGTATGTGTATCATGATGTTATTAGGGTTGGAGATGCTGAGAAATTAATGGATTGTTCTTATGTTCAGGTGAGAGTTTATGTAGTTAAATTTAATTTTAAATTTCATCTTCTTGTTTGGTCACCTTTTTCATCTTCTTCAATTGATCAATTTTATCTCTCTCTCTCTCTCTCTCTCTCTCTCTCTCTACAGTCTTATACAACAAACAGTGCGAAAGTTGTGTTTTTAAATCCAAGGCCTCAAACTAGAGCATGTAGAAACATAAACAATGGCTGCATCAGCTGTGACAGAGCTCTGCAAGACCCATATCTCTTCTGCTCTATCTTCTGCAAGGTTTCCTCTCTCTCTCTCTCTCTATATATATATATATATATATATATATATATATATATATATATATATTAATTGTATGTTGGTATATTTGTAAACATGAACCTTAAATGAGTCACATTTTTGTAATTGAAATTAAAACGTGAAGCGGTTTGATATTTTAATGTTTCCTTAAATGGGCTTGGGTTATTTTCTCACAAATTTGAAAATTGTGTTGAAAATGAAAATTCCAAACTTGTCGCATATGTGTGTGTGTATATATATACAGCACGTACGTATGTCTGTCTGCAATGCATATGTAAACCCCTAATTTATTTTCGACAAAAGTTGTATTTCTTTTTGTTCGTATTCTTGCTTACTGATAGTGATCAATGTTCATGCTCTCTCTACTTGTTTATAATTTATCAGAAAATGTCAAAATTGGAATGATATTTGTTTTATTTTGTTTTTGTTATATATAGATTAGTCATATCCTAAGAAGCGAGGGAATGATGTCTGAATACTTACACGACTGCGAGGTGCTCACGTTGCCGGAGCTAGGATTTGACGACGGTTTAATGACGCCTGATTCGGTTCTTGAACCGTTCATTTCTCTGCGGACTTCATCTGGGTCAAGCGCGAGCTGCGGGGCTCCCGGCGGTGGATTCGACTGCCGGACAATTGCATCCACTGCCACCACTGAGATTGTGAGGAAAAAGAGAAGCTCGAAGTCGGCAATTCGTGCGGCGGCGTGTCTCCCAGTTAATTCACAGCCGTCGGAATTATTGGGGAACCGCCGAAAAGGTGTCCCACGCCGGTCGCCTTTCCATTGAATAATTCCGGTCAGAGTGGTAGCAATGATAGAGTGTAAGGGGGTGTAGGGCTAGGATATGGACTTGCGATACAGCAACGGTCAAGATCTATTTGACTTTAATCTAACGGAGGATATTTTAGTTCACTTGATGAAGCCTGCACAAAAGTAACCAGGACCAGGGGACTGGTAAAATACTAATGGTGAGGGCATAATTGTTATTTCCAAAGCTTTCTAAAAATAGTTGTAAAATGATAGAACTTATAGATAAGTACTTCTAGTTTTGTATATTTCACATACAACCCCTCGGTTTTTTCATTCTCTATTCTTGTGATATGGGTTCGTACTTCGTAGTATCCAATGTAACGTATTTTTATGCCTAAAACCTTTTGGCTTATTACTGTTTTACTCCCTCGTATTCAAGAAAAGATAATATACTACTTTTTTTTTTTTTTTTTTTTTTTTTTTTTTTTTTTTTTTTTTTTTTTGTTTTCTGAGTCCTACCAAGACATTAGTTTATAAGCAGCATTTTAATAAAATGTTTATCCATAACTGTTACAAGATAAGAGATGAATTTGTTTTTTTTTTTAATCATTCTATATTGTGTTAAATATAGACGTTTCCAGTATCGATTTATTAGTGATGCTTATTATTATTATTATTATTATTATTATTATTATTATTATTATTTACTAAAGAACATGTTATATTTTGTAAAATAAATTTAAAGTTTGTACAATTATTGATTGGTAGATCCCACAAAAGGTTACCTATATTCGAATAAACATGATAAGTTTAATTTTTATTCTTTTAAAAATTAATATATATTAAATAATTAGTTGTGAGATCTATTTATTATATGAATTTATTTATAAAAATAAAAATAATTATGAAGATCTAACAATTTAGAAAGTTTGAATTTCTAAAACAAATAATAATAATAACTATGCTTATTTCTCTTTTAAAATTTAAACAAATAATTTAAATAAATAAATAATTAAAATAATTAGATTCAATATAAAATTTTAGAAACTATAAGAAAGTTGTATTAGTGATATCGATATGCATTTATTATTATGTTTACTATATTTAAATATTATATAGAATTTAAGGCTGATGGGTGTGGACAACATATTATTGATGAGTTTTACACAAAAGAACATCGTATGTGCTCATGCAAACCTTAAAACGTGAATCTAGGTTTTCTCTATTGTACATGCAATTCATCCAAGACTTATGAACCCTAGATCTAGCATACATATTTCGAAAATATCATATAAAAACGGATCTAGATGATTACCTCTTCAACAATGGCTTGAATCTTCTTGTCTTGGAGCTTAGAGTCACAAATATCATTCCTCTAATGACTTACAAACACCACAAGCAAGAGGATGGTATTGGAGAGTAAAAGAGGCTAGATTTCGGCTATAGTAACCTTAGGGTTTCTTGGTGTAGCTGAAACTGAAGCCCCCGGGGTCTTATTTATAGTTGAGTTGCTAGGGTATTAATCAAAACTTTAATTAGATGACTTAGACCCTAAGCAGCTTGAGAACATTTTGGAACAAGGCCCCTTGGATGAAATTAGAGTGGACTTTCACTCCTAATTTCTCCCCCCTATATCAAAGAAAGTTCACAGCCCAAAACCAACTATAACACAATTGACAGTTTCATTCCCTTTTATTTAATTAACCTCTTTTAGCAACATAATTAATTCTTAATTAATTATTGTCTAATATTAATTAAACTATATGATTTCTCTTTTAATATATTATTCATATAATATATTAATGAACCATAATAACCTCTATTTTCAAAAATCACCCTGTCAAGTTGCTTTGGTGAAGGCAACCCAAAAAGAACATGCACAACCGAGTCAAATACTTATCAAATATAGTTAGGCGCTTAGACACAAATCCAAGAGTTATTACACCAAAAAGTTCTCACATCATCATCCTAGTTATATATGGTGTTATAAGACCAAGTGTGAAAACGATAAACTCTAATAACATGTTATAACACAATCTAATTTCCATGTCATCATTTATTTAATTTAATTTTTGCTTTTTGTGAATAATTATAAAAAAACAAATAAATTAATAAAACATGATATTTTAATAAATCCTAAATTACACAAATTATTATTATTATTATTATTATTATTATTATTATTATTATTATTATTATTATTATTATTATTATTATTTTTAAATACAACAAAGGATAAAAACGTGTAAATTTTAAAATTAAAAAAAAAACAATAAAAGAAAAAAAAAAATACATTTTTTTTTCTCTAATGTATTCATCTTCTTTACCATCATATATATATATATATATATATATATATATATATATATATATATATATATATATATATATATATATATATATATATATATATATATATATATATTCGTAAGTCTTCTCAAAGTTGCGTGTGTTTTTGTTGGTGTTGAATATCAACGATGTAACACCCGTGCTTCTAGGATAGGCATTAAGGTTGATGTAATAGTCTAGATTAACTTTTGTAACTCGTTTTGAAGTAATAGAAATGTATTATTTGAGTATTATGTGTTTATTGTTTCATTGTGTGATTTAAATGAATTAAGGATAAAAATAAGTGATAAAGTAAAATATTAGATAAACCCTATATTTATGAAGGAAGTTGTGGTGGTCGTGATAAGGGTTTCGGATATATAAAGAATGTTGAAATCCGAGTTATAACGAAGAAGTTATGACATATCGAAGTTTCGCGGCAGAACCGGTACGACAGTGTATGACGTAAATAGTGAATTTAAGATAGAGCGATATTTAGCCTTAGTAATCTAAACGAAAGTCGTAGAATATGCTAAACCGAGAGTGTGCATAAGAATGTCTAAATCTGACTTCGTATGAAGAAGTTATGATTTTTTGAAGTTTCGACTTAGCGGTATGCAGCCCGAAGTTCAAATATGAGATAGAGTGATTTCTAGCCGAAACAATCTAAACGATAATCAAAGATCACGTCGATAGTAGTCCAACGGTAAAAAGACAGACGAAAACAGACGTCAAATGAAAAGGTTATGAATTTCTAACGGAGTTTTCCTATCCTAGCCTACTAAAATAATATAATAAAAGTTAAATTCAAAATTAGCCGACGGAGTCTAAATGAGTGTTGTAGAGCATAATCTCACCTACGCGTGCATATAAACAAACTTCAAAAACGGAGCTCGTATGTGAAATATATGAATTTCTGAAGTTCGGGGCACGAACTTCCACCCGTGTCAGAGCTCACTACCTGAGTATAGTGTTCACGACGTGAGCAAGTGATGGAAGCCTTCCAGAGCAAGTGGTCAAATGATGTACGCAGTGACATACTGATCTCACGACGTGAGCAGTTGTGGCTCACGACGTGAGCACAAAAATTCAACCCTATAAATAGAAGTTGAAGGGCAGCCTTCCAGAGCAAGTGGTCGAATGAGAAACGCAGTGACATACTGAGCTCATGACGTGAGCAGTTGTGGCTCACGTCTTGAAGTACCCCCAAAGCCTCGGTATCATCTCGAGACCTGAAGCGAGTCCCGAAGCCCCGAAGATCCCGAGAAGAAAAGAGTTTCGATCCGAAGCTCTGCCCGCGAGAAGCCCGGTGTGTGAAGAGATCACAATTTCGCTGAAGAATACTACACTTAGAGCCGTAGTGCTGTTCGATAAACATCTTATCAGGTGAGTGCATAGTCTCTTTCATATACACGATTTTAATACAAGTATTGATGAATGTATTAGATATATAATATAAGTAAGTGTGTAGTTGCTTTATGATAATACACGTATATGAATTATACTCTATGAAATATGTGCTATGTGATTATATACTAATTGTTATGTGGTATGAGTATTAAATGAACATGTTATACAGGTTTTAAGCTGTATGTAAACAAGTATATTTTATCTACAAATATGTTGGGTAGAACATAGGTTGATAGTGATGTGTAATGAAATAAAAATGATGAGAGGCCTCGATGTGATTGTGATCTAGTCGTCCAACAGAATATGGATGACGACCACAAACTTTTCTAGATAGTTCAGTGGAACGCTGACAGGCTCATAACCTGTAGGTGTAGTGAACTTGGGTGTTCATTTGTTGTATTCTATCCCCTCATGGTTGCCTTAGTACATTCATTGCTGAGGAAACCCCTTTGCACTAGTGTCCGTCCCGATGAAAATCCTAGATTAGGTCCCTTGTAATAGTTGTTGTCATAGGGACGTAAAGTGAGGATAACGGGAATGGGCAATCAGGTTATTGTTGGTTGGTGAAATTAAATATAATTATTTATTGTGGGTTGAAAACCATATATGCTCACCAGACTCCCAAGCCTAACCCACTCAGTTTTTTTGTATTACAGGTAGTGGCGCGAGAGCATAAGTTGGAGAACTTGTGAAGATATTTTTGTTTATAGACTAGTAGTTGTATGTAACTGTGTAAGGTCTATGTTTTATTGTTTATGCTTTTGTGTCTGTATCAGAACATGACATCCCGAGTTTTGATAAATAATGAAAATACATTTCTTTAAGAAATGCTTTGATAAACCTTATTTTATCATGTATTGTTTTGGGGACAAATTCTGCAACTCTTTTAAATCAATGTATTTACTCTGAAATTATTTTAAAAGCATAAATGAAACCGGTCTTTTCTGGGCGTGATTTTGGGGATGTCATAAACGACTCTATGTAAATATCTCATCATCCCTGTTCGAAATTGCACATGTCTAAGTTCCGTAGGTGAATACTACGTAGTATTTTGTCATTTATCTTCAATCACCATGTTATGCATTATGATACATGCATACATAATATCTTGTAGAATTGCAAACTCATTACTCATATGGTTGTGCCGTATGTTGAACTATGTACCATTTTGATTTGAAAACTCCAAAAGCACGTTCAATGTCCTTATGTGCTCCTTGTTTTCTCTTGAAAAAACTTGTCTCTTAGGTCTACCGGGTATTGAAATGCCTACTTCATAAACGTGGAATATGGTGGATATATTTCATCTGTAAGGTAATACTCAAACTTATACTCATGCTCACTCACTGTGAAATGAGCACCCAATGCCTTTCCTGATAAAAGATCCTTGAATATTGGTGACTGATTAATAATGTTTACATCGTTATTGGAACCTGCAACCCCTAAAAACGCATGTCAAATCCATAAGTCTTGAGAAGCAACAACCTCTAATACTAATGGAGGCACTCGATGATGACAACTGGCGTATTTGCCTCTCCACGCCACGGGACAATTTCTCCATGTCCACTTTGTGCAATCAATTCTTCCAAGCATACCTGGAAAACCATGTCTTCGTTCATGCTTTGTATATAGTTGTTATATATCATTCAATGAAGGTTTGTGCAAGTATTTGTCACTGAAGGTTTCGACAACACCTCTTGACAATCTATACAAATTTCTCATGTAGTTCTCTCAAACATTCTCATATAATCGTCAATAGAATCGGGTGACTCCCTTATAGCCATAAACTTAATTGCCACAACACATTCGTGTAACCCTATGAAACCTCTCTTACCTCTAGCATCATACCTCAGGTGGAAAAATTCATGCCTAAACATATACCCATTTAATAGGTGAAAATGTATATTTATTTTATCTAAAAGCTACATTAAAATTTACAAAACTTGAAAGAAAAGATACATGCTTTCCAATGTGTTGACTATCTGTTTAAACACATTTTTTCGCAAACAAAACCTTCTTTTGAAATCGCTAGGTTAGCAGACACAATTATCCAATAAATAATTGTTAACTACACATCTATGCCCTTGTCCGCGATTTTTGTTTAACGATACACGTCGTGTGAGCAGTGGAGCAGGATCTAGTTGTAGTAACACGTGTGTAGAATACCAGTACATTATAGTCACAGAGATATCATCGTCGTGGTTATCATCATTCAACATTTGAAAAGGATCAAACATATACATTTTTTGTTTAGAAATATTAAAAGTTTATATGAAATAGAAAGTAGAAAAAGAAGAGTGGTAAAAATTGGTGTTGTTTTTGTGTATTTATATGTGATTTAAATTGAAAAAATATCTTTTTTTTTTTTTTACTTTGTGACCGTTCCTCAACAATCAGATTGTGACCAATTACAAGCCAAACGTAGTTGTTTTTAGGTGACTGTTAGGTGCATTTTGTGCACCTTTTTGCACAGCTTTTATCCCTTTTTTATGTATGTCCTTAGCATAATTTCGTTGTTTTTATTGCATTTT
>NC_136420.1:54030080-54077580 GCF_052625555.1 Lactuca saligna | reverse complement strand
AGTTACGGTAGAGACATCGTGGAGCCTACAATGAAAACAGTTACGGTAGAGACATCGTGGAGCCTGCAGTGAAGCCTGGAGACCTTGCTTTGGTTAGTCATTTTCTCTCCTTATATATTATTTACACTACAGGAAATGACCATTTTACCCTTCTGTCGAAATTTAAAGCCAAATAAAATAAAATAAAATATTTTTAACTGTTATAAAAATCAAAACGGCCTACTTTTAGTCGACCACAACAAATTACTATTAATTTAAAATGTTTGCGTTATAAAAAGAAAATAACAACAACATCATTTTTCAAAGAAACTATCTCATGTAAGTTGGTTTCCTTGAGATATACACCTTTGTAGCTACCGATGTCTAATATAAGTACGGAAGAGATTAAATTCCTGATTATGTTTCTCTATTTTCCAGGTCAAATTTAAGTGTATCCACTACATACGCCAGATAACCCGCACACCCGTGCGGAATATACTGTCGAGCCCTGGCAGCTGAACAGAACCCTACTCCCACTTTGGTGCCCTCGCCATATACCATCTGTTCTCCCCCACTTGGGTTCGAACTACCACCCGTTGGCCCTCACAATCTATCATAACACCGAATCGCCTAAGACAATCCATCCCCACAATCACGCACACTTACCCCATGGGAATAGGAATCAAGTCTATCGGACAGGATACTCCGAAGATCTCCAGCTCGCATCTTCAGTAGACCGAAGAAGTAGAAACCCCGTGTTCGTGGGTGATAGAGACTCGCAATGGGCACTCTAGCTCACCTACTGGCACACTGAACTCCCTACTGAAAGTCTAAGACACAAATGACCAACTCGCCCCCAAGTCAAATAAAACCAATGCAAGCAAAGAGTTCACTAAAAATGTACCTAATCACAGGTACAACAAATAAGCATACGACAGATATAATAAATGAGATAAAATATAGAAACATACCAGCAACCACATTTGGTGATGCCTTGGCCTCCTCAGCCATAGGCTGGAAGGCACGCCCCTGAGCCTTCGGAGGCTCTGCCTTAATTGGCCTCCTATCTATAGTCCTCAAGGTAGCTGACGTTGGAACCTACGCCAGCCTGGCTGCAAGCTCTGGACAGTTGGTCTTCACGTGACCAACCTAATGACAGTGATAGCATATCCTCATATCTGATGCAGGGGTGGACTGGTGACAATCTCTAGCATAGTGCCACTCCTTGCCACACTTGTGGCACCCACTACCTGCTCAACAAACTCCGTAATGACTCTTGCCGCACTTTCCACAAGTGTAGCTCTGCTGACCCCCGGTCCTTGAATCAGCGGTTTTAGACCGCTTCGGCACCGACTGAGACTATTTCGGGGCCTGACGCTGCTCCCTCAACTGCAGCTCAATCTCCAAATCACGTCGCCTAGTGTAACATATACTTTTTGAAATCGTGTTTTAAGTAAATAATATTATGAAATATTATGTGAATTGGAATGTTGAGTTCTAACATATAGTTTTTACTAGACATGAAGTAAAATTATGTTTAGAATCACTCATAAAATATTGGAAGTCTTATGAGATTCCAATTAAAAGCCAAATTGTGAAATATAGCGAAAATATAAAATTTGAAATAAGTAAAATTTTATTATTGAAAATTATAGATAATCGTGTTAGAAACATTTAAGCGAAAACCTCATCGAAATCTGAGTTATAACAAAGAAGTTATGACCAATCGAAGATCCGCGACAAAACCGACACGACGCTGAATGACGTAAAAAGCGAGTTTTTTGATAAACTACTTTTTAGCCTTAGTAATCTAAATTAAAGTTGTAGTATTCGTTAAACCGAGAAGTTCGATAAAAAGAACGCCAAAATCTGACTTCGTATGAGGAAGTTATGATTTTTCGAAGTTTCAGCTTAGCAGTAGACAACTAAAAACTCGAATTTTAGATCGAGTGATTTTTAGCCGACACAACCTAAATGAGAATTGAAGGTTTCGTCATTAGTAGTACAACAGTAAAAATTCTGACGAAAACGGATGTTGGATGAAGAAGTTATGAATTTTTAACGGATTTTCCTGTCCCGGTCTGTTAAAAATAATAATATTAAAATTGAATTCAAAATTAGCCGACAAAGTCTGAACGAAAGTTGTAGAGAATAATTTTAGCTATGCGTGCATATAAAGAACGTCAAAAATAGAGCTCGTATGCGAAAGTTATGGATTTTACAAGATTTGGCACAAAAATCAAGAAGTTTCGCATGAATAGTGATGGCACGTCGCATGAACAGTAGCCGCTCTACCCGGATCCGACGCGTGTTGCCTTCTGATTCGGCTGAAGCCGCGGCCCAATGCGCGTCCGACGCACCTCGCATCGCTAGAGTCAGGTCGAGCCTCGCCGAAGCTGCCACCTGTCCTGAGCCTCGCTGCTGACTCGCCTTTCCCCTTCGCGTATCTCTCTCCCTCGTTGCCACCGAGCTGCTTTGTTGAGTCACCTTCTTGGCTGAACCTTTCATGCGAGTCACGTGCTCTCTTCTCATTTCCTTGGATACGAACCTCGACCCTATAAATAGCAGCCTGCGAGACCTCTCGAGTAATTGTGGAAATTTGGCACTTTCACTCCTCTTTTTGATATTTTTACTATTCCGACTTCCCCCGAAGCCCAGGTATTGATTCCAAATCCCGAAACATGCCCCGTGACCCCCAAGAAGCCCGAAAAATTTATCCTTTTGGTTTTGAAGCTCTACCTTCGCAAAGCCTGGTTTTCAAGAAAACTCTCGGTTTTCAACGACGAAAGTCATATTTAGAGCCGAAGTACTGCCCAAATTAATATTTTAGCCCCCGGTTATTTCACGGTAAGTTTAATATATAGGAACAATTGTATGTTATGTGTTATATGTGCTATGTGCTTTTCAGTGTTATTATTCCGGGTCATTTTCCCGGGTTATTTTTGTTCGCTATTTTTAATAGCAAAGAAATACATTTGACCATGTGATCAGTGAAAGGACTTAGATTCACGTTGGTACTGCTATGTAGCCTCTAGACATGTAGAATATGTCTCCGTAAGAGAATGATTTCTATTCTATGGTATTGGCTGAAGGTTAGACAGGGCTATAAGCCTGAAATCTACCAAAATGTTAATTCGAAGTTGTATGTCTTTTGTGCCATTTGGGCCAAAGCTTTATTGATGTATACCAAGTATGGAAATTGTTATGTCTCATTTATTGTATATCTTTAAATCAAATCAATGATTGATATGGAATGTTTGTCACACGATTCACATATTCCCTTGTTGTTCCTTGTTCCTCTTTGCTTCTGCCATATTAAAGTATATATATGGCATAACGTTATATTGTATCTATTATTGAACTTACTAAGCGTCACCGCTTACCCTCTCAATGTTTAAAAAATTGCAGGAGATAAGCATCCGGTATAGTTATATACTGGTAGAAGATTTTTGAATATATCGATAGAAGCTTATGAATAGTTTGAATCTATTGTATTTTGTATTCCCATATGTATAAAACTATAGAATCCTGGGAAGTAATGTAATATATAACACTTTAAAATAGTTGGTTTGTATCTAGTAGTTTGTAACCTATTTATCAATGTAATTTTTTTTTTTTATAAATATGCAAGTAACATGTTTTGGGGTAACTATATTGTTATGTATGAAAGTTTGGGTCTTTCATAAATACGAAAGTTGGGGTCTTTCACCTAGCGGCCTCCTGTAGATCCAATAAGGTATCACATCGCTAGGTAGATACAAACTGTCTGATGTTAGTCTTGAGCATGCTCAGATAACGAGTCATCTGAGCCTGCTAGGAAGCAAACTCTAGGCAGAACATCACCCTCTCTGTGAACATATAAGTGATCTCCGTCACCGACTCCCCATTCTGTGTCAAACTCAAAAACTTACGTGTCAAACGTTCGCGCTCAACCCGTGGAATGTATCGGGCGCGAAACATATCCCTGAACTGCTCCTAAGTAACAACAGCTATCTGATCATCAGTGTACGAACCTGCCGTCAATTTCCACCAATCCTTGGCCTCGGATCTCAGTAGGTTCAAGGCACACCTGACCTTCTGGTCAGTAGGACACAAGCAAGTAAAGAATCACCCCTCCACATCAGAAACCCACCTCATTGCCTTGATGGGGTCCTAAGTCCCATAAAAAGTAAGGGGCTCCGTGTTATCAAATTTACTGTACTAGAAGCCCCGAGTGGCTCCTACTCCCCCCCCCCCCCCCCCCCCCGTTGTCGTTGATACAGCTGATGAAGTTGCAGCGGCAACCATCTCCGCAAAGGTTGCGTATCTCTCATCGAAGTACTCCATCATCGCGGTCTTGATAGATCAAAACAGCTCCGGAATCTGACCCCGGACAATCTCAACCACCTCCTTGCAGATGATCTCCCTGACTCGATCCTCTGTCAACACTGGTCTCCTGTCCGATGACCTCAGGCACTGCTGGGACCTCCTGATCGCCCTGTCATGATCCCGATCTGGATCCAGTCACAAAACGCCTCGTAACCGCCATACTGAAAATATAACAGGAAGATATCAAACAATCCGCATAAATAACTGGGAACCAACTCCCGACTAAACCCTAGGGGTTTTGACTTCCTTGCTATGCATATGGGTCTTATGCTTCCAGCAGTATGGGCCCATACTACCTTCGACACCTACCCATATTTGTCTCAAGTATCATCACAACACCCTAACAATATACATACATATGGTGGTCGCTCAAACTCACTCCTAGAGGAAGGCTAACTGACTCACATCGATCCACTAGCCTCACACGACTTACTCATCTATGAAACTTCCACCAATCCTGCAGCACTAGTGTATGCTAACCATACATAACACTAGACCCTATAGACTTTCAGATATCTGATCCTACCCTAAGCCCTAATCAATAAGAACATAACATAAGGCCAAATCAAACATTCTCAGGCTATAAAATCTTAATTATGTACAGCCGTGATACATACACAAGTAACTACAGTAATGATGTTAATCTCATATAAGGAAAACGCTAGGCTAGCAGGCATCATGTAATCAGACAATTCTATCATGCAATTCCTGAAAATCCCTAGCCTAGTACTAGCATGCTATTCCAACATGCCACATAATCAAATAACTGTATGGTGTTTTGGGGTTTACTTACTGGCTCTGATTGATCGTACACCCTGCATCCTCTTTTACTTATTTTGAAAACCATTTTGAAAATCTTTCCTCGATTTAAAACTGGATTCACATGAATGTTCCTCCAATTCACTCAAACCAAGGTTTTGATACCAAGTTGTAACACCCATAAAATTCAAGCAAATTTAAAACCTTTTCAAAACATTTAAAACCAGTAGTTATTACAAATTGGTTTCCAAAATAGTCTAATATCAGAGTTTTCCCAAAGACATAAATAATACATGAGGAGCTGTAAGATCACGCCTTTGCCTTGCCGTGATCCGCTGATGTATCTGAAACAACAAACTAAAACTGTAAGTACGAAAGCTTAGTGATTTCCCCCAAAATACCAACCTCATATAACCATATACATATCATAACAGCAAATACAGAACATGCATAATGAGCCTTCAGCATTACTGGACTGCCTCGCAGGGCCTACAGTCTATCTAGATTGCTCCCAAGCCTTCAACATGACTGGACCACCTCGTAGGGTCTATAACCTATCCGGACCGCTCATCGGGTATGTTGGCCTACAATACCAAGCAGGACTGCCTCAACCCAACCCCCAATCGAACAAACATGTGCACATATATATCATACGCTATCTTGTATCATATAATAGTCAAATCGATCGAACATATCACTAATCATATCAACATCCTAATAACAGGGATACAGACCTAACCGGTCACTAACATAGTATCATCCTATAACCAGGACACCGACCTAACCAGGTCACTAAGCATAAGCATTTCACCATCCTAACTACCAAGATGTAATCAATAAATATATCATGCCATAATCCAGATAAAAACCATAAAGGGTAGGCCTTGGTGCCTTAGACCTTATTGATATAGTGAGGATAACTTGCCTCGCAAATAGTACCGGAATACTGTAAATCTCTGACTGCTGCCCCACTAGGAATCCCAAACTATTACACAATAATTACTAAGTTGATACCCAAAATAACCTTCTTGACTAAAAGTTCACACCATTCATTAAGTCCATTCCCTTTATTGGGCCAAGGCCCAATTACCCAGTCCTCGACTTTAAAGTCCATATATAAAGCCCATGATTGGCCTAATTTATTAAATTGGGCCCAACCTCCTAATTGGTCCTAACCCTATGACCCACTATCACTACCTGGACCAAAATATCTTATTTACAAAGTCCAGCAAGGCCCAATTCCCATTTAGCCCATAACAACCCAAAATCCAAAGTCCATTTGTCAAAGGCCCAACAGAGGATGTACGCAGGGGGTACTCGACAGTTTGCCAAAACCTTATCAAGTGCTTAATGACTTAAGTACTTAAGCCCAAACTTCAGATCTAGAGACCTAACATGCCTAAGATTCATAAAGTCATGAACTTTATCACTTTGGATGTCCATAAAGTTCTTAATACTTGGTCTTAATCCACTAAGACCTTATTTCTCTTTGCATGGGACACATACAGCTAATGGGACCTCATTTTTATCACTCAAGGTCCCTTCAAGAGTCCGGAAGGACAACTCTTTTCGTCCAAATCACAACATGCACCACCTTATGGATTTTGGGACAAGAAATGCTTCTAATAAAGTAAAATGATGAGATCTACGCATATATGCATAAAATTTGGACAAACAGATAGAGACAACTTTCGTTCTCAGTCTAGCTGGGTATTTATCCTTAATGGAGGAGCATAACTTGGAAAAGTTCCAAACAGGACACTATGGATGATTCTACTTGTGAATCAGAATACATAGCAACAAGCGAAGCATCGAAGTAGGATATATGGTTGAAGAACTTCATCGGAGACCTTGGAGTTGTATCAGCCATAAAGGAGCCAATGGAGATTTTCTGTGATAATGAAGGAGCGGTTGCCTTGACAAAGGAACCAAGATATCATGGCAGATCGAGACATGTCGACAGAAAATACCATTTTATCAGACATAGAGTAGAAGAAGGACACCTCGTTATAAAGAGGGTATCATCGGAATAGAAGCCTGCAGATCCCCTCACAAAGGGTCTGAGTAGGGTTAAGCATGTTCAGCATGCAAGGAGCATTGGTATGAAGGATGATATTAGTTTTAATAGTTAGATAGATATTTAGAAACTTTTAACAAAGTAAATGTAATTGACTTTTGATGATTAAATAATTGAGAATTATTTATGAGTATTGTTTACTGCCATTTGTCAATTGTTTATTATTGTGTTTCATTTTGCATGTTTTACATCCTGAATAATTGGATTATTCAAACATCCATAGTCGATCATACTTTTGGAAGTAAGTAATGAATCAAGAATGTCATAAATTGGATTGTAGATTGTCTGAAGAGTTTTAGACATGGCAATGGCTTTGCTGCAATATTCATGAGTACTTTGAAATGGGGATTTAAGTATTGGATTAACCCACGCTCAGAGAATTACTTCATGGAATTTATCACGAGTAATTCTAAGACGATAATATCTTATAATCTTTAAACGGAGATATATGAGTTGTTGTTTACAAGTTGGTTGTGCATTGATGATACGTAAACGCATCAGTAACTTGATGTTATAAAACGTATTCTTATGCATGATTTGATACGTAGATTGTGCAAGCATATAAGTCAAAGTTTATTTATTCCTTTTGCCCTAACAGGAAAAGCGATGTGACCCCTCGATGATTTGGTGTTGACTTATAGTGTCGGGCTCGGCCAGGACTAAATTGATCTGTTCGATTAGTAGTTCTTTTTCATTACAAATCGGAAATTGGGAAACAAAGAATTGGACAATGAGATTGATTCGGTTCCATGTTGTTTGACCATATGATATCTTCCAGAACGGAGGATTATATGATCACTATAGTTATAAGACTTATCCAAGTGGGAGGATGTTGGATTAAGTGTATAAGCCCATAACTATAATTGGTATATACTTGAATTCATAGTAACACAGTCCTTTGGGGTTGCCCTCATAACTAGCAACTTGACAGGATGACTTTTGGAGAAAGGATAAATTTATTATTTGAATAATAAATTGAAATAAGTGATTTATTAATGTATTATGGAAAATAATATATTAACTAGGAATCATAATATTCAATTAATATTTAATCAAAAATTAATTGGAATTAATTTCAGGTTTAAAAGAATTAATTGAAAGTGTAGGAATAAAGTGCAATTGTTCAATAGGTGAACAAGAGGTTCCAGAACCTTCCTAGGGAAGGTGGTGGACGAAATTCCTAATGATGATTAGGGTTTCTAGATTATCTCATGTGGATAATTAAGGAGGTGGATAATTATCAATTTGAATTAATAATACATTATTCAAATTAGGGTTATCCAGTGTATCCTATCTGCACTATAAATAGACCCATAGGGCTTGAGATTTTCGGCCATCTGAATCCCATAATGATAACCGAATTTCTAAGAGCTTCTCCTCCTCTCTCCTTTCTCATCCTCTTGCTTAGTTTTAGGTGTGATCTACTAGAGGTGTGACACTTGTAACACTTGCTCTCGAAGTTCAAGATTATTAGGAGTTCATTGTTATTACAGTATAACAATCAAGGTATATTTCTTAACCCTATTTTTACATATTTCGAAAAAAGTATATACTTTCTAGGGTTTTTTCTTTGATATTCAAAAGTTGTATGTTCAATTAGAGAAAATATAGATCCAAGAATTAGGGTTTTCATGCACACATAGGTTTTGTATGTTATGCTCAAAACCCATCACTAGCAAGGTAGGTAACTACACTTCTTTTCTGAGAATGTTATCTTGATGTGTATTTATTATTGTATTGTGTTAATTATGTAATAGATACAATACTATGATTGTTGGGAAATTTTAAGTTATTGATTTAGTACCGGTAGTGTGGTGTGTGGTTGAAAGTTATGGTGAACTAGTATGATTAATGTTATAGCATGTTATTGTTACTTGGAATAATGAGTTGGATTAGCTGCGTTATAGATGAGCTATGTTATATAGATTAAATGATTGATCTAACTATATTGGTTGTGAGTAGTGGAATGTTGATCTAGTTGTTTATGGTTATGAGTAACAGAGAATTTATATAGTGGTGGATTCTTGTGGAATGTACACATATGGTTTGGTTATAAGAATTGAATTATACAAAAGGAGTTTTTCCCACTATAATGTACATGTCATTGTATGTTTGTATATGCTAGGATGTTGGCGTATCGTTAGAGTAAAATATATGTTAGATTACAGTAGTTTTGTTTTGTTATCCATAAGGCAATATAATGCGGTTGTATACGTCGAATGAGATGATAGTAGGAACGGTTTTGTACCATGAGTATATAGGCCTGACATAAATGGTAGTCTAGATGATTGTAATACCATCATTTGAGGAATACAAGTCAATGGCGGAGTTGGAGTCTGTAACGCTATACTTGTATATCGATGTTGGAGAATTGCAAGTGAATGGTAGACTTGGTGCCTGTAACACTATACTTGTAGATTGATAGTGGAAAGAGTGGTAGTCTAAGTGACTGTAATATCATCTCCTAAATATATAAGTAATGGAAGAATTGGTGTCTATAATGGCATACTTTTAAAAGGATATATTGTAAGGGAAGCATGGTTGGTTGTAATACTACTAGATAAACGTAGTTAAATAAGTGGTAGCTTATATAGTTTTAATACCACTGCAAAATGATTATTATAACATGATAGTAGTAAGTTTGGCTAGAAGACTACTACAAATAATTAAGGGTTAGAAAATGTAATTGTTTTTTTAATCTAGCTCCACGCTATTTGGTTTTTTATAAAATCTTAATTGTTTAAAAAAATTAAGAGGGGTGCAACATCATAACCAAAAAGTGTAACTAAAAACTTTTTGTGGCAACGTTTATAATGATATTTTTGTGTCGTGTAACGACCCAAAAATAGTACTAAAATTCTTCATTTAAAATCCATGAATTTTCATTCATTGATTGTATAAAAAGCTATAATTCATTACAGTATTCCAAAACTTCATAGTACAAATACATCAAGTACGAAAATCATGTGGGGAAGATGTTGTGTCATCACGTCGGACCCTTCCCTTTTGAGCTGAAAGTACCTGAAACCATAAACATAAACTGTAAGCATATTTCCCAAATTACCATATACAACATATATATAATATAAGAACACGTGGCTGTATCAGGTCTGTATCAAACCCCGGGTCCGTATCAAATAGTTGTGTTGGGTCCGAATCAATCTCCGGTTCCATATCAACCCCGAGTTCATAATGACTCCGAGCCCATATAGCACAATACATAAATCATACAAACACATTAAACAAAATCATACAATATCGTGCAGTTTCTACTCATACAATATAGTGACTCACCACACAGACAAACGAAAAGCTGAACTGACACGCTACTCTAAAACCCATGCTACTGGTCACCTGTACGAATAATAGTAACAAAAACTCATACTACCATTTAAATACCTAAAATAACCTTAGGTCAAAACCTAGTCAAAATCCAGGTCAAATTCAACTGATTCAACAGGGTCAACTCAGTCAGTATGTGGGGTGTACTCCTCGTGTATGCAGGGCATACTTTTCAGATGACTGAGGATCGAGAAGTTGACCTTGTACGCTCAGGGTACCCCTCGGTACGCCCTGCGTACATGGCTTCTTACCACTCCTCTTATTAAGTGCTTAATATTTTAAGAACTTACATCCAAACTTCAGATCTAGGCAACAAAAGATATTCTTAACCATAAAGTTTCCAAATTTATGGTCTATCATGGCTATTAAGTCCTTAATTCCAAAAACTATAGTCTCTTAGTCCATTAATACCATCTAAAAGGACAACTCAAATGCCTTGGAGTACCTTTTACTCATAAAAACCAAGTTTGGGACCAAAAAAGGAAAAATTTTGAGCTAAAACTAGATCCATAAGACTTATGCATCAAGGTTGAAACTGTTTACCTCCACAACGTGCATAAGGGGGACAAGATGTTGGATCTAAAATCTTGAGTGAAACACCACCACCTCAATGCTCTTCCTTCTACTCCAAAAGCTCCAAATAGCACCAAAAATGTCTTAACAAGCTTCACAATGCACAAACACTCTTTAGGGTTTCAAAATGTGGAGGGTGGCTGAAGATGAAAAGGTGCATGAGGCCATAGATGTGTTTAAATATGGTCCAAACCCTAAAATATAGGCTTTTCACCCTGGTTTCGTATGCCCGGCGTACCAATATACATGTTGCGTATTAAGGTGATCTGGAGTACGCTCAGTGTACGAGGGTGTATGCCTCGCGTACTCCAACAACTCCAAAATTATGAAATTGCCACTAGGGACTAAACTTAGCAAATAGAGCATAACTCAAGGGTTAAAATGAATACATGGATAATAAATGTTACAACTCTTCCTCACTTGAACTAGACTTCATCCTAAAAGTCTGCTGATGTGAATAGATATGGGTAGTGCTCTCGCATCTCCACCTCCGGTTCCCACATCCATTCGGAACCCTTCCGTTGTTGCCACTAGACCTTGACCAGTGATACTTCCTTGTTACGCAGAGCCTTTGTCTTCCAATCTAACACTGCCAATGGTCTCTCCACATAATTTTAGCAATCATCAACCTGAATGTCATCCAGAGGAATAACTGCGGACTCATCGGCCATACACTTCCGAAGCTGAGACACGTGGAAGTTTTTATGAATCTGGATGAGCTAATTGGGAAAATCCAGCCGGTATGCAACCTTGTCAACCCGGGCTGAAATCTTAAAAGGTCCAATGAATCTGCGGCCCAACTTGCCCCGCTTCCGGAATTGAATGACACATTTCCAAGGTCACACCTTCAGAAGCACAAAGTCTCCCACCTCAAACTCAAGATCCGAACATCGCCGATCTGCATAACTCTTCTGTTGGTTCTGCATGACCCGCAACCTGTTGTGCATCTGCTAAATCAACTTAGTAGTCTTAAGTATAACCTCTGTACTACCCATGACTTGATGCCTGACCCCCTGATGTGTGTAAATTCAACTAGTTTTATCCCTACTTTTTATTAATAATTTGAGCACACAAAGGCAGTGAACTTGTCTTTAAGTGGTATAGATTGATAAGTAAGGTATCGAACTCAGGGAACGGCAATTAAACTAATAGCTAATTTTTACTAAAACAAATAATAAAAGTAAAGGGTTTTTCTCTAGTTTTGCAAGACTAGAAACTTAGACAAACTAAATTAACTAATTAACTAGAGCAACAACTATTCACCAAATTTGATAAAGATGTTTCTATTTAGGTTCAACCAATTCACTCCTATGGTTATTTACGTTAAAGTAGATTAATTGCTATTGGTTACCAATAATAATAGTTAGGTTCATATTCATTACTCCTAACCCTTAGACAATTAACTAATTTAAGCGTTGATCAAGTGTTTAAACTAATTAATTCCCTAGATTAATTATTTGGATTAAATAAGATTTGTAATGGTTAATTAAGTTATCAATTCAATTAACCTCTTGTTGATGGTTTCTCAAACAAGCTCACACATTAATCTTCCTATTTTCTTATTAATCTTAGTTTCATACTCATTACTTCCAAGCATACGTTTTAGCATTCACATAGACATATGAGGTTAACAATTAAGTGATGTTCATGCAACCTAATTGCCTTCCAATTAACAGAAAATAGTAGTGATTAATACATAAGGTTCTTTAACAAACTTGATTTAATAAATCACCAATAGACAATTAAGCAAGAATTTATAATTAAACCATAGGAGTTCTTTGGTATTCCCCAAATAGAAACAAAAACGAGTTTAGCTCATAGTTGCAGTAGAAACAAACACAAAAACAAAGTTTATGAAAGCAAACATGTTTAATTCCTAAGTCTAAGTGGTAGAATTAACCTAATTGCTTGAATTCTTCCAACTCTTGAAGCTTAGGGTTCCTTAGCGCCTTCTGAACCTTTTAGTCGCAGCTAATCCTTCAAAAATCGCCAGGGGTTCTGTCCCATGGGATAAAGATTCGTCTTTTAAAGATATCCCAAAACAGAGGGTACTCGGCGAGTAGCAGAATAAACTTGCCGAGTAGGTGCATACTTATCCGTCTTGAATTAGCAGTCGTACTTATCTTCTGGTATATCGTCATGTACTCGCCGAGTAGGGTCGATCTACTCGCCGAGTAGATCCTTCTTTCACTCTTTAATCTTCACTTGCTTTCCTTTTCTCCTTTTTGCCTCCAAGCATATCCTTTAGACTGAAAACACAATTCAAAGCATTTTAAGTACCTTTTGTCCACATTATTCTCATAATTAACCAAAAATAACTAAGAATATATATAAAATAATTAACTAATTATGCACATATCAAAATACCCCACACTTGACTTTTGCTTGCCCCCAAGTAAAACTAAATTTTAAACACATTAAAATCACATTAATAACTCCAATCCAACCCAGCCATTATGCCAAGACCGCAACGCATGCATTTGTGTCTAAAATTCCTAAAAACCCCCCATACTTCAAATACTCACAATCCTCATAAACATTCGCCCACTCACCCCGAACTATGCTCATTTTATGCAACCCTCCGAATCCATCCTCAGAAAATCTCTTTACCCTCAAGGTATTTTTAATTGAGCAACCCAAGCATACATAATCTAGAAAATTACAATTTATGATACCACTATGGAGCTCTTTGGAATTCTTCACTTCTTTGACATTCGATCTTTAATTTCTTTGAATTCACCACCTTTGTTGTTTGATTTTTGGTATCTTCAACTTTTTGAATTTCTTCGGAATTTTCAATCTTCTAATCTTCACTTCATTTGCTCCAAAATTCCTATAACTTTTCTAGTAATTTTTTTCTCTTTTTTCATATATTTCTCAATTTTTTTCACTCAAATCCCTACATGCTTTAGCAGGGGCGCTCAATCTCAACCTTTATTGGCTAATGATAAAAACTTTCCTGGATACATTTCAGGTTTAGGCTGCTAAACATATTGCATCCCTCAGGCTGAGCAAGGTCGTGTTTTTGTCTTATGATTTCACTGAAATAAGGAAGCCACAAATGCACTAGAACGTATATAGGCTCAACTAAACATTTGGGTTCTCATACAATTATTAACACAATTCTAATATGGAATCCTAATTTTTACAAAAATTTTCTAATTAAAGACCTAAGCATTTTTGGTATGCAACAAATTTTTTTAAAAAAAATTAGCCTAAATTAAGATTCTAAGTGTTCTAAGATGTGACTAACCCCCTACCCACACTTATTTTATGCAATGCCCTCATTGCATATTATAACAACTAAAAAAAATGCAAATAGAGAGAAAGTTAGAACAAACTCCCCTGGGGTAGCAGTCGCTAGGTTGACACTCTCTTCTTCTAGTGACTTTAACCATGGGAACAGCTCATCCATGGCACGGGTGTCATACGTCTCGTGTGGTTGATAGCTCGAAAACTCCAAGGAAAAAAGGTTGTTGCACAATCCTCAGTAGTAATTCATAAAGAATGTATGAATGGCACAGAAAAAAGTAGCCAGAACAAATCAGAAACTCCTCCTGCAGCAGGCTACTCGGCGAGTAGGAGATCAAACTCGGCGAGTAGAATTCGTTGGCAAAGTAGGTCGTGCAGAAGCAGATGTACTCACCGAGTAGTATTAGTGCACTCGGCGAGTAGAGCGTATAGTTCCAGAATTATTTTAAACCGCTGTCTCTCTTTACTCTAGTGTTGACATGTAAATATAAATGTACTCTCCAGTAAACTCCCTAAGCAGTAACACTTCAATAAACTCTCGATTCGTACGGACTCGATCCTAGGAACAAGACTCCATAAGCACTCATAAAGATTCTCATTCCTCTCTTGACCATTCCTAAATAGCATGCTTCCTAGCTTCAATTCCTGAAAAGAAAACTAAAAGTAACACTAATATTCCAACCACATAGCCAAATTCAACATGTCCACAATTGTCTTAAAACAAACATCAAACAAAACAAAAGCAAATAAAATCTTCATTCTTCCTCTTCCATCCCGGCTCCTCCAGCTCCACTACCTCCTTCTCCACCCCTTCTTTGCATCCTTTCGTCCCAATCCATAATGTAAGGATAGCCGGGTCCCGGTCGCGGGGCAATATGCATTTGTTGGAAAAGATAGTCGAAGGATTGATTGGTGTAATTAACCCCTCGCCCTATATCATCCAAGTAGCATCGATACTCCACTTGGTTCCATCCCTCGTTATCCTCCACCGGAATAACCGGTGGGTCTTCTCGTACCCGCTCGTTTCTCGGCCTAACCCGCCTTCCCGGCTCCTCGGGGACCACCGGCTCATCCTCATTCGGGATCGTAAAAGAATCACCAAAATTTTCCACTATCCGAGCCCTCCTATAAAGTGCAGTGTTGAACGGAGGAGGGTGGATAATCGTTAGCATTTGAGCTTGCGGCAATTCCAAGATCCCAAATGATCTCGCAAGCCAAGTAATGAACATGCCCCCATTGATCTTCGAGTTTATTTTCTCTTTAACCGCTCCCTCCGCAAGAAATTTAGCAATGCAATATGAAAGGTTGCAGAAGACATCGGGAGTGATAATACTCCACAAGTAAAAGATATCAAGGGTGGGCACTTTATCCCCATCCTTCCGCATATTGATCGTGCTTGCAACGAATCGGTGAATGAGTCGATGGATTGGAGAACGGATATGACCTTCTTGAGCAGTGGAAAGTATGTAGACCCGGTTAGCAATTGTACTCCACCATGTCGACGCCACCACCCCCTCGGGAAGTTCTTTGTGGGTATTTTCCAAGAAGGCTTCAAAGTATTCCGTCATCGACATGTCTTGATCGTAGATGCCCAACCGCCAAGAGAACTCAACCATGCTGCATTGTCGCAGCTCTCCTCCTAAAGAAAACGAGATCGTGTTTGGATTGTAATACTCACTACCACCTCGGAATGAAATGGTAGCAAAGAATTCCCAACACAACTCCGCGTAGACTAGCTCTTGGATTTTAAACAATTGCAACCAACCATCACAAGTGATGTTGGCATATCCCAAGTTACAATCTTTCACCAAATATGGAGTAAGTTCCTCTTCCAAGCCGACATTGCCCATCCATCCCCAATCCACTGCAGTGGGTAGGTGGATTTCTTTCTATCGCAGCGCTTCCAACCTGTTTAGGGCTCGAGTTTTGGAGGATTTAGAGGTGATTTGTTGAAAGGCTAACCATGGCATATAACCATGGCCTCCTCCACGTGATGACTGTCCTCTCCTTGCCATTCTATCTGCATAAACATACCAAAAACACAGCAACAAACAACACCCCATAATTAAAAATAGGAAAACTTTTTATCTTTTTGGGACCTACTCGCCGAGTACACGAACATACTCGCCGAGTAGTATGAACATTCTGACAGATCGAGATCGGATCTGTGTAATCTGTGTAATAGTCCAATTTGTTCATAGGGTTTTGTTGTAATTGTGTATCTAACCATAGATCTTGAAGAAATTATTCCAAATAACCTCTAATTCATGAGTAAATGAAAGCCCTAAAAATTGGGAAAAACTCCCCAAATCCGAAATCATACCAAATATGGGGAGATATGTGATAAAGATTGGACCTTTCATAAAATTAAAGGGTAAAAATGTTACCTTGTTGCTTGAATGAAGAGAAAGAAGAAGAAAATTGAAGAAATCTTGAAGAACCCTTGAGATGTGGCTGAGAGGAGATGCTCGGCGAGTGTGAAGATGAAATGATGAATAATAATAATTTTTACAGGTTTTAATTTACTGGGTTCTATTAGCCTAAATTAGGCTAATAGAACCCAATGTCAAAGATCTTCTTTGCGGTATAGTGTGCTCCATGATATCCTCCCGTGGGCCCGCTATGGCAATGTTCTAGTATTCTTCGACTCTCCTTCCCGAACACACATCTTCTTATAATTCCATCCGCACAGCTTCGAAAGAGGTATGGATCGTCCCAAAAGTAATATTTGATCTCCGCGAAGAATTTCTTCTTTTGCTGACTACTATAATCCTTCGGGACGTAATTTGTAGCTAAATAGTTAGCTATGTCTGCGAACCATGGCTCCTCTCCCACGGTCACCATTATGTATTCATCCGGAAAGTCGTCTCCATCCTTATCTTCTTGCAATTTCGGGTTCTCGAGCCTAGATAAATGATCGGCCTCTACGTTCTCCATTCCTTTCTTATCTCGTATCTCGATATCGAATTCTTGAAGAAGCAGCACCCAGCGTATTAGTCTTGGCTTGGCATCCTGTTTGGAAAACAAATACTTGATAGCCGAGTGGTCAGTAAAAACAGTGGTTTTAGACAAAACCAAGTAAGGGCGAAACTTATCAAAAGCATAAACTACGGCTAACAGTTCTTTTTCGGTAGTAGTATAATTCTCTTGGGCAGGATTTAAGGTCTTGCTTGCATAATAGATGGGTTGAAAGTGCTTATCAACCCGTTGTCCAAGGACCGCTCCTAGTGCATAGTCACTAGCATCACACATGATCTCGAAGGGTAAGTTCCAATTTGGTGCTATAATGATCGGGGCATTAGTTAATTTTTCCTTTAGAAAGTCAAATGCCTCCAAACACTCTTTAGTAAAATTAAAGGTTGCATCTTTTAGTAATAATTGTGTTAGAGGTTTCGTGATTTTGGAAAAATCTTTTATAAAACGCCGGTAAAAACCTGCGTGTCCCAAAAAACTTCTAATGCCCTTCACATTAGTTGGTGGGGGTAATTTGGCAATGGTGTCTATCTTTGCCCGATCCACCTCAATTCCCTTTTTAGAGACTTCATGTCCCAAAACTATACCCTCCTTGACCATGAAGTGACACTTTTCCCAATTTAGGACCAAGTCGGTTTTCTCACATCTAGCAAGCATTAAGTCAAGATTTGTGAGGCAGTCATTGAAAGAAGATCCGAATACAGAAAAGTCATCCATAAAGACCTCCATGAATTTTTCCACCATATCATGGAATATGGCAGTCATGCACCTTTGAAATGTCGCAGGTGCATTGCATAGTCCAAATGACATGCGTCTATAGGCGAAAGTCCCACTGGGGCATGTGAAGGTGGTCTTTTCTTGGTCCATTGGGTCTATGGGTATTTGGAAATACCCTGAAAACCCATCTAAAAAGCAATAGTAGCTATGGCCCGATAGTCTCTCTAACATTTGATCTATGAAAGGAAGGGGAAAATGGTCTTTGCGAGTGGCATCGTTTAGCTTTCGATAATTGATGCACACTCGCCAACCGGTTACCGTTCGCGTTGGAATTAACTCGTTCTTTTCGTTGGTAATGACCGTCATTCCTCCCTTCTTGGGCACCACTTGGACCAGACTCACCCATGGACTATTGGAGATGGAGTAGATGATTCCTGCATCCAAAAGCTTGACTACCTCCTTCTTGACGACTTCTTGCATGTTCGGGTTTAATCGTCTTTGATGTTGCACCACCGACCTTGCTCCTTCTTCTAAATTGATTTTGTGAGAGCAGTAGGATGGGCTTATTCCCTTGATGTCGGAGATGCTCCATGCGATGGCTCTTTTCCTTTTCTTCAACACGCGTACAAGCTCATCCTTTTCCGTCTTGGACAAATCCGAGGCTATAATCACCGGCTTCTGATTTCCTTCTTCCAGAAAGGCATATTCCAGATGGTCAGGTAGTGTTTTGAGCTCCAATTTGTTGTGCATAGTGACGGACTCGCCGAGTGCAGGTTTGGTACTCGGCGAGTTGGTGGCGGCATTCACGACTTCTGGCTTTTCTTCAGATGTACTCGGCGAGTAGATCGGGTCTACTCGGCGAGTAGGGCTTTCAGCTTGGTTCTTTATTTCTTCATACTCCGCTTCTTCCAACAGTCTTTCAATCTCTAATAAGTCCTTTTCTGGATTAAATACTTCGTCAAAAGCTGCAAACTTGCTGGAATCTTCAGGTATGTCTTCTTCCAATAATTCGTCAAGCATGTCGATTGAGAACGCCGTGTCATCACTACTCCTTGAGTACTTCATGGCTTGGTCTACCCCGAATGTCACTGAATCGTCCCCAACTCGCAATGTGAGCTTAGAATCTCTCATGTCTACGATAGCGCTAGCGGTGTTGAGGAAGGGTCTTCCAAGGATGATTGGCACTTGTGGATCCGCCTCCATGTCGAGAATGATGAAATCAGCCGGGAAGAAAAATTTGTCTACTTTCACTAGCAAATCTTCACAAATGCATCTTGGGAAAGTAACAGTCTTGTTTGCCAAATGAATTGCCATCCGAATTGGCCTTGGCTCCGGGAGGTCCAGCTTCTTAAAGAACGAGTATGGCATAAGGTTCACACTTGCTCCAGAATCAGCTAAGGCATGAATTGCAGTCAAGTTGCCAAATTGGCAAGGCAAAGTTAAGCTCCCCGGATCACCCTTCTTCTTTGGTAATTTGTTTAGCATTGCGGCGGAGCAATTCTCATTAAGTACTACCTTCTGCACTTCCTCCATCTTTCTTCTGTTAGTGAGGAGTTCCTTAAGGAACTTTGCATACTTGGGCATTTGCATGACGGCTTCAATGAAAGGAATATTGATTTGAAGAGTTTTAATGTGATCTAGAAACTTTTGATATTCCTCTTCCTGCTTCTCTTTCTTGGCTCGGGCTGGGTATGGCATTGGAGGCTGGTATGGTTTCAAGGGTGGCTGTTCATTTGTTTTAGCAGAGGTACTCGCCGAGTCCATCGGTCCTACTCAGCGAGTAGGACTCTCAGATTATAAATGTTGGTTTTCGACTTGCTCTTCCGTTCCTTCCTTCTGTGAGTCCTTGGTTGCTTCAGTTCGAATGGGGGCCAGGGGAGTAATAATCTTCCCACTTCTTGTGGTAACAATATTTACTTGTGCGCCTTGTGGGTTGTTCTCGGTTTTGCTAGGAAGCTCACCCGGTGACCTTTGGTTTAGGTGTTGAGCAAGTTGCCCAAGCTGCGTTTCTATGTTGTGGATGGATGCTTGCTGGTTCCTGAGCATTGTTCTTGTTTCTTGGATAGCAGCATCGTGGTCACTATGTCTTTTCTCGGAAGCGGCCACAAATTTAGTTAGCATTTCCTCCAAGCTTGGCTTCTTTTCTTGCACCGGCTCCTCCTTTTGGTAAAAGCCTCTCCCTTTTTGTCTGTACTTCTCCTCCTTGGCCTTCTTGTACTCTTCGTAATGCAGCCACTCCTTCTTTTGTTTGCGCCAGTCCTCATCATACCGGTCACCGCTCGAATAACATACTTGTGCCTTTTTGTTGCTGTTTTCATCCAAATCGCAATCTCTAGTGAGGTGAGGTCCATTGCAATTTTCGCAACCCACCCGTATGGCATGGATAGTTTGATCCATTTTGTCCATTCTCCTATCCATGGTTTTTAACATGGCCATGACCGCGGATAGATCTTCAGTAGCAGCGTATGCGGCTCCCCTCGTGACATCATTCCTAGGGTTGTGGTATTCTCTAGAGTGTTTAGAGAATTCCTCAATCAATTCTTTAATCACCGGGGGTGGCTTCTTTGTAAGTGGGCTTTGTGAGTCTAGCAACTGCCGGGTCATGACATTGACTCCATCATAAAAGATGGAAACTTTTTGCTGGCTGTTTAGATCATGGTGTGGGCAATTTCGTAGCAGACTTTTGTACCTCTCCCACGCTTCATATAATGACTCTCCAGCTTGTTGTTCAAAGTTTGCAATGGCCTTCTTGAGTTTGGCTATCTTGGATGGTGGGCAAAAGTGATCAATAAATTCTTCTTTCATTCTGGCCCAAGTAGTGACTGACCCGGGGGGGAAGTGATTTGAGCCAGTCTTTAGCAGCACCCTTGAAGGTTACCGGAAGCATCCGAAGTAGTTGAGTTTCGCGGGTTACATTTGGAATGTTGAAGTAATCAGCAACATCATTTACTTCATCCAAATGTTTGTAGCCATCTTCATGATCCTTCCCATAGAAAGGTATTTCCTTGAGTGAAGCTAGGATATGACCTTTTAGCTCGAAGGTGGCAGTTGCGGGAATTGCGGGTTGCACAAGTCCCGGGCCATGGTCGTCGCACATCCTCTTCTTCCATTCTCCCATGGGAATTTCATCAATGTTAGCCATAGTGAATGCTAACTCTTCCTTCGATTCGGTTTCTTGTTCGTACTTTGCCTCCTCTTCTTCCTCGGTTTCGTATCCAATATCTTCTTGAATTGGCTCCTCAATTATCAAGGAAGTGCTAGAAGCTCCTGATTTGCTGCTCTTCTTTTTCCCAAAAACAGTCTTCAAGTTGGACAATGGTGATTTCTTTGGTGTGCTTGAACTCTCCACGTCCTTCCCTTTGTTTCTTTTCAATGCGGATTCGGGGTCTTCAAACGGGGGTACCAGTGGTGTGTTTGCTCCTCTGGTCATGAAAGTCCTGAAATTGATCAAATAAAAAGTGTAAAAAGAACAAAAAGATTGTAAACAAATTAAAAAAAAATGCTAACTAAACTGTTACTCGCCGAGTAGGTGCGAGTGCACTCGGTGAGTATCAGTGATATTTCAAAAAAAAAAAATCTAAGTTTTAACCTAACTAAAATAGATACTAAAACCTAATTACCAGTTACTAAATTGCAATAAATGAACTTTATGCAAGTAAACTCACACAAAGGATCGAAAAAATTAGGAATTAGCTTAATTATTTAGAACCGTTCCCCGGCAGCGGCGCCAAAAACTTGATGTGTGTAAATTCAACTAGTTTTATCCCTACTTTTTATTAATAATTTGAGCACACAAAGGCAGTGAACCTGTCTTTAAGTGGTATAGATTGATAAGTAAGGTATCGAACTAAGGGAACGACAATTAAACTAATAGCTAATTTTTACTAAAACAAATAATAAAAGTAAATGGTTTTTCTCTAGTTTTGCAAGACTAGAAACTTAGACAAACTAAATTAACTAATTAACTAAAGCAACAACTATTCACCAAATTTGATAAAGATGTTTCTATTTAGGTTCAACCAATTCACTCCTATGGTTATTTACGTTAAAGTAGATTAATTGCTATTGGTTACCAATGATAATAGTTAGGTTCATATTCATTACTCCTAACCCTTAGACAATTAACTAATTTAAGCGTTGATCAAGTGTTTAAACTAATTAATTCCCTAGATTAATTATTTGGATTAAATAAGATTTGTAATGGTTAATTAAGTTATCAATTCAATTAACCTCTTGTTGATGGTTTCTCAAACAAGCTCACACATTAATCTTCCTATTTTCTTATTAATCTTAGTTTCATACTCATTACTTCCAAGCATACGTTTTAGCATTCACATAGATATATGAGGTTAACAATTAAGTGATGTTCATGCAACCTAATTGCCTTCCAATTAATAGAAAATAGTAGTGATTAATACATAAGGTTCTTTAACAAACTTGATTTAATAAATCACCAATAGACAATTAAGCAAGAATTTATAATTAAACCATAGGAGTTCTTTGGTATTCCCCAAATAGAAACAAAAACGAGTTTAGCTCATAGTTGCAGTAGAAACAAACACAAAAACAAAGTTTATGAAAGCAAACATGTTTAATTCCTAAGTCTAAGTGGTAGAATTAACCTAATTGCTTGAATTCTTCCAACTCTTGAAGCTTAGGGTTCCTTAGCGCCTTCTGAACCTTTTAGTCGCAGCTAATCCTTCAAAAATCGCCAGGGGTTCTGTCCCATGGGATAAAGATTCGTCTTTTAAAGATATCCCAAAACAGAGGGTACTCGACGAGTAGCAGAATAAACTCGCCGAGTAGGTGCATACTTATCCGTCTTGAATTAGCAGTCGTACTTATCTTCTGGTATATCGTCGTGTACTCGCCGAGTAGGGTCGATCTACTCGCCGAGTAGATCCTTCTTTCACTCTTTAATCTTCACTTGCTTTCCTTTTCTCCTTTTTGCCTCCAAGCATATCCTTTGGACTGAAAACACAATTCAAAGCATTTTAAGTACCTTTTGTCCACATTATTCTCATAATTAACCAAAAATAACTAAGAATATATATAAAATAATTAACTAATTATGCACATATCACCTCCCCCCCCCCCCCCAAGTAAACCAGAGTCCTACACCTTCTTCCATACAACACCTCAAATGGTGGTCGATCAATACTGGCATGGTAACTATTATTGTAGGAGAACTCGACCAATAGGAGGTAAGTATCCCAACTCCCTCCAAAATCCAACATATAAGCCTGCAGCACATCCTCAAGTGTCTTAATCGTCCGTTTTATCTGTCCATCGGTCTGAGGGTGGTATTTGTACTAAAGTGCAACTGAGTACCCAACTCCTCATGAAACTTCCTCCAAAATCGGGAGGTGAATCGAACATCCCGGTCCAAAATCATCAATACTGGCACTCCGTGCCAAACTACTACCTCCCGGACATAGATGTCTAGTAACTTCTACATGGGAATGGGTAAGGGTTGCATCTTGTCGTAGGGCCTTTGATGATCGGCCTTGAATTTCCTGGAAGTTATGCACCGCTCTACAAACCAATCTATTTCCCTCTTCATGTAGGGTCACCAATAACTCACCCTCAGGTCTCCATACATCTTCGTGGCCCCTGGGTGGTTAGAAAACTTTGACTGATGTGCCTCATCTAAAACCGTCTGCCTCACCCCACCCGATTCTGGAACACAATGTAACGACCCGTCTCTGGTATGTTGTTTCCATGTTATTTATTTAGAAGTTTTCAAGAGGGACTCGATGAGTCTATATCCCGACTCGTCGAGTAGAGATGGGATTTTGAGCACGTGTGGGTCGGTGACTTGACGAGTTCATATTCGGGACTCGGTGAGTCCGCCTGCCAGAAAGAAACCCTAAATCCCCGGGTTTGCTCACTATTTAAGCAATGTTTTGTGCCCCAACTCGCCTCCTTCACCCTCAGAGAGAGCTTGTGAGAAACCCTAAACCATTCCTTGTATGATTAAAGTGTTTTGTGTGGATTCTTGAAGGATTGAAGAAGAAGAAGAAGAAGAAAGGACCAAAAAGAGGAAGTGTAGAGCAAAGAGCCAAGGCCAAAGTCAGAGTTCATTCAGGTGTGTCTCGAAATTATTTTGTTTTGTGCTTAAAACCTCCATTAGAACACCTCTAAGGCTAGTTTAATGTATTTTCCAAGCTTTATAGTTGTATGGATGCCTTGTTGGGTCGAGATATCCTTAGATCTGTTCATTTAGGAGTTTTAGAGCCCTAATCTATTTCCTTTTTCGAAGTTGCTTTGCATGAGAACCCTAGATCTAGCCTTATTATGCCTTTTGAGCCTTTTAATCTTCATGGATGCTCATAGGCACGTAAAGATAGAATCTTTACATGTTAATCGTGCATAAGAATCCCAGATCTACAAGTTATATGCGCTGGATTCAGCAGAATCGAGTTTTTTAGTAACTGCATGCATGCGACTCGGCGAGTCGTTCTTCGGACTCGGCGACTCGAGCCGTGAGTCCCCGATTCTTCCCCTTTTGAGTGATTCCGAGTGGGGACCAGTGAGTAGTAGAATGGACTCAGTGAGCCGGAGGTCAGACTCAGTAATGGAGGGACTCGACGAGTTGTTCATACAACTCGGCGAGTCTAAGGCAATCTTCATAGATTCAAGAACAACTCGTCGAGTTGTTTGTACAACTTGGCGAGTCGGATGCAGATAGCCTAAGTTCTAGAATCGAAAGGGAACTCGTCGAGTTGATGCCATACTCGACAAGTAGCAGCGAACAGGGTTGAGAAGTGAGAGTAGGGACTCGGCGAGTTGGCGGCCCAACTCGGCGAGTCAGGTCAACTATAAGTTGACTTTGACCGGGAGAGTTGACTTTAGCCAGGGGTAAAAGAGTCATTTTACCCCAATGCAGTTATTAGTATTTGATTGAGTGTGTTTGTGGAATTGTAGCCGGGGAGATACCGGAGCAGCAGCAGATAGCTTCCAGAGCCATACACTCAGCAGCCAGTTCACGAGGTGAGTTTCCTTCCAGTAGGAATGGGTCTAAGGCCACAATGTCGGCCCGTTTAGCTAGCAGTAGTTTCCGGACCTCGGTCCGATGCAGTAGTTAGTATGTTTGACGCCTTCGTGGCTCAGACAGGTTTGCGTGTTATGTGTTCCGGGTTATGGCCCGAAGCAGTATGCAACATGTGTTGTTGTGTTAGTTGATATGTTTATGCTATGCTATGTTCAGTAGTTCCGGACATCTGTCCGATGCAGTCAGTTCCGGACTTCGGTCCGATACAGTTAGTTCCGGATTTCGGTCCGATGCAGGAGGCAAGGCCTCAGTAGTTCCGGACTTCGGTCCGATGCAGAGGGCAAGGCCCTGGTTAGTTCCGGACTTCGGTCCGATGCAGTTTCTGGACTTCGGTCCGATGCAGTGGGCAAGGCCCAATAGTTGTTTTATGTTTGTATGGTATGTGGTAATTTGGGGGAGCTCACTAAGCTTCGTGCTTACAGTTTCAGTTTTGGTTTCAGGTACTTCCGCAAGCAAAGGGAAGAGCTCGGGTTGATGGCATCGCACACACCACAACTTCAGTTTTTGTCCTGGGAGATTGTTTTGATACTTAGTTTGATTTGATACAGTTGTGTCACGACATTTTATTATGGTTTGAGATATTTGACGTATGGATTTATGATATGACGTTCAGCATATGATTTTATTATATAAAAAAAAATTGAGTTGTATTTTGGGATGTTACACACAAACTCTACCATATTGAGTCATCAACCCTCGGTTGTCTCTGAAAATAAGGGAACCTGTCCTCTGATCCGATCAATCTCGGGCAATCCGCCTTTATATGGCATGTTTGATTGCAATGAAAGCAAATCAATGTGCTCTGGGGGAATCCCTACTCATATGACCAGTCAGCTCACACCTGTAAGAACCCGAACCCGCTAACCGACACGCCCCACTATGCTGTTGGCCACACTTGCTACAGTGGCCTCGACCCTACTAGCCCCTAGAATGCGAATCAAAAACCTTGGGCTTCTTGGTCTGGCCCACAACAATCTACACTTGCTCTGTCTTGCACTTCGATCGAAGCTCCAACTCAATCTCTCGCTCACGGGCCCTCTCAATCATATCATTCAGGGTCTTGCACCCCAAAAAGCTCATAACTCCCTGATGTCATCTCTTAACATGGCATGGTACATCATCTTCTTCATCTCCTCATCCGCACCATACTGCGGAACCAACAGGGCCCTTTCTCAAAACTTGGCAGTGATCTACACCACAGTCTCGGTATTCTGGAAAAGGTCTTGGAACTCCCTCGCTAGCTGTTACACCTTGATAGTCGGTGCAAACTCCCTCTGGAATCTCTAAGCAAAATCTGCATAGGTGATCACTACCACTTCCACTGTCCCAATAGCTTGGGTAACCTCCTCCCACCAGTCTCGTGCTCTGTCCTTTAGTAGTCAGTAGGCAGGATGCAAACCCACCTTTGCCCTCTCAGGTAAAAAGCTCGTCTGTTGAGCATTCTGCATGTCAAAGATCTAGCGATGGCTAGCGATGGAGTACTTAACTCTGAAGAACTCAAGAGCTCCACAAGCCTTGATTGGGGGGGGGGGGGGGGGGGGGTTCGCCGAACTTTTGGTGGGGAAGGGAGATATAACCGGAGATTTAGGAGGGTGGTTTAGGGTGGTGGGACCTACCTATAGTTATTTATTAAATATGTTTTCTAATAATATAATAAAAATAAAAAAGAACATAAACATATAATCAAATGACATAAAATCAAAAAAAGAAATTATTAAGGGCAATATAGTCTTTTTAAGTATTTTAGGGACCAAACAAACAACAAAAATTGAAATTATGAACCGTCCGAGTTAAGAAAATGAGTTAAGAACCAAACGCATCAATTATCCCAAACCATAGGGACCATTCGTGTAAATTTACTCTATCAAGATTATGTTTTCTTGAATCAAGTATATGTTTCCTTTATTTGAAATGCTTATCGTAATGTTATGTTTCTTGCACATGTATGCCGTCTTTGAAATAATCAAGAGTTACTTTCACAAAAACACCTAATATTTTGACACTTTTTTGGTTTAGACATAATTTTTTTGTTCAATCTAAAACCCTTAAGAATAGGGAACCTTTTCCACACTATCTTTTAGTAAACTCTCACGAACCTGTATTTCATTTGATGAGGTGGAAGCTTGTATGGCATGTCATGACAACACATGGGAGGCAATGGCATGGAAAGAGATTCAAAACCTTGATCTCCCTATAAGGGTGTAAACGAGCCGTCCATTCCCAAATCTAAAATAGCTCGAGCTCGGTTGATTTAAATTTATAGCGATCGAGCTTGAGTTCGATCTGAGCCTCATAGTGAAGCTCAAACTCGTCTCGTTAAAGATTTAACAACCTGGGGCTTGGCTCGTGAGCCTAAGTGAACCCAAGCCCTATGAAAGCTTGAGGTCTTTTGTTGATTTTGAAAAGCAAAGGGGCGCATGGGCTTTATTGTGAAACAGAAAAAGGGGAATCTATATCTATTTAGTTAAAAACAATTTTTATATCATCTGCATAGAAATTTAGTGTCTAAAGTAAAAAATTAAAATTCTATATAACATATTACATATAGGCTTGGGGCTCGCGAACTAAAGGAGCTCATGTAGATTTAAGCGGGCTCGATTCGATTAACAAACGAGCTCAAGTTAAACTTAAACTCAACTTAGACTTGTTTAACACGACCTCCACTCGAGCTTGAACGAGCTCGACTAACCACTCACTTACATTTCAATGTCTTACCAATGAAGTCCATGAATAATTTAAATTTTAAATTATACGATTTTATAAAAAATGACGAAGATCTTTCATCTTCTTCGATCTCTATTTTCCTATCTTTCTAAAACTAATTATTTAATAAATTAATTAAACACATGCACAATCTATATATATAAAACATAAAGATATAAGATGTGATGGTTGCTATCATAAGTGCAAAACGAACGTGGTTAGTCATAGATAGAATCTTTCGCTCCAACTATAAAAATCCATAAACTTCAATCATTTTCATGTTTTACAATTTTAATAAGCCTCAGTTTTACACAAAGCCCTGGAGACTGTGGCATGGGGCCCCTAATAATTTATGTTAGAAGTAGAAATTGGGCCCATTGAATATTAACATGAATTGTCATCGGATTACCAAAATTAGCTTCATTGCTATATATAACGGAAGCAACGGCTATCTTTGAGTTTGACTTCTACTTCTACCGCTTAATTCTTAAAACCTATAAACTCAAGCCTATTCTTCGACACTATTCCTCTACCACAGTCAAGCAAGGTAATTTTTATTTTTAAAAAAAAAATATAGTTTCCGTTTAATATATTAATGTAGTTTGGTTGATTACTTAAATATCTAGGGCTTAATGCTTTACACTTAATATTCTGTTTCCTGGTTTTGAATTTATGATTTTATAGCTTCTGTAATCGAGTAAACCAGAGCTTAAATGCTTAAGATTTCTTGAATATTTTGATCCCTTTGACATGGGGTTTTTGGGTTCTTCTTTCTTTCTTTATTATTATAATTATTATTTTTTTGAGTTGCTGCCGATTAAAGAATTTAGTATAGTTTTTCTGGTTCAGAGGTTAATTGCTGCTTATTTGATTCTTCATAGCTTTTCTGGTTTTGTAATTGAGTATTTACCTTGGCCAATTATATTAAGAATGTATGTCTTCAGTCAAAGGCAACTCTGTTTTTCATTTACAACTTTTGAAATAAAGCGATTATCTTCAATTTTTTTTTTTTTTTTTTTTTTTTTTTTTTTTTTTTTTGAAATTGATAGCCTTTATGATAGTAGTAGATAAAATGATTATAATTAGTTTGTTGGATTAGCTTGGGTTTGTTTCAATTTGGTATTTTGGTGATTACAAGAAGCATGGCCATAGGCAAAAAGAGCATTTTGTATCCCTGTTTCATGCAAATATTGTAAACTTCAATTTTATTTGAGAAATATAGCATTTGTATATACATGCATCCTTTTCCCTTGATTACAACTGTTATATCTTATGTGGAATTTGCATTTACCAAAATCTTGGATATCTTTTCTTTTTTTTTCGAATGTAGTAATGGTTATGACAAGGAGTATGACTAGAAACCAGAATCTTGATGATGACCAATCCAGCAAGAAGAGGTTCAAGACTTGTGACAACAGTGGTGTGACAATTTGGTCAGACCTTAACCATGATGTGCTTTGTTTAGTTATAATGCAACTGGGAGTTGTTGATTTTGTTGCATTTAGTGGAGTTTGTAAGTCATGGAGGACATGTGCACTCTCTAACAAGAAGATATTTATGGCATCCAAACCACCCATGTCGATGCAAATCTCTAATCGTGCATATGATAAAGAATGCTACTGCTACCTAAAGGACTTTGAAGGAAGAAAGTACAAAACCCTCCTTCCCCATTCTTCTGGAAGGACGTGTGTTGGATTAACTTGTGGTTACTTGGTCTTGTTCGGGAGGGAAACCAAAGACTTCTGGCTTGTGAATCCCATCACAAGGCAGGAACTTCACTTCCCTGATTGCCCCCTTTATGTAGATCACGATCCACCAATCATTAAGGCTATCCTTGTCTTTTCACCTTCAATATCTAAGTGGGTATTTATTATCTTAGATAAATTCACCCATAATATATTGTTTTCTATAGCGGGTAAAGGAGCATGGAATCATGTTTCCTCCACTTTCCCTATCCTTGATTTACATGTTTTTAAGGGGAAGATATACACGATAAACATGGGTTGTTGTGTGTATGAAATGAGACTCAAGCCAAAGCACAAATTGACATTACTTGAAATCAAGAATTTTTGGAAGCCACATTTCTTATTTCCGGAGTTTGTAAGTTCATGTGAAAACCTTTATGTGATGAATCAAAGTTGTGAAGATTTGTATAAGGTTCACGAACTAGATTTTGGTGAAATGAAATGGGTGATGCCTGAAAAGACAATAGAAGAATATGCATTTTTTCTTAGCAACTTGAATGATTCTGTTGCTATTAAGCTAGAACCATGTCAATCACAATACGAAAGATATTCTTTCTTCCCTTATACTGGTCAAAAATATAGGGTCTTTGATGCAAACATGTGGTACTTCCCTCATCAATGTATGAATGCTAATCTCATAGATGACTGATAATTAAACATGTTAGCACTGTTTATTTATTTATTTATTTTATCTTTGCCCCATTGTTGGATTTGCAGCTTGCAACTTAATTGTTTAAACAGTTTGGTTTTCACTCGCATGTTTGCTTTGGCGGGGACAACTATCGTTTATATCAATCATCCTTTTATGTATGCTTTGGCGGGGACAACTATCGTTTATATCAATCATCCTTTTATGTGTGTAAGATGGGTGATTGAAAACCTGCAAAAATTTGATTTTATGATTACAAAAAGTTAAAAAGCTTGCCCTTTTAAATCGTAACTATAGCAATTGACATAAACGAAAAAATAACATATTTAATTGAATAAGATTTATATAGCAATGATAACTTGTATATTTACCTATCCCAATGTAGGTTTAACCTATCGAGATCTTATGGTACCGATGTGCATTTCATGGATTGGTCATAGTTCATAGGTTGGTTGTGAGAAAATTGTTCGCATTTCTAAGGGAAACGTTTGTCTCTTATATATATATATATATATATATATATATATATATATATATATATATATATATATATATATATATATATATATATATATATATACACACACACACACTAGCCGTTTACCCGTGCTAAGCGACGGGTGCGAAATTTGTATCTTATGTCTGGTTTCCTTCAAAGATGGCCATGTTGGCAGCTTCGTTGCCTCAATTACCCATGTATATTATGTCATGTTTCCTTGGCTACCCTATTCCCTTATCCATGAGATAATAAAATTAGCAACATAATACTAAATATGTCGATATAAATAATGAACAAAAAACATACAGATCTTTTCAACATAATTCATGAAATTTGTACAAATGTGTGAGACCTACCTGATGGAAGGGGGCTTTGAGCATACGCCATTTTAAAGTTGGAAGGGGGCTTTAAGCATACATCATTTCTAAAAGTTTGTCATTTAAAATCACAAAACAAACCATTACAAACTATGAAAACTATATATTCATCCACTGAAAAGAAACATGCTATAATCTTTTATAATTTCAAATGCTAATCGAAATATTAAAAAACAAAAACAAAAACAATCTAGGAAATTTTGCTTTGGATAAAATGAAAACCATAAGAGGAAGTATGTATTTTATAAACAATAAACTTTCTTGAAGATTGTTTTGTTGCACCTTGGCAGGATGGATGTAATAATTAATTATGGAAAAAACAATAAATAAAAATTATATATAAATAAACAACAACTACAAAACAATCTTGGCATTTTGAGATTACTAATTCATACAATCAATCTTGGCATTTTGAGATTACTAATTCATACGCTCAAACTTGGAATTTTTACACAAACTTATGAAGTTTTACCTTTGGTTAAACTTAATAGTGATTGGGTGAACTTCAACATCATAGATCGTCACTTGGTTTGACTTTAATTTACATGATTAAGCATCATTTCTTGTATCCTGCATTTCAACGCTCTTAACACAACAATCTAGTATTTGCAGTTTTTGCTTCAAAAAAAATATCTTTAGTCACCGGCATGTGAAATTTAAATCAAATACATGTTAATAGTTTATTTACATCAAATAGGTCAATTTGGCAAGTATGTAACTACATCCCAATAAGGTAAAAAAACACATGAAAAGTTGAACCATCCGAAATCACTTGATTAGTTAATTTTTTTCCAATAAATGAGCTAGTAAAATTTTGCATCTTCAAAATGTTGTTATGTAAATTCATAAATAAGATAAACTTCAAATTGATTAAATCTTATTAACATAAACAATCACTAAATAAACTTCATAACATATATCAAAATGAGCAAAAATCTAGAACATTGAGTTTTATAGAAAGGACAAAAGTTGAGGAGGACATAGAGCACTAACCATGATGGGCCATTTGAGTAGGAATCTTGAACTTCACAAGCCTCCAAAATACTCTAAGAAAATTAGACTTTAGCTATTTACTTTTAGCAAGATAGGTCTGTAGCATAAAATATAATCAAAACTTGATTATGGTTTAAGGATCATGAAGTATCAATACAAGCAACAAAATAGCACCAAATACAAAATTAATGACTCCTTTAGAACTATATTTAACATGAACAATGAAGATGATTGTTCCTAATTGACACCCGGTTCCACAACATATCCAATCCTCAAACCAGAATCTAAGATTTTTCTTAAATGAAGAGTTGAAACTGTGTACCTTTAGATCAAAACAAGGAGAGGCAACAACAGATAACTCAACTGCCCAATCAAGAGGCAGCGAAATTTGAAGAAAATAAGCATAAAATTGTCATGTTTCTTATACTACAGAAAGTGCAAGTCAGTTAAAACAAAAAATTTACACATAGGGAGCCAAAAAAAGTAATAACCTCTATGGATGGTGTTGTTTTATCTGTTACCAAAACCAGGAAGTGACATGACATCCATATGGTCATTAGTTGTACGTTTTCACTCCATCCCAACCTACAAGTTACATAGATCCAACAAGTAGTTAGTAGTTACAAAAGCCAAGTGTATTAAAATGTAAACAATCCACCAGTTATTAAGCCCCTCTATCCTAGTAAACAATATCTAACAACACATATAAGTTCCAAGAATATTTAAAATTACTCAATTGCACAGTCAAAGTCTCCAACAGCCTCTTGATCCTTTACTCCTATTATTTTCAAGTCACAAGGTTCTTTACTCTGTTTTTATAAATAACTAAAAATATCATATCAGAACATAAGAAAAAAAAGCTTAACATAGGTAAAGAAAATGCAATCCAAGATTCTATAAAACAAAACTTTATAATAAATCATGCGTAAAGAGAAGATGTAGAACAAATGCAACTCAGTTCCAAGTGCCTCTTCATCAGATTGAAGCATCCCCAATATGAGAATTAGTCCAAACCTGAGACATTCATATCTTCTCATGCTACCCTTTCAACCGGTGCGCACAACACCCGCCATTGCCCATCATCTGTAGCTTTTATGTATTCATCTGCCACAAGTAATAAAAAAAATGTGAAGATAAACAATCAATAACTGAATATAAATGTTGAGTTATAATCTTCTAGTAATAAGTAACTTCAAGGAGATACCCTCTACTTCTGCTGTTGGTGCGATTGTGGTGGTTCAATGTTGGCGGTAGATAAGGAAGAGGGAACAACGCTTTATTGTGGTGGTTTTTTGTCGCTGGGAAGGAGATCAAAGCTTTAGGGTTATTTGAAAATGAGATAAAATGCAACATTAGAGTGAAAGAGAGGGCTTTGAGGCATATGCACTGTTATAAATGGAGACGATGATGGTGATGAAGTTCTCTTGCAGGTGGTGTGGTCCGATAATGATGGCTGGTTTTGAAGGTTAGGGTGTATAGTGTTTCTATAATTTTATAGAGAAGAATTGAGTGGTGGTGAAAACCATGGTATGACAATGGATGTTGGAAACTTTGAAGGCCGCTAGGGTTGCGAAAAGTTGTAATGTTGCAATGGTGGTGCGACATTGAAGAGTGGGTGGTGCTACAATTGTGGTGGTTCTAGTGGTGGAGAAAGGAGGATGGAACACCACAAAGTGGTGTAGGGTTGTTGCCGCAGGGGAGGAGATTAGGGTTTTCTGATAATGAGAGAAAATGCAAAATTAGAGAGACAAAGAGAGGTGTTTGGAACGACATAAGCGTGTTTCATCTATTGTATCGTACACACTCAAATGATAAGCCTAAGAAGGTTGTACATTGTCTTATAATATTGGTACCTCTTAATATTCAAGAAATATGTAATATGCTTAATAATATAGTTAAGATATATATATATATATATATATATATATATATATATATATATATATATATATATATATATATATATATATATTTGGAAAGGGAACTTCCCTAACGAGGGTTTCCGGATCAGCTTTCGCAAACCGACTAATCCCCCGCTGCAAACATAAAACTTTGCTTCATGCCCTGGAGTTACTGCATGCGAACCTCCATGGCCACAAGGGTTGAGTGGTATCAGGGTTTGAATATAGGTCAATAGGTTATCCACCATATCTTCCACATGCCTTACCAAGTATTGACGCTTGTAAATCAAGGTTTCATCTTAAAAGTTAATTTTTTTCCCATATGTTTCCATGCCAAATTATTTACTAATTAACATGAATATATCTTACTTTAAACATGAGACATATTTTGATTTTAGTTAACAAATAAATTATTAAATATTAATTTTAGTTGTACGAGTAATTTTCTTAGCTGCAAATAGCCTTATATTGTATTCACATTATCACGAAGATTTAAATATTTTAAAGATACAGAACCAATCATAAAAGAAATTATCTTTATCGTTATTATAAATATTTATTTTTAAATAAAAATATAAAATAAAGATATGGGCCCTCTACCCCACTTCCTCCCCTCCTCCATCCCTCTCTCCCTCAACGCTCTCCATGCACACATGGGCGGTCCTACAATGGGGGCAGTGGGGCAATTGCCCCCACAACAAAAAAAATTCATTAAAAATAGTTTTTTTTTTTCAAAATCAAATTATATTTTAACCCTTCAAAATTATATATTTTGACTATTCAAAAAGATTTGCCCCCGATAAAAAAGTTACAAAATTTTTTGCCCCCTCTTGCAAATATTCTTGGATCTGCCACTACATGCACCTTATGTAAAATGGTGTTGCTTTTATGAAATTCCTAAAATAAGGTTAGGAAAAACAACACCGTTGCAATCTTATGGTATTGTTAAATGAAATTTGATATCAAATTAGTTAGGAGGACTCGATTTCAGAAAATAATCATGAACGGCAAACCATGTATAATATGAAAGATCTTAAACCTTTAAGAATGACGTCATGATAATGTTTTCTCAAGTATCTGTCACCTTTTTCTAAATACTTAATGAATAATGCAATGTTTTGTATCTTGGCAAATGCTAGGACTTCAGGGAAAATTATGTATATGATTTTATGGTAGTTCTCTTATCTCTTGTATATAATTTATTTAATGGAGAATTTTGTATATACACTTAATAAACATCTAAATATCGTATTTATCAAACCTAAACTCTAAATATTGTATTTATCCTTATTAATATTTTAAAATTTCGGATTTGCCAAAATCTATTTTTAATAGTTTTAACATTTAATAATCATTTTTCTATATTATTAAATCATTAAAATTAAAATAAAAAATGACTTGGACCATAATACCCTTACCTTTAAAGTTATTTCCTGCAACTTGCGACTGCATACTATAACCTACATCTCTTTTTTTCTTCCTTCTTCTCGCTGCGTCTTTTCTGTTTCCGCCCTCTTTTCGCCGGTCGTTTTTCCATTGATTAGTATTAGTTAAGTATATGTTTTCATTGGTTAATTGAATATTCAATTTCATGATTAAAATATGGATAGTGTTTTTATTTGTTAATTAAATATTCAATTTCGTGAAGTATGGATAACTTCATTTTTAAGTTGTTTGTCAACATTTTCCTTGCTGGCAACAAATTCCTCCAACTCTTTTTCATCTTCAAGAACAATTCCACAAATTCAAAGAATTAAATTGAATTACGAAAAACACACAATTATAGCACAAAGATTAAACTTATGGTTCCTAATTGTTTCTTCTGTGTTTCCAACTTCTGATGATTCCACTTGTAAAACTAGTGAAGTTTATGGTTAAGACAAACATCAAACACATTGTGATGAGCTTTAAAAGATGATAACACAACAAAGTATTCATTAGGCTTTTTATACATAAATGCATTAAGCAAAAAAAAAAAAAAAAAAACGTAACACCTTCAACTTTCAAGGCATGTAACAACGACACAATTTCTCCACGATCATCAAGTGAATTTTACAAAATTACAACAAACTTGTCGAATTGAACCTTATAGCAGGGAGATTACACTTACAATTCCTCGCCATAACTGTACAGTTAATTACATTCTCTTTCCTGCATACACAACCACAACCACAACAACCTCTTGGAAACGATTTCTTCGAGAAGCGGAGGGATCTCCGGCGAGAGAGGTTGCGATTTGTTGAAGACAGGGGAAACTCTTGGCCGATCGCCGACAACGCATAAGACTATTAGTCCATCCGGTATATGGACCACGAACCCGGTCGTGGTTTACGTGGCCACCGACAACGGTCGTGCACACCACCCCGGCCGGTCGTGGTTCATCATTTTCATGATGGATCATGGTTGCTCTGGTGGCTGATCTCGAAGCTCTTCATGACAACGGTCGTGGAGAGTATAATGAATGGTCTTAGGGATTTGGGGGGAATACGACCAACATAGCAAAAGGGTTTTTAAGATTAAAGGGTATTATGGTCTATTCATTTTTTATTGAATTTTAAAGATTTAAGAATATAGGAAAAGGATTATTAAATATTAAAAATTATTAAAAAATAGATTTGGGCAAATCCGATAATTTAAAAGATTAACGATGGCAAAGATGATATTTAGAGTTTAAGTCGGGCAAATACGATATTTAGATGTTTAGTAAAGGCATACATGAAATTCTCCTTTTATTTAAAGGACTTGCACAAGACTTGCATATGTTTTATTAAATATTCTTAGATGTTTTTATCTTGCCTCCAGTTTGAAAGTGAACCTTCTTAAAAGCAAGGTATATGATATTGGTGTGGATGATCTTGAGGTTTCTCGCCTTGCTAGCATCTTACATTGTGAGCCCGCATCTTTTCCTTTCATTTACATTTGCCTTCCTATTGATGCAAATATGAAGCTTGCAAATAACTGGAACCCGATTTTGGAAAAGTTCAAAACTAAGTTGTGGAAAGCTAATAATCTTAATTTCTTTGGTGAGAGGCTTACTCTCATTAAGTACATTTTAGGGAGTCTTCTTCTTTATTATTTTGCTCACTTTAAAGCTCCCAAGAAGGAAATTGAGACATTGGAAGGCATTAAAAAAAGTTTCTTTGGGGAGGCGTTGATAACAAGAGAAAGATTCATTGGATGGATTAGGACACGGTGACAATGCCTAAGGAGAAATGAGGTCTTGGAGTGGGTAGTCTTAGATCTCTTAACATTTATCTTTTTGCTAAATGGTGGTGGAGGCTAAAAAGTGAAGTGAATTTGCTTAATTTGGTCATCTTGTATTAAGGCTTTACAAATTGTATTGATGGGAAGCCTTTTGCTAAGTTTGGAATTTCGGGTACTTGGCTTTCGATATATCAAATAAACAAGGAGCTTGGAGATTGGGATTTGTCTCTTGAAGAACTTTTTTTTTCAAAAAATTGGTGGATGGTAAACATACTCACTTTTAGAAGGACAAGTGGTGTTAAGATCTTACGTTAAAGGACTCTTTTCCAAAGTTGTACATGCTTAAGGTAGACAAAAATTTAAAAGTTGCATAATTGGTCCCTTATGGTAAAAGTTTTGCGTCTTAGCCCGTACGTTGGGCGTACTTGAGGGTATGCGCAACGTACTCATGAGGTGCGGATCGCGGATGCTCTACTAGTACGTTGCGCATACGTGTGGTATGTCAGGCATACTAGCCTAATCTGTAAAACCTAATTTTAAGGGTTTCTCCTTATTTAAACCACCTTATACCTTCCTTGAGCATTCCGTATCAGCCTCCATTCCCTCAAAAACCCTAATCTCGAGTCTAATCTTACTTGTGAGAGTTTGGGAGCTTACTAAGTGGTATTAGTTCATATTTGTTGAAGAAGGAGGCTATAGAAGAAGGAGGTGTTGCTTGCAAGCTTTGTCTCCATGGATGATTTTTATGAGCTTTTTTCCCAAAGTTTGGACCTTTATGAGTTTGGAGCACTCCAGAGTATTAGTTGTCCTTTCATGTATTTCAGGACTTGTAGACTCATAAAAATGGTTGCTTGATCATTCCTTATGGACCATGCATGAGTAAAATGACTTAGAGTGTGATGGAAGTTAAAGTTTGTTGCATTGGGTCCTTTCTAGCCATGTAAAGGCTTAAAGGCGATGTCTTTATAGGTTAAGACACCCTAGGTTGGTCAGATCTGAAGTTGGTGAAGTTGGATCAGGCGAAGTACATCGGACGTATCGGCGTAGCCAGTCCCGTCCCTAATTGGTCGCTGATCAAGTAGTACGCCCAGTGTATGCGTTGGGGAGTTGACTTTCATTGACTTTTGACCTTTGGTCAAGATTTAGGGTTTTGGACCTTGGGAAGGGGGAAATGGTATTTTTGCCCTTAATAGGACTTAGTTGTGGGAGTTGGACTTGCGATTTAAGTTATGAACCTTAATTATTAATTAGTATGTGGCGTCTAGTTCTAGCAGTTCGAGTGTGAGATTTATATGTCATCAGTATCAGGTGTGTATCCTCACTTATTCTTACCCATGTGGTAGAATAGTTGTACTTGTGATGACTAATTGGGTATACTGTTATTTTTTATTGTGTTGTTTGTGTGTGACTGAGACTGCGGGTAGTCTCCAGGGTTGCTAATTACCCATACGGAGTATTATTGCCCACTGGTACTGTTGATAGTCCGATGGGTTGCTGATAACCCATAGCTGTATATTTATGATGTGTTGTATGTGGTATCTTGGGCAAATCACTAAGCGTTGTGCTTACATTTGTTGATTTACATGTTTTAGGTACTTCTAAGGACCACGGGAAGGCGAATGTCTGATTGTACACACTCCTTGGGAATTTTGTTACTGGGATAGTTGTGATACTCTGATATTTTGTGGTGATGTTTTTTAGTCACTTATGTTTTGATAACATGGGTTGTGAAACTTTAGTTTTGGTAAATTAAAAGTGAAAGTTTGGTTTAAAATTTGAGTGTTACAATTTCCAAGTGCGGTTCCATGTGGGACATCATTATCAAGAGAAAGTGTATAGCCAGTTCTGATTGTATTGCGGGCTTAGGGTTATGTAATGGATAATGCTTAGTATTCGGTTGTGATGATGGAATGTTTAGGTTACTTTTTCCGAGGTCCCACGACATCAATAGTGGCACATGAATATATGTAGGTAGGGTCTGGTTGAGGTTTGTGTTAGAGCCTCCCTGCATGTTCTTGTCTGATAAAGGCTTGGGGTTCGAAGCACGACCCGAACACCTGATTAAGTGATTAAGGTTCAGTAGGACACGGTTTTGACTCATGTTGCTTATGGTTTGGTATGATGGATGGATGAAAAGACCATAGGTTGGGCCCATGGCTATTGTGGAAGTGTTGTAAGACTACAGGGTAGCCATAGTATTCACAAAGTTGATAGGTTGTTGTGGAAGTGTTGTAAGACTACAGGGTAGGCATAACATTCACAAGATTGATATGCTGTTATTGAAGTGTTTTAAGACTATGAAGTAGCCATAGCATTCGCAAGGAAGAAAGGCTGGTGTGGAAGTGTTGTAAGACTATGGGGTAGCCGTAGCATTCACAAGGTTGATAGGCTGTTGTGGAAGTTTGTAAGTCTATGATGAGGGTCGTTGCATTCACTAGGATGAGTTAGAGCATTACGGTACTGCTTTTTGGACTATATGAGGATTATAGCAAATGCATGGTTTGAGTTGGACCGTTACTGTTGGTTAAACACTCCTTATTGGGAATAAGGATTGTTGGAGCTGTAACGATGTTTTAGCCTTGTATATCCCTTGGGAGGGTGATACTTATGTGAAAGGCCCGACCGGTTAGGTTAACTTGGGTGAGCAGACCATTCAAACATTTGAAGATATGCTCAGAGTATGATATGTTAGTCGTAAGTCTCCAGATCAGTGATAGAGTGATGGCAAGATCATTGTGACCTCGAATCTTAAGTATTCTAGTGGATTGGGCGGTATCACAGTTGATCGTGAAGCAGTAAGTGCGTGATTTCTGAGGGTGGAACTCGGTAGTAATTGGCTTACTTAAGGTGTTAGATCATGTTTAGAGTGGGGAGACTCTGTGATCATCATGTTGGGTGAGTATGGTAAGTAGGCTAGGGTAGCCTTTGTCAGTTAGACTCTTGGGCGGAGTTATGTGGTGCGACCAAGCGTGAGATTGTCAGTCTCAATGGATAGTTGAGGATTCTGCATCCAAGTTTGGTAGAAAGTTAGCATGGAATCAGAAGATTTTGGATAGATTGAATATTTGAATAAAACATTCTTAGGCTACAAAATCTATCCTAAACCTATAATCAAACAATGAACAGGAAATAAGACTAAATTAAACATTCACAGGCTATAAAATCTTAGTTATATACAACCAAGATGCATGCACTAAGAAACAATAGTAATAATGTCAGTTTCATATAACATAACAATAAATTATCCTAGGTTATCAAGCATCATACATCAATCAATTCTATCATGCAATTCCTAGAGACCCTTATCTTACATACTAGAATGCAATTCTATCATATCATCAATGCACAAAAAAATATGGGTATCTTAGGGAATCACTTTCCTTGGCTCCGATTGATTGTATACATCACATCCTGTCTGTTGGTTCTTTTAGAGTTAAATTTTAAAAAACATTTTGCAGATCCTTAGTTTGAGTTAGGAGTCACACAAGTGTTCATCCAATTCTATCAAACCAGAGCTTTGATACCAACTTGTAACATCCCAAAAATCATGACAAAATTTTCATTTTTAAAACCATTCCAAAATCTATAAATTACACAAAAACATAGTTTCTAAAAACCATAATCATAAATCAGAGTATCCCAAAATCATAATTCAAATAAGAATCCAAAATAATGTGCATAATTACGCCTTCACCTTGCCCTTATCCTCTGAGGTACCTGACACCAGTAAATCAAACTATAAGCTAACGCTTAGTAAGTTCCCCCAAAATACCACCACACAAACATATAACAGTGTGCATATCAGGTCCATAATCATCAGACTAGATTATCCCTAAGCCCACAACTCATGTCTGGATTGCTCTCGATCTCACAACATAAGTCTGGATTTCCCTCCCGACCCTCAACTTATGTCTGGATTGCTCCTAAGTTTGTTGGCTTCCACACATAACAATATTTCCTCAACCCAACCATACTATGTCAACATATGCAACAAATAAACGTATAACCAGCAAAAACAAATAATCATACAGATTTACCAGTCTAACAAAACACTACATTATAGCAACATCTATATACCAGGATACATCATACAACCTAGTGGGGCGTCATCGGTGCTTTGACCCACGAATATAGTGAGAAAAACTCACTTCACAATCTGAATGATAGTTGAACCGATCATTGCCCCAAACACTAGCTCTACGGGTCACATGTACAACATACAGGGACCAAGCCTCAATCTACTACTCAAAATACCCCAAATATTGGTTCTCAAAAGAACTTTTTATTTTATTTACATTTGATCATTTTTTTAATATATATCATCTAACTTGTAGAAATTGTTTAAATTATCAAAAATGTAAACAAACTCTAAATGATATATGGTATATAAAAAAATGAATAAACACAAAATCAAAATTTTGTTTGCATGTAACAACTAACAACTATTAAAACAGTAAAAAAGAATTACAATAAATTAACATTGGAAATAAAAAGTTACATAGTTTTAACAGATAAGAAAATAAATAAATAAACAATTGGATATCCAACCGGAAACTAACACTAGCAATAGAAGTGTGAAAGAAAATAGAGTAGTAGAAGAGCAGCAAAGCAACACAGATTTGCTTCCATTTCAACTGAAAATTCGTCTACAAAACCGACGAGATAAGGGTTGAGCGGATCGGATCCAAGTAGAATCGGGTTGGAAAGAGAGTGTATGATGGATCAGGAATCGGGTTGGGAAGAACTGAGGAAAGAAGCTCGTAAGATCGAAGGCGATCTTGATGTTAAGCTCTCTTCTTATGCTAAGCTCGGCGCTCGTGTCACTCAAGGAGGTTCGTAACTTCCCCCCCTCTTTCTCTGTCAGTCCGTATATATGATCATCACTTCAAATTTCAGATCTTACTCGTCACGATTCACATTCTCAAATTCAAAACCCTAGAACTGGTATTGGACGAATTTAGGATCATTTCGGATGCTGATTTTATGTTTGGTTATGTACTTGCGTGTCAAATTTCTGAATCCTATGTAGAAGAAGTATCAATTTCATGAAATTACTACGCGATGTACTTTAATGATGGATCAATTAAGTTAAAAGTTACTAGAATGGTTCGGTTTTGCTATTGCAGTAATCTGTCGCTTCCGTACTCCTAATATTTACGATCCTTAATCTACTCTGTGTTTGATTAGATCACATTTTTATATAAACCTACCTTATACTCCATCTGCTCTGAGATTAGAGTCAACTTCTAAAGGATTTTGTGTAACAAGAACAGACTCAAGCAATGCAAGATGACCTAATGCACCAAGTGTACAACAGTACAACACATATTTACCTTCATCTTCAAATCTTCATAGAATGGAGGGTGAAACATGTTATGATGATTAGCAACCTAAACATTAGATTTAGAACAAGAGACAAAGTTACTTGGATGCATACTTGCTGATGATTATGCTTTGGGAAACAGGTTTTGCAGATGCTGAAACACCAACAATGGGCTCCAACCGCTCATGGAAGTCAATGGAGATGGAAATCCAGTCATTACTTGAGAAGTTGTTGGATGTGAATGATTCCATGAGTAGATGTGCTGCATCTGCAGCACCTACCACTTCAGTTACACAGAAGCTTGCAAGACACAGGGATATACTTCATGAATTTAGCCAGGTTCTTACTTGAATTTGCTTAATATTTTTCCCTTATGAGTTATGATAACCACCATCATATTCACCACATAAAGATATATCTGCTGTGTACTTCAGAAATTTCATGCCATTGCTTCCATTTCCATCATAATATCACAATGATGGCATATGGTCAAAGTCAATGTTAACTAAGATTCTTATAAATTCACATTTGGCCCCTGCCCTATGTTAATTGCTATTGCCCTTTTTGTTTTTTGTTTTTTAATCAGATTTTTTGTATTCTTGAACATTCTGTAGGAATTCAGACGAATCAAAGGAAACATAAGTGCAATGACAGAGCATGCTGAGCTTCTAAGTTCTGTAAGAGACGATATCAGTGAATACAAGGTCAGAAAATGAACATTCAGATCAGATAAATATTTTTGACAAAATATTATTCTTGAAAAGTATGACCTTAGAACATTTATATACAGGCATCTGGGAGCATGTCACCAAGAATGCAGATACTGAGGGAAAGAGCTGCTATCCATGGAAGCATATCACATGTAAGCTTTAATTGCTAATATACATATAATACCTATATATAAATTGGTAAATACAAAATTTTGGAAGAAAAAACTATTAACTTTTAGGGTTTGGTGTAGATGGATGATGTGATAACTCAGGCTCAAACAACAAGAGCAGCTTTGGGGTCTCAAAGGGCCATGTTTGGTGATGTTCAAGGGAAAGTTAAACAACTAAGTGACAAGTTCCCCATAGTTCGGGGACTAATCGGTATCTTTCTTTTACTTTTTCTGTTTTTCAATAAAGTGATTCTTAAAATGGATCAAGTGAGGTTTATCTAAATCATTTACAGGGTCTATTAGAAGGAAGAAATCAAGGGATACTCTCATTCTATCTGCTGTCATTGCGGCTTGTACGTTGTTTCTCATTATATATTGGCTGTCAAAGTGAAAAAGGCTAATGTCTTTATCATGAAAATGTGAAAACAATGTTATATTCCATAGAAATTTTGTCCAGTTTGTTATTAAAATTCACAACTCGGAGACTTTTTTTGTGCATTTTTTGGACGTTTACTTTCTTATTGTTGAGATAATGAGGTAGTTATATGATGTATATCCCTTGCTTTTGGAGGGTGTTATAGTTTATTCAAAAGCTGTCATTTGATTATTTGAATAAGACATAGCATAACATAAAAAAGAACTTGTAAATCATTGAAAAAGCAATATTATTCTATTCTTAAAAGTAATAGAATCTATTATATAAAGTATATGGTTCATTGAGAAAAAGTTCTTTGTAATTAAGAGGTTGTTTGGTAAAACCTGAATGATTAATCTAGTGTTGTTTGGTAATCATTCAGAGGCCTGAATGTCTTGGTGATGTTTTGTAAGTTTATTGAGCGGATATGTTGAATGAGAAAATCTATCATTTTAACCTTTTAACAAAAAAAAACTTCACCATTAACAATCTCTACAAAATATCTAAACAATAACACGTATCAATTAATAATTTGAACCACAAAATATAAAATGGTTACTACTTTATCACTTCCATCAAGGACATCTATAGTTGGTACTTTATCATAAAAATATTCAAGAATGATAAATATAAACCTAAAATAATCAAGAATGAATTTCACATTATACCTTTACACAGTTTCCTGAAATTTGACACTACAACATTCACAAATAATGCGATCAAGAATGAATTTGACTCATACTGCCCCCCTCCAAAAATCCAAAAAGTCAAAATAAGCATCATTAGAAAGTCAAAATCAGTTCTTGAATAGAAAGGGAAAGAACGCCAAGTGAAACAAGCATTCTTGAATTAGTTATTGGAAGCCCATGAGGGAAAGAACGCCAAGTCAAAATAAGTATCAATAGGAAGTCAAAATCAAATCCATGACTTTGAATTAATACCTAAACGTTCAAGAACACAGAGGAACAATGAGGAGAGAAGAGGGCAAATGTGTTTGTGTATGTGTTTGTTGAAATGAATGGTTCAAGGTTAAATGCTAAATTGCTTAGAGGCTACTTAACCATTCAGAAATTCATTTTAAACTTACCAAACACCTTGAATGTTGAAAGGTTAATAGGTTGCGTTTTAGTTGAATGGTTAAGAGGTGAAACAAACAACCCCTAATTCATCATAAATTCCATTTAACATAACCTCATGTGACAAGGAAAACATAACCCTACAGCCATACCATAAGGTCTCAAATGTGTTGTTTGTTTTAACCTTATTTTGAAGTTTCATCAAAACAACGTTGCTTTGCATATTGTTAAAATACTACATGAGTACTATTTGTAGCAAAAAAAAAAAAAAAAAAGAAGGTACTTGCACAACTAGAGTTTTAAGATTGTACGCTTTATTTGCTACATAAAATCAAAATCCTTCCTTAGGATAATACACCTTATAATGAAATTATGATTTAGTTGTATTTCCATAGATTTAGTGTGATCTCATACACGAAGTACACATCAACACCATAAGCTCACAATAGGGTAAAATGAATTTAAACAAGTTTACTTTTGAATGTTTGTTATAGACAAGTAATATATTTTTATTGAACATCCGGTTAGTGGTTAAAAGTTAGTAATATATTTTTTAAGTTCAGATTTTAAAAGGGTATGAATTAGTTTTTATTTTTATTTTTTCATAATCATGATATTTGAATTGTACAAGATTTTACTCCACCGGTTCACACATAAAAGGGAGATATCAATGACTCCCAATTGCATTATGATTAAAAACAACTCATCATGTGACAGACCAGTGTTGCTAGAAGATGATGCATCCAGAGGCGAAATTACATACAACTGTGGTGGGTCACTTGACCCACATTTTTTTAACAAGTTATATATAATAGTTTTTAGTGACCTACCATATAAAAATTAAATGTACCACCTTATTATTTTTGGTAAAGAAAAAAAATATGAATAAGATTTTAAAGCTCATATCCTATAAGTTAATAGCCCAATATTATTCTAATATACATAATCTAATAAAAATTAAATTTTAAAAAATTGAGTCAAGATCGGCGACATTCTTTTCACAGAAGAGTTTAAGTTTTTATTTCATTCAAACACTTTTGGGAATTATGAATTTGGGATATCCCACGAAGTAGCCACACAACACAATAGGTAAATAATATTCTATCTTTTTCTAAACAATAAAATATGAAGGAATTGTATTTCCAGTTCATTTTTCATCTAAAACCACAATATTAGTAATGATCATTTGTATTCACTGTTTGGCCGTTCAAATGTATATAATTTAGGTTTTTTTTTTATTTTTTATAATATATATTGTTTCATACTCTTGATACTCTTAATGTGATATGATTATTTGATTCTTGTTAACTTGTTTGATTATTTGATTGTTGTTTCTTTTAGAAATTAAAATAAATGATGTCTTTATTAAAGTTTTTTCAAAAGAATGATAAAAAAACAATTGAAGACGATAATGAGTAACATGAGCATATGAGAGTTGATTTAAGTTCAATACCTGTTGATTCGACTGAACGATCGGGTATGGAATCCTATCATGTGAATCAAAGAGATGAAATTAGAAGCGGATACTTGCAAAAAAAGTCCTTTCCAACCTCAAAATATCTTGGTTTGATGACAAAAGATTCAAGATATCTTGGTTTGATGACAAAAAATATTGGTTAGAATATAGTATAAAAGAGAGCGCTGCCTTTTGCTTATGTTGTTATCTATTCAAATCCGATACACCAAACCAATGTGGATCAGATCATTTTGTGAAATCTGGATTTAAAGCTTGGAATAGGAAATCAGGACTAGATAACCATAAAGTTGGAACTCTATACAATATTGTTGTCCAAAAGTGTCAAGATTTAATGAACCAAAGGCAATCCATAACATATGCTTTTGAGAAACATACCACTTTACAAGAAAAAGAATATCGTACCCATTTGAATGCTTCAATTGATTGTGTTAGATTCCTATTGCATCAAGGATTAGCATTTCGTGGTCATGAGGAGAAGGACGACTCAGATAATAAAGGTAACTTTTTTGAACTTTTACAATGGTTAGTTGATTGATGTGATGTGGTAGATCGTGTTGTGTTAAAGAATGCTCCAAAAAAATACACAATTGAAATGCAGTGATATCCACAAAGATGTCGTGCAAGCATGTTCAGATATAGTTATGAATGTTATTAAGGAAGATCTTGGAAAAGATTTTTTTTGCAATTCTAGTAGACGAGTCACGTGATGTTTCTTGTAAAGAACAATTGACATTAGTATTAATGTTTGTAAATAAAAAGGGGGAAGTTGTAGAAAGGTTTGTTGGCCTTAGACATGTTAGTGACACTTCAGCATTGACACTAAAGGCTACCATTTATGATATGCTCTCAAAGTGGAATTTGAGTCCTACTAGCATTAAAGGGAAAGACTATGGTGGTGTTAATAACATGAGTGGTGCATTTAATAGATTGAAGACTTTGATTATGAATGAAACAAAATCTGCATACTTTATTCATTGTTTTACTCACCAGTTATAGTTAGCCCTAGTGTTTGTTGCAAAAAATCACACGAAGGTTAATGATTTCTTTGATGCGGGTTCTCGGCTGTTAAACATTATTGGATCTTCTTACAAGCGACGAGATAATTTAAGAAAAAAACAAGAAGATAAAGTTATGGAAGCATTGGTTGAAGGTTTGCTTTATAAT